>NC_045451.1:25140701-25170467 GCF_002776525.5 Piliocolobus tephrosceles | reverse complement strand
TTGTTTGTTTTTTTCTTGTATATTTGTTTGAGTTCTTTGTAGATTCTATAGATTAATGGAACAGAACGGAGCCCTCAGAAATAATGCCACACATCTACAACCATCTGATCTTTGACAAACCTGACAAAAACAAGAAATGGGGAAAAGATTCCCTATTTAATAAATGGTGCTGGGAAAATTGGCTAGCCATAAGTAGAAAGCTGAAACTGGATCCTTTCCTTACTCCTTAAACGAAGATTAATTCAAGATGGATTAGAGACTCAAATGTTAGACCTAATACCATAAAAAACCTAGAAGAAAATCTAGGTAGTACCATTCAGAACATAGGCATGGGCAAGGACTTCATGTCTAAAACACCAAAAGCAATGGCAGCAAAACCAAAATTGACAAATGGGATCTAATTAAACTAAAGAGCTTCTGCACAGCAAAAGAAACTACCATCAGAGTGAACAGGCAACCTACAGAATGGGAGAAAATTTTTGCAATCTACTCATCTGACAAAGGGAATCTGCTTTTTTCTGTGTCTATTCTTCTCACATAGATGAAGCTTTCCTTACATTACGCAGCTTGATAACTCCCTCATGGATGGATCCACGAAGGGATATTTGGGATCACATTCAGGCCTATGGTCAAATAGGAAATATAGTCAGATAAAAACTGGAGAGAAGCTTTATGAGAAACTTCTTGGTGATGTGTGCATTCCACTCAGGGAGAGTTAATGTTTTTCTCATAAGGCACATTTTGAACACTGTTCCTGTAAAACCAAGAAAGTGATATTCGGAGCACATTGAAGACTATGGCAAAAATTGAAATGTCGTCCAATAAAAAACAGAAAGCAACACTCGAACAAATTGATCTCTGACATGCCCATTTTTTCACAGTGTTAGAGCATACTCTGCATTTCCCAGTTTCATAGTTGGCCTCTGAGGGTTCTGCGAAGGGATAGTACGTGGCAACCACTGACCTCTGTCCAGCAAGGATATGTCTCCCATCGAAAATTGGAGAGATAGATGCTTTCTGCCCAACATTTTCGAAATGTTTGTGTTCATCTCAAAGAGTTAAATCATTCTTTGGATTGAGCAGTTTGAAATCACTGTTTCTGTGGAATACCAGAAAGGACATTTGGAGACACACTTTAGAATACCCTGAAAATAAATAACCTCAGAGGGAAACCAGAAGGAAGCTTTCTGTGAAACTGCTCTGTGTCACGTGAATTCTGCTCACAAAGTTAAGCTGCTCTTTCATTGAGCAGTAAAATAACACTGTTTTTGTTTAGACTTCAAAGGGATATTCAGGAGCGATTTGATGGTTACAGTGAGAAGGGAAACGTCTTCAGATAGAAACTGTAGAGAAGCTTTCTGAGGAGCTGCTTTGTGACGTGTGCATTCCACTCACAGAAATATACCTTTCTTCTCCTAGAGGATTCCAGAATCCCTTTTGGTGAAAAAGCTACTAGGAGACATTCAGGAGCATAGGGATGTCTGTGGTGAAAAAGGAAATATCCTCAAACGAAAACTGGAAAGAAGATTTCTGTGAAACTGCTTCGTGTTAGATATATCTATTCATCTCACATAGTTCAAATCTTTCTTATATTACGCAGTTTGGAAACTCAGTCATGCACGAATCCGCAAAGGGACATTCGGGAAAACATTCAGACCTTCAGTGAAACAGGAGATATCATCAGATAAAAACTAGAAAGAAGCTTTCTGAGAAACTACATTGTGATGTATGCATTCCGCTCAGAGAGTTATACCTCTTTTCTCACAAGTCAGGGTTTGAACACTGTTCTTGTGACCCCGAAAAAGTGATATTTCGGAGCGCACTGAGGACTACGACGAATAGTGAAATGTACTGAAAAAAAATCGAGAAAGAAGCATTCCAAGAATCTGCTCTCTGATATGTGAATTAAGTTCACAGAATTTATGCTTAATATATGTTGCCCAGTTTCGAAATTGTGTCTTTGAAGAATCTGTGAAGGGATATTTAGGGACGCCCAGTGGCTTGTGGTAAGCAAGGAAACATCTTCCAATGAAACCTTCTGAGTAACTTTCTGAGCAACTGCTTTGTGATGTGTGTATTCGTCTCATAGATTTAAACCCTTCTTTGGATTGAGCAGATGGAAATCACTGTTTTTTGGAATCTGAGGAAGGACATTTGGGAACGATCCTTAGAACAAGGAGAAAGAAATATTCTCTGGTAAAAATTAGAAGTAAGCTTTCTCTGAATCTACTGCATGTCATCTTAATTTCTCTCGCTTAGTTAAGCCTCTCCTTACTGATTTGTTTTTCTAAGACCACCAGAGCGAGCACAAAAGAACCAGCGAGCAGGCGAAGGTAGGAGGAAAACTGCAAATTTATTTTTGGTCACCTAGCTTCAGGGAAGAAGGTGGGTAGGGAGAGGTCTGTCAGCCTCTGGCAAAGGAGGCCAAGAGAGTCGCCCCGTGGAGTTCTCAGACAGAGTTCCTAATGCAGTCCCGACGGGAGTGTGGGGCTGGGAAGTCGTCGCAAGACGCTCACCGCGAGTGGCTTTTCTAGGAGTGGGAAGGCAATAGGCGGGGAAAGGGCGTGTTGTGGGAGTTCTGTAGGTGCGACCAGGTAAATCTTCGTCTCTTAGTTGATGGGTGCAGCACACCAACATGGCACAGGTATACATATGTAACAAACCTGCACGTTATGCACATGTACCCTAGAACTTAAAGTATAATAATAATAAAAAAAAGAAAACAAAACAAAGCAAAAAAAAAAAAAAAACTTGCTCCATCACTAGGCACAGTGGCCTGTAATCCTAGCACTTTGGGAAAAAAAAAAAAAATCTTCGTCTCTTTGGATTGACGTCACCTGGCACATGCCTGGTTGGTCTGCACCTTCCCGGGCGCCAGCTGCTTTTTCGTGCACGTGGCAAAAGTTGGTGATGAAGAACTCGGAAGTGCACCATCTTGCGTGTGGTTATCCAAACAGTCCAACCTTTTATCAATAATAGTGATAAGGGGCGCTGTGGTCTGTCTGGGTAATTCCTGCTGCCAAGGGGCGCCATTGAGGTCAGGGCCTATGGTTGATATTTGGACGTACGTATGAAGAATAAAATAAGGCACAGTATTACTATAGGAATGAGGAATGGAAGCATCTGTTGGAATATGGGCAAAACCCAGAAGGAAGATCCCGGCAAGTTTGGGGTATTAAGGTTCTGTATTTCAGTTTTTTATTTTATTGAGGGTTTGAATGTTAGTGTCTACTAGGACTGACTCACTAACATAATAGCAGCACTCTTCTCCAAGGAAGAGACAAGTGCTTCCTTTTTCAGCTGTAAGCATGTCAAGGCCTGCCTGCTTTGGTCAGCTACTTGGGCTATTGAGGTAGTTTGGTGCTGCAGGGAGGCCAGGCTTTCAGCTGATTCCAATAACTAGAGGGAGGAAACAGCTGGTTTTTGTAAGCGATTGGCAGGAGTGTGTAGCTGTAGTGTCAGTTTGGCTACTTCAGCCTTGCTATACAGGATGAGGTTGGGCACTAAGGATACTGGGACACAGAGAGATTGATATTGAGTTGTGACAGTTTGGTTAAAGGTTTTATAAAGGGACCCCTTGCACCTGAAATAGCCTCCAATGGGGGCTGTTTGTCCACCTTTGGGCACCTGAGTATGATTACCCCAGGATGAACTTGGGATTGAATAACAAAAAGGAAGGACTGGGCTATTTGGATTTTGGTATATTGGCCCCTGGAGTGGGGGAAATTGTGGGATGTTTGACCAGTTGTGTTGAAGGCCATGGGCAAGGGGCTGCCACTAGGAGGAGGGCCTTCTAAACCCTCACAGAGGAAGCAATGGGAGAGATTGGTTATATTCACAGTGTAGGTTAAGTTTAGCCCTTGGCAGATAAGTGTGAGCCATGAGAAGGGGTCTCTATTGTCTGGAGAGAAGTTTGACACACTTAAGGAAGACAACTGGCAGAACTATGCACTACTGAGTGTGTTCAGCTGTCTTGTGACCAAGTTTCAGTGATGAAAAAACATTGCCATACAGTAGGCAGACTAGCAAAGGTCTGAGTGTATGAGTGAGACAGCAATATAAGTATGAAATGAGAATTCATTTTCAGTGTAGTCTCAGAGTGTCCCTTGCCAAAGAAGATGTTCGATGAAGGTTAGGAGACAGGAGAAACACTGCTCTGGACTATTGTCTGGAGGTAGATATGGGTCTGGGGTTATGTATTGAAAGTCTGATAGGTTTATGTAGAGGATAGTGAGAAAGCGAGCTAAGTGCCAAGTGTTGGGGAGCATGAGATAGTCAAAGAAGTTTTGTAAGTTTGAGGCGAGTGGGGGAAATTTGAACTGATGTCCACTGATTGTTCTTGGTGGGGGCCCTTTTTAGCTGGGAAATATGAATCCACTGTGTGTGTCCTAGAAGTTTTGCTGCTGTATGTTTAGACAGGAGGATACTCTATGGGCCTTTCCACCTGGGCTGTAAGTCTTTGGCTTGGATATCTTTTATGTATACTTGGTCTCTGGGACTGAGGGAGAGATGTGGGTTGTAGGCGTCTGTTGGAGGAGGGTGTGCTAACTCAGCGTGTTGTCTTAGGAGTTGTCTGAGATGAGTGAGATATGGGAGGTAGTTCTCCAAAGGGGCTGGCAGGGAAGGTATTTGCTGGAGGGTTAGGGGCTGTCTGTAGACTAATTCGAATGGACTGAGGCCTGTTGGGCTTCAAGGTGCTGCCCGCAGTGGGGTCAGGACTAAGGGACGGAGAGTTACCCACGACTGCCGGGTTTCGATTGAGAGTTTGGTGAGCTGTTGTTTGATGAGTCCGTTAGCCTTTTCCACCTTACCAGAAGACTGAGGCCTATAAGGTATGTGGAGTTTCCGAGGTGATGGGTAGGAGGGATGTCACCTGTTGGACTACCTTAGAGATGAATGCCGGACCGTTGTCGAATTGAAGAGTGACCGGGAGGCCAAACCTAGGGATAATATGTTCCGAGAGTATAGAGGCAGCAATGTCAGCAGTTTCTCCTGTGGTAGGATAGGCTGCTATTCACCCTGAGAAGGTGTCCACGAGGGTTAAGAGGTATTTGAACTGTTTATGTCTTGGCATATGTGTGAAATCAATTTGCCAATCTTCGCGTGGTTGGTGTCCTCTGAGTTGGTGGCTGGGGTGGGGACTACGCAATGCACCTTGAGGATTTGCTTTAGGCAGGTAGAGAACTGCTGGTTGATTGTAAATAAGTGTTTTTGTAGTGTTGGACAGTGGAGGAGGGGATTTAGAGAATTGTATAAGGCTTTGGGTCCTGTATGTAAAGAATTATGTATGTCTGTTACAGACACATGAAAAAATTCTCATCATCACTCGCCATCAGAGAAATGCAAATCAAAACCACAATGAGATACCATCTCACACCAGTTAGAATGGCAATCATTAAAAAATCAGGAAACAACAGGTGTTGGAGAGAATGTGGAGAAATAGGAACACTTTTACACTGTTGGTGGGATTGTAAACTAGTTCAACCATTATGGAAAACAGTATAGCAATTCCTCAAGGATCTAGAACTAGATGTACCATATGACCCAGCCATCCCACTACTGGGTATATACCCAAAGGATTATAAATTATTCTACTACAAAGACACATGCACACGTATGTTTATTGCGGCACTATTCACAATAGCAAAGACTTGGAATCAACCCAAATGTCCATCAGTGACAGACTGGATTAAGAAAATGTGGCACATGTACACCATGGAATACTATGCGGCCATAAAAAAGGATGAGTTTGCGTCCTTTGTAGGGACATGGATGCAGCTGGAAACCATCATTCTTAGCAAACTATCACAAGAAGAGAAAACCAAACACCACATGTTCTCACTCATAGGTGGGAACTGAACAATGAGTTCACTTGGACTCGGGAAGGGGAACATCACACAATGGGGCCTATCATGGGGAGGGGGGAGGGGGCAGGGATTGCACTGGGGAGTTATACCTGATATAAATGATGAATTGATGGGTGCTGACGAGTTGATGGGTGCAGCACACCAACATGGCACAAGTATACATATGTAACAAACCTGCACGTTATGCACATGTACCCTAGAAGTTAAAGTATAATAATAAAAAAAAAGAATTATGTACTTCTGTTAGAATGGTAGGGAGTTGTGTTTCAAGAATAACTAATTTGTTATTAATATATATTCAGTAATCTGTAATTAGTTTGGCTGTTGTATTTTGTAATAGCTTAGCCTTTTCTTCATGAGTGTAATTAGGCGCATATTGGGGGGATAGAAAACAGACAGAAAGATGCTTGGTGGTGGAAAATCCAGCGGCTGACTTGGCAGTGATGTCAGAGAAATTGTTGCCAGCTGCTACCGGATTAGATGAAGTTTGGTGACCTTTACAATGTATAATGGCTACCTTGGAAGGTGCCAACCTCGCATCTAGTCGTTTGAGTATTTGGTTTTTGTTAATAATAGGGGTACCGCCGGTGGTTAAAAACCCTCTCTCTTTCCAGATGACTGAATGTGTGTGTGCGATTAGAAAAGCATATTTAGAATCTGTGTATATGTTAAGTGTTTTTCCTTTTGATAGGAGGATTGCCTTGGTTAGTGCAGTGTGTTCTGCCTGCTGTGATGTGGTCCCTTGTGGTAGGGGTTTTGCCTCTAAAACTGTGGAGGAGGTAACTACTGCATATCCTGCCTGTCTGTTTCCTTGAGGCTTGGTAAAGTAGCTGCCATCCACAGATAGGGTTAGTTGTGCATTCTGAAGGGGCCGGTCATGTAAGTGTAGGTGGCTGGGGGGTTGAGCCTCCAGGACCTCAAGACAAGAATGTTTAGTATGGGGTGGTTTAAGAGGGTCTGGCAGTAAAGTGGCTGGATTTAGAGAGGAGCAGACTTCTAAAGTAACAGTGGGGTCTTCTATGAATAAGAGGTGGAAAAGTTGGAGCCGGGATGGTGTTAAGTGGCTAATACATTTATGAGAGATGAGATCCTGAAGACGGTGTGTGGAGAGGACTGTTAGGTTACTGACTCCAAGGAGCTTTTTGGCTTCCTGGGTCAGGCAGGCTGCCACTGCTAACACACGCAGACAGGGTTGCCAGCCTTGTACAGTTGGGTGTAGTTGTTTGGATAGATAGGCCACAGGGTGGTGGATGCTGCCGACAGGTTGGGCTAAAGACCAACTGCCACTTTCTGCCTTTCATCTGTAAAGAATTGGAAGGGACACTGGAAATCAGGCAGTGAGAGAGTGGGTTGTGAGAGAAGGCAAGATTTTAGGAGGGTGAAAAGAGTCGAGATTAACTTGGGGTTGGACAAAGGCCCATGTGGGGTTTCTTTAACTGTGGCGTATAAAGGTTTGGCTAAGATTACAAAATTGGGGATCCAATGTCTGAAGAAGCCTTTTAGACCTAAGAAGGATTGATCTTCTTTGGCAACTTGAGGGAGAAGAAGCTTTCGTATTAGGGCCATACAGTCGGTAGTTAGTGACCGGGTTGTTGGGGTGATTTCAATTCCTAAGTATATGACGGTTTGGCAAGAAATTTGGGCCTTGTGTTTAGATACTCTATAACCTAGTGGGCCTAAATGGTTGAGGAGAGTTGCAGTGTCTAGAAGAGAGTCTTGTTTGGTAGGGCTACAGATTAGGAGATCATCTACATACTGCAGAACTTTGCTATTAGTTAAGGGGCAGGAGACAAGATCTTTTGCTAAGGCCTGACCAAAGAAATGGGGGCTCTCCCAGAACCCTTGTGGGAGGACTGTCCACGTCAGTTGAGTGGAGGTATGTGTGTCTGGGTCTTCCCATGTGAAAGCAAAAAGGAACTGGCAGTCTGTGTGTAGGGGTATGGTAAAGAAAGCATCCTTAAGGTCTAGCAGAGTAAAATAAGTAGAATTGGTGGGTATATGGGACAGAAGGGTGTAAGGGTTGGGAACTACAGGGTGCGTTGGACGGATAGCCTCATTGACTAGCCGAAGATCCTGTATGAACCTATACTTTCCATCTGCCTTTTTGACTGGAAGTATTGGAGTGTTACAGGGGGAACATGTGCCGACAAGAATATGTTGGCTAAGTAGTTGCGTGATAATAGGCTTTAAACCTTGTAGATGTGTCGCAGAGAGAGAGAACTGGGGGCGGTTTGGGAAACGAGTGGGATCTTTGAGCTTGACAATAACGGGTGGGTGGTGGGCCGCTATGACCAGAGTGGAAGTGTCCCACACATTAGGGTATACAGAAATAGGAAAGATGGGGTGTGGGGGCGACATAGGAGGAGCGTGTGCGCCTGCACAAAGCATTAGCAACAGGTCGTGAGGGGGTTGAACAGGAGTGGATGGGTTGGTGGGAATGGATATGGAGGCCTTTATGGTGCTCAGGATGTCTCGGCCTGGTAAGGGGGTATGGCATGAGGGTATAATGAGGAACGAGTGCACAAAGTAGTTGTTGGCCAGGCAGCAATTAAGGAGTGGAGATTTTCGTGGAGTGGATGACTTTCCGTCAACTCGTACTACAGAGATATTGGATGGAAGCCTATATCCAGAGAAGGACGGCTAAACAGAATAGGTAGCCATGCTATCGATTAAAAAATTAATTGTCTTACCCGTTACCAGGAGAGTTACCTGCGGCTCGGTGAGGGTGATGGGGGTCCCGGAGTCTCAGCACCTTCAGTTGTTGTTGTCCACATGTAGGACCTCGAAGGTGCTCCCAGCATCCTGGGAAAGGTGGTCACGTTGAGACGTGGCACCTGTTCTCAGTGTGGGGCAATCAGACCTCCAGTGTCCTTCCTGTTGGCAAGCAGGGCAGGGGGTTGCTGGTGGACGAAGTTTAGGACATTCACTGGTCCAATGTCCTGACGCCTTGCACATATAGCAAGGCTGCGTTGGGGCTCGGCCACCTTGTGGACACATGTTGGCACAGTTTCCTGCCTTGCTGCACTTATAGCAGGCTCCTTTTGTACCCTTGGAGTCTGCGGGGTTTGTGCTCTCTGGTCTCAGGTTATGACTGAGCTGTAAAGCCGCTGCTAGGAGCTGTGCCTTCTGTTTGAGGCGAGCCTGCTGCTGTGCCTCAGCCTTCCCCTCTCTGGAGTTATACACCTTAAAGGCTAATTTAACTATGTCTTGTATTGGTGTCTGAGGACCATCCTCTACCTTTTGTAGTTTTTTTCGAGTGTCAGGAGCTGGTTGAGAAATGAAATAAGATGCCAAAATGGTGGCCCCTGTGGGGGAGGCCGGATCTAACCGGGTATATTGGGTTAGAACCTCAGTCAGCCTATTTAAGAATGCGGCTGGATTTTCTTCCGGATTTTGAATAATTTCTTTTAATTTGTTAAAATTACAGTTTTGTTTGAGGCTGCTTGCATACCAGCCAACAAACATTGGACCATTACGTCTCGCCTATGGTGCTCAGGTTGGCCTGCTTGGTAGTCCCAGTCTGGGTCTCCAAGGGGACTGCTTGCTCCCCTAGTGGAATGGTAGTGTCAGTTAAATGTAGTTGGTTGGCGTGCTGCCTGGCGGCCTCTAGGATGCGCTCTTGCTCCTCAGGGTTTAGGGTGGAGGTTAGGATAACCTGGAGGTCATGCCAAGTTAACTCATAGGCCTGACAAAGGTATCTAAATTCCTTTATGTATATGGTAGGATTAGCTGAGAAATCACTGAAAGGCTTCTCAATTTTGGAAAGATCGGCCAGTGAGAAAGGGACATGTAATCTGACTACCCTCTCTGCCCCAGCTACCTCTCGCAAAGGCGCTAACACTGTAGGAGGTTGTGTTGCAGGAGTGGGGGCATCAGCATGGCACTTAGAGCGGGTGTGGGCAGAGATAGGGGACTCAAAACAGCCAGTTGTGGGCCCCGAGAGAGGCACGGGACCAAGTGGATTACTAGTAGATAAGGAGGAGGAAGGAGGAGTCTGGATGGGGGGAGGAGGAGGAGTGTAGGGTGGGAGTGAGGGTGCGGAGGCCGAAGGAATCCCTAGGTCCTCCAGCTGAACAGAAAGGAATAAAGACTCCTCTTTTTTGAGTTTCTCTGAGCCGGCATCCTTGGGTAGCATAACTTGGGCCAAAGAGCACTGGCTACACAGGTCGGGACGAGAGTGTAAGCCCCAAAACCTTGTATGTAATTAATTTCAGACCACTTGTTGTCTATTTGTATTGGGGCCATGCCACAGTGGAAAGGAAAATTAACCGCTTCCTCCTAACGTCTTGTTCGACCTGTAAGATTTTTAAATTGTTTAGAAGGCACCCTAAGGGGTTGCTCTTTGGAAATTTGGACTGGGAGTTTCCCATTTGTTTCCTCTTTACTTACACAATGGACACAATGGAAATGGAAACGGATCTCTGCCTGGCTTCAAAGTGTCCTTTGGTACCACCAGAGACAGACTGGAGGATCTTGGAGCCAAGGTGGAGATTACCTTCAGGTGGACGTCTCCATCCTGAATGGGTCTCCCGAGCCACGTGGTGGCTCCCAATCCCCTTGGGGACTCAAAAGTGGGCCTCGGACCTGCGCAGGAATTTTGGCCGAGGGAGGTAAAGAGGAGACAAGGGCATTTACCCCAGAGAGACCGTGAGAGTGAGGGAAGCGGGTCTCAGTCCTGGTTCATCTGTGCCATGGGAGCAGGAAGAGGTTCCTCAATCCGGGGGCAGAGGAAATCCACGTGGCGTGCTCCCTGGGAGCAGATTTTTTGGTATAGGGAGAGCAATAGGCGGGGCACGGGTGTGTCGGGGAGCGTTCCGTAGGTGCGACCAGGTAAATCTTGGTCTCTTCTGATTGACGTCACCTGGCGCGTACCCAGTTGATCTGCACCTTCCCCGGCGGTGGCTGCGTTTTCGTGCGCGCGGGAAAAGTTCATGATGAAGAACCCGGAAGTGCGCCACCTTGCCTCCGTTCGTGCAACAACAACGTTGCCCTGTTTGGAAACTCTGTCTTTAAGGAATCTCTGAAAGGATATCCAGTGGTACCCGGAGGCTTGTGGTGAGAAAGGAAACGTCTTCTGATGAAAACTGGAGAGAAGCTTTTGGAGCCACTGCTTTGTTTTATGTGTATTCATCTCATAGAGTTAAATCATTCTTTGAATTGAGCAGTGTGAAATCACAGTTTCTGTGGAAACTGAGAAAGACAATTGGGAATGCTCTTAGGAATATGCTGACAAAGAAATACCCTCCGATAAAAACCAGAAGGAAACTTTCTCTGAAACTGCTCTAGGTCACATGAAGTCCCCTTACACAGTTAAACTTCTGTTTACATTGAGCAGTATTGTAACGCCGTTTTAGGATAGTCAGCTAAGGGACACTGAGGCGTGCTATGAGGCTTATGGTGAAAACAGAAATATCTTCAGATAGATACTGCAGAGAAGATTTCGGAGGAGCTTCTTGTGACGTGTGCATTCCACTCACAGACTTATTCTTTTTTTATCACAGAAGATTGGGGAATCCCGTTTGGAGGAAAAGCTACCAGAAAACATTCAGGAGTATATGAGCAGCTATGGCAAAAAAGGAAATATCCTCAGACAAAATCCAGAAAGAAACTTTCTGTGAAAATGCTTTGTGATAGAAATGCCCATTCATCTCACAGAGATAAAAGTTTTTTTCTATTACACAGTTTTGAGACCGTGTCATGGACGGATTCACCAAGGGACATTTGGGAGCACATCCAGTCCTGTGGGGAAATAGGAGATATCTTCGGATAAAAACTGGAGAGAAGTTTTCTGAGAAACTGCTTTGTGATGTGTGCATTCCACTCAGGAACTTATACCTCTTTTCTCATAAGTCAGTGTTTGAGCACTGTTCTGATCAAACTGAAAAAGTGATATTTTGCAACACATTGAACACTATGGCAAAAAGTGAAATATCCGGTAATAACACCCAGAAAGAAAAGTTCCAAGAAGCTGTTCTCTGACGTGTGCATTCATTTCAGAGATTTACAGCTTACACTGTGTTGCCCAGTTTGGAAACTCTCTCTTTGAGGAATCCTGGAAGGGATATTTAGTGGCGCTCAGAGGCTTGTTGTGAGAAAGGAAATGTCTTCCTATGAAAACTAGAGACAAGCTTTTGGAGCAACTGCTTTGTGATGTGTGTATTCATCTCACAGACTTAATCATTCTTTGGATTAAGCAGTTTGAAATCACTGTTTCGGTGGAACCTGAGAAAGGATATTAGGACACACTCTGAACAATATGCTGAAAAACAAATACCCTCCGATAAAAATAAGAAGGAAACTTTCTGTGAAACTCTTCTAGGTCATGGAAAGTCCACTCCCACAGTTAAGCTTCTCTTTTCAGTAAGTAGTATACTAACACTATTTTACATTAGTCAGCTGAGGGATACTTGGGAACGCTTTGAGGCTTACGGTGAAGACGGAAATATCTTCAGATAGATACTGGAGAGAAAATTTCCGAGGAGCTGCTTTGTGACATGTGTATTCCATTCACAAAATTATACTTTTCTTCTCATAGATGATTGGGGATTCCTGCTTGGAGAAAAAGCTAAAAGGGGACATTTGGGAGTATATTTACAGCCCTGGTGAAAAAGGAAATATCCTCAGACAAAATCTGGAAAGAAACTTCCTGTTAAGCTGCTTTGGGATAGATATGTCTACCCATCTCGCATAGATAACACTTTCCTTTTGTTATGCAGATTTGAAACTGCATCAACGACGGATTCCTGAAGGGACACTCAAAGCACATTTAAGCTTACGGGAAAATAGGAGATAAATTCAGATAAAAACTGGAGAGAAGCTTCTGTGAAACTGTCTTGTGATGTGCGCATTCCACTCAGGGAGTTATACCTCTTTTCTCTTAATGCAGTGTTTGAACACTGTTCCTGTAAATCTGAAAAAGTGATACCTTGAAGCGCTTTGAAGGCTAAAGCGGAAAGTGAAATATCCTGAAATAAAACCCTGAAAGAAGCGTTTCAAGAAACTGCTCTCTGATGTGTCCATTCATTTCAGAGACTTAAAGCGTACACTACATTGCCCAATTTGGAAACTCTGTCGTTGAGGAGTCTGTGAAGGGATATTAAGTAGCACCCGTAGGTTTCTTGTGAGAAAGAAAACGTCTTCCGATGAAAACTGGA
Source organism: Piliocolobus tephrosceles (assembly GCF_002776525.5). Lineage (NCBI taxonomy): Eukaryota > Metazoa > Chordata > Mammalia > Primates > Cercopithecidae > Piliocolobus > Piliocolobus tephrosceles. Next base: position 25,157,446 of record NC_045451.1, on the reverse strand, counting down.
GAGAAGCTTTCAGAGCAGCTTCTTTGTGATGTGTGTATACATCTCATAGAGATAAATCATTGTTGGGATTGAGCAGTTTGAAATCACTGTTTTTGTGGAAACTCAGAGAGGACATTTGCGAATACGCTCAAGAATATGCTGAAAAAGACATACCCCCCGATATAAACCACAAGGAAACTTTCTGTGAAACTGCTCTAGATTACTTGAAATACAGTCGCACAGTTAAGCTTCTGTTTTCATGGAGCAGAATTCTAACACTGTTTTAGGTTAGTCTGCTAAGGGATACTCAGGAGCGTTTTGAGGCTTTCAGTGAAAACGGAAATATCTTCAGATAGATACTGGATAGAAGGTTTCTGAGGAGCTGATTTGTGATGTGTGCATTCCACTCACAGAGTTATACTTTTCTTCTCTTAGAGCATTGGGTAATTCTGTTTGGAGAAAAAGGTATCAGGTTGCATTCGGAAATATATGGACGAGTACGGCAAAAAAGGAAATCTCCTCAAAAAAAACTGGAAAGAAGCTTTCTGTTAATCTGATTTGTGATAGATACCTCTACTCATCTCACATAGATAAAGCTTTCTTTCTATTACACAGTTTTGAAACTGCGTCATGGAAGGATTCGTGAAGTGACATTTGGGAGCCCATTCAGGTCTGTGGGATAATAGTATATATATTCAGGTAAAAACTGGAGTGAAGCTTTCTGAGAAACTGCTTTGTGATGTGTGTATTCCACTGAGTGAGTTCTACCACTTTTCTCATAAGGCAGGGTTTGAACACTGTTCGTGTAAAACTGAAAAAGTGATATTGTGCAGCGCATTGAAGACCACGGCGAAAAGTGAAACATCCTGAAATAAAACCCATAAAGAAATGTTCCAACAAGCTGCTCTCTGACGTGTGCACTCATTTCAGAGAGTGAAAGCTTACACTACATTCATCAGTTTGGAAACTAAGTCTTTGAGGAATGTATGAAGGGATATTAAGTGGCACCCAGAGGCTAGTCTTGAGAAAAGAAACGTCTTCCAATGAAAACTGGAGAGAAGCCTTTGGAGCAACTGCCTTGTGATGTGTGTATTCATCTCATAGACTTAAATCATTCTTGGGATTCAGCAGTTTGAAATCACTGTTTCTGTGGAACCTGAGAAAGGATATTTGGGAACACTCTTAAGTATGCGCTGAAAAATAAGTACCCTCCGACAGAAACCAGATGGAAATTTTCTGTGAAACTGCTCTTGGTCACATGAATTCTACTCGCACAGTCAAGCTTCGGTTTTCATTGAGCAGTATTTTAAGAAGCTTTTAGGTTAGTCTGTGAAGGGATATTCAGGAGCGCTTCGAGGCTTATGGTGAAAAAGGAAATATCTTCAGATAAAAACTGGAGAGTTGAATTCTGAGGAGCTGCTTTGCGATGTGTGCATTCCACTCACAGAGTTAAAATTTCATTTTCATAGAGGATTGGTGAGTCCCGTTTGGTGTAAACGCTACCAGGGCTCACTCGGGAGTATATGTATGGCTATGGTTTAAAAGGAAATATCTGCAGACAAAAACTGGAAAGAAGCTTTCTGTGAAACTGCTTTGTTAGATATGTCTCTTCATCTCACATAGATAAAACATTTTCTCTATGACGCAGTTTTGAAACTGCATTATGGACGGATTTGTGAAGGGACATTTTGTGCACATTCCGGAATGTGGGGGAATAGGAAATATCACCAGATAAGAACGGGAGAGATGCTGACTGAGAAACTGCTTTGTGATGTGTGCATTCCACTCAGGGATTTACACCTCTTTTGTCATAAGGCAGTGCTTGAACACTGTTCCTGTAAAACTTAAAAATTAATACCTTACAGCGCACTGAAGACTATGGTGAAAAGTGAATTGTACTGAAATAAAACCCAGAAAGAAGCATTCCAGGAAACTGCAGTCTGACGTGTGCATTCATTTCAGAGAGTTAAAGCTTATGCTATGTTGCCGAGTTTGGAAACTCTGTCTTTGAGGAATCTGTGAAGGGATATTAAGTGGTGCCCGAAGGCTTGTGGTGAGAAAGGAAGCGTCCTCAGATGAAAACTTGAGACACGCTTTTGGAGTAACTGCTTTGTGATGTGTGTATTCATCTCATAGAGTTAAATCATTCTTTGGATTGAACAGTTGAAATCACTTTTTTGTGTAAGCTTAGAAAGGACATTTCGGAACGCTCTTGAGAATATGCTGAAAAAGAAATACCCTCCAATAAAAAACAGAAGGAAACTTTCTGTAAAACTGCTCTAGGTCACGTGAGGTGCATTCACACAGTTGAGCTCCTGTTTTCATTGAGCAGCATTCTAACACTGTTCTAGGTTAGTCCGCTAATGGATACTCAGTAGCGCATTGAGGCTTATGGTGAAAACGGAAATATCTTCAGATAGATACTGGAGAGAAAACTTCCAAGGAGCTGCTTTGTGATGTGTGCATTCCACTCACAGAGATATACTTTTCTTCTCAAAGAGGATTGGGGAATCCCGTTTGGAGAAAAAGCTACTGGGAGACATTCAGGATTATATGGGTGGATATGGTGAAAAACGAAATATCCTGAGAAAATAACTAGAAAGAAGCTTTTTGTGAAACTGCTTTGTGATAGATATGCCTCTTCGTCTCACATATATAAAACTTTCTTTCTATCACGGAGTTTTGAAAGTACGTCATGACGGATTCGCAAAGTGGCATTCGGGAGCACATTCTGGCCTGTGGGGAAAGAGGAGATATTTTCAGATAAAAACTGCAGAGAAAATTTCTGAGAAACTGCTTTTTGATGTGTGCCTTCCATTCAGGGTGTCATCCAGCTTTTTTCATAAGGCAGTGTTTGAACACTGTTCCTGTGAAACTGAAAAACCATATTTTGCAGTGCCTTGAAGACTATGGCGAAAAGTGAAATATCCTGTAATAAAACCCAGAAAGATGTGTCCCAACAAATTGCTCTCTGATGTGTGCACTGATTTCAGAGAACTAAAGCTTACACCACGTTGCCCAGTTTGGAAACTCCGTGTTTGAGGAATCTGTGAAGGGATATTAAGTGGCGCATGGAAGTTTGTGGTGAGAAAGGAAACGTATTTCCATGAACACTGGAGACAAGCTTTCGGAGCAACTGCTTTCTGATGTGAATATTTATCTCATAGAGTTAAATCATTCTTTGGATCAAGCAGCTTGATATCACTGTTTCTGTGGAACCTGAGAAAGGACATTTGGAAATGCTCTTAAGAATATATTGAAAAAGAAATACCCCCCAATCAAGAAGACAAGGAAACATTCTGAGAAACTGCTCTAAGTCACGTGAAGTCCATGCACACAGTTAAACTTCTTTTTTCATTGGGCAGTATTCAAACACTCTTTTAGCTTTGTCAGCTAAGGGATCCTAGGGAGCCCTTTGAGGCTTATGGTGAAAAGGAAATATTTTCAGGTAGATACTGGAGAGAAGATTTCTGAGGAGCTGCTTTATGAAGTGTGCATTCCACTCACTGAGTTACACTTTTCTTCTCCAAGATTATTGGGGAATTCCGTTTGTAGAAAAAGCTACCAGGGGACATTCAGCAGTATATGTACTGGTATGATGAAAAATAAAATAACCTCAGACAAAAACTGGAAAGAAGCTTTCTGTGAAATGGCTTTGTGATCGATATGTCTATTAATCTTGCATACATAAAAACTTCTCTCTATTATGCAATTTTGAAACTGCATCACTGACGCATTCATGAAGGGACTTTCGGAAGCACATTCAGGCCTGTGGGGAAATAGTAAATATCATCAGATAAAAACTGGAGTGAAGCTTTCTGAGAAACTGCTTTGTGATGTGTGTATTCCACTGAGGGAGTTCTACCACTTTTCTCATGAGGCAGTATTTGAACACTGTTCGTGTAAAACTGAAAAAGTGATATTGTGCAACGCATTGAAGACTATGCTGAAAAGTGAAATATCCTGAAATAAAACCCAAAAAGAAGCGTTCCAGGAAACTGCTCTTTGAGGTTTGCATTCATTTCAGAGAACTAAAGCTTTCCCTACATTGTCCAGTTTGGAAACTCTATCTTTGAGGAATCTGTCAAGGGAAATTACAGTGGCGTCTCAATGCTTGAAGTGAGAAAGAAAACATCTTCCGATAAAAACTGGACAGAAGCTTTTGGAGAAACTGTTTTGTGATGTGCATATTCATCTCATAGAGTTATATCAGTGTTTGTAGTGAGCAGTTTGAAATCACTGTTTCTGTGGAACCTGAGAATGGACATTTCTGAAAGCTCTTAAGAATATGCTGAAAAAGAAATACCTTCCCAGAAAACCCAGAAGGAAACTTCCTGTGAATCTTCTCTAGGTCACAAGAAGTCCACTCACACAGTTAAGCTGCTGTTTTCATTGAGCAGCATTATAACACTGTTTTTGTTCAGTTTGCGAAGTGATATTCAGGAGCGCTTTGAGGTTTGAGGTGAGAAAGTCAATATTGTCAGATAAAAACCACAGAAAAGATTTCTGAGGAGCTGCTTTGTGATGTATGCATTCTATTCACAGAGTTATGCTTTTCTTCTCAGGGGGGATTGGGGAATCTAGTTTGGAGAAAAGTCTACATGGAGACATTCGCAAGTATATTAATGGCTATGGTGACAAAGGAAGTATCCTCAGACAAAAATTGGAAAGAAGCTTTCTGTGAAACTGCTTTGTGATAGATATGTCTACTCGTCTCACAAAGATAAAACTTTCTTTCTAATACGCAGTTTTGAAACTGCATCATGGATGGATTCATGAAAGGATATTTCATTCAGGCCTGTTGGGAAATAGAAAATATCTTTCGATAAAAACTGAAGAAAAGTTTTCTGAAAAACTGCTTTGTGATGTGTGTGTTCCATTCAGGGCACTTTACCTCCTATCTCATAAGGTAGTGTGTGAACCCTGATCCTGTAAAACTGAAAAAGTGATATTTCGCTGCACATGGAAGACTGTGGCAAACACTGAAATATCCTGAAAAGAAATTCAGAAAGAAGCATTCCAAGAAACTGCTCTCTGACCTTTGCATTCATTTCAGCGAGTTAAAGCTTTCACTACATCGCCCAGTTTGGAAACCCTGTCTTTGAGGAATCTGTGAAGAGATATTAAGTGGAGCCCGGAGGCTTGAGGTGAGAAGGAAACGTCTTCCGATGAAAACTGGATAGAAGCTTTTGGAGCAACAGCTTTGTGATATGTGTATTCATTTCACAGAGGTAAATCATTCGTTGGATTGAGCAGTTTGAAAGCAGTTTCTGTGGAACCTGAGAAAGGACATTTGGAAATGGTCCTACTAATATGCTGAAAAAGGGTTAACTTCCGATAAAAACTAGTAGGAAACTTTCTGTGAAACTACTGTAGGTCACGTGAAGTCTACTTGCACACTTAAGATTCCGTTTTCATTGAGCAGTATTCTGATACTGTTTTAGGTTAGTCAGCTAAGGGATATTCAGAAGCACTACGAGGCTTACTTTGAAAACGAAAATATCTTCAGATAGATACTGGGGAGAAGATTTCCGAGCAGCTTCTTTGTGACGTGTGCATACCACTCACAGAGTTATACTTTTCTTCTCATAGAAGATTGGGGAATACCATTTGGAGAAAAAGTGACCAGGGGACATTCGGTGGTATATGGACTGCAATGGGTAAAAAGTAAATATCCTCAGACAAAAACTGGAAACAAACTTTTGGTGAAACTGCTTTGTGATAGATACCTCTATTCATCTCACATCAATAAAATTTTCCTTCTATTACGCAGTTTTGATACTGTGTCATGGACGGATTGACGCAGAGACATTTGGGAGCACCTTCAGGCCTGTGAGGAAATAGGAGACATCTTCATATAAAAACTGGAGAGAAACTTTCTGAGAAACTGCTTTGTGGTGTGTGCATTCCTCTCAGGACATTATATCTCTTTTCTCATAAGGCAGCGTTTGAACAGCATTCTGGTAAAAGTAACAGAGTGATACTTTTCAGCGCATTGAAGACTATGGCGAAAAGTGAAATATCCGGAAATAAAACTCAGAAAGAAACGTTCCAAGGAAATGCTCTCTGACGTGTGCTTTGATTTCACAGAGTTAAAGCTCACACTACTGATTTGTTTTTCTAAGACCACCAGAGTGGACACAAAAGAACCAGCGAGTAGGCAAGGCTAGGAGCAAAACTACAAATTTATATTTTGGTTACCAAGCTTCAGGGAAGAAGGTGTGGAGGGTGAGGTCTGTCAGCCTACGGCAAAGGAGGCCGAGAGAGTCGTCCGGTGGATCTCTCAGGCGGAGTTCCTGATGCAGCCCCGACAGGAGGGGGGCTGAGGAAGTCCACGCGGCACGCTCACCGGGAGCAGCTTTTCTGAGTGGGAGGGCAATAGGCGGGGCACGGGCGTGTCGGGGGGCATTCCATAGGTGAGGCCAGGTAAATCTTGGTCTCTTCAGATTGACGTCACCTGGGGCATGCCCGGTTGATGTGCACCTGCCCGGGCACCAGCTGCATTTTCGCGCGCGCAGGAAAAGTTGGTGATGAAGAACCCGGAAGTGTGCCATCTGGCCTCCGCTCGTCCCAACAGTTCAACATTTTATTGATAATAGTGATAAGGGGCTCCGTGGACTGTATGGCTACTTCCTGCTGTTAAGGGGCATCATTAAGTTCGGGACCTATGATTGGTATTTGGATGTACGGATGAAGAAGCATTTGGTTGAAGGTGACACGAGTGATTTCTTGAAACTTGGCATGGAGAAACTTGATCAAAATGGGGATGAAACGTAAAATAAGGCACAGTATTAGTATAGGAATGACGAATGGAAGCATTTTTTGGAATATGGGCAAAACCCAGAAGGATGGTCCCAGCAAGGTTGGGATATTAAGGTTCTGTATTTCAGTTTTTGTTTTATTGAAGGTTTGAATGTTAGTGTCCACTAGGCCTGATTCGTTAACATAATAGCAGCACTCTTCTCCAAGGAAGAGACAAGTGCCTCCTTTTTCAGCTGTAAGCAAGTCTGGGGCTCGCCTGTTTTGGGCAGCTACTTGGGCTATTGAGGTAATGTGGCGCTGCAGGGAGGTGAGGCTTCCAGCTGAAGCTTCTATGGCTTTCTGTATTTGAGCTTATGTAGCTTTGTCTGAATGGAGTGAATAAGCAAGGGCTCCGGTTCTAAGACCAGACGCTACCAGAGAGGAGGCTAGGGAGATTCTTATAACTAGAGGGAGGAAAACAGCCCGTTTTTGTAAGCGATTGGCAGGAGGGTGTAGCTGTAGTGTCAGTTTGGCTACTTCAGCCTTGCTATACAGGGTGAGGCTGGGCACTAAGGATACTGGGACACAGAGAGATTGAGATTGAGTTGCGACAGTTTGGTTAAAGGTTTTAGAAAGGGACCACTTGCACCAGGAATAGGCTCCAATGGGGGCTGTTTGGCCTCCTTTGGGCGCCTGAGTTGGATTATACCAGGATGAATTTGAGGTTGAATAACAAAAAGGGAGGATTGGGCTATTTGGATTTTGGTACAGTGGCGCCTGGTGTGTGAGTGAATTTGGGGATGTTTGACCAGTTGTGTTGAAGGCCATGGGCAGGGGGACTGCCACTAAGGGGGGTTCTTCTAAAGCCACACAGAGGAAGCAAAGGGATCCACTGTCTTTGTTGCTCTGACTGCTACTTAGGATAAAATATAGGCTGAGAGAAGTTTGACAGCTTTTCAGTGATGAAAAATTGCTATAGTAGCAAAGGTCTGAGTCTATCAGTAAGACAACAATATAAGTACAAAATGAGACTTCATTTTCAGTGTAGTCGCAGAGTGTTCCCTGCCACTGAAGATGTTCGATGAGGGTTAGGAGGTGGGAAAACCACTGCTCTGGACTATTGCCTGGAGGCAGGTATGGGTCTGGGGTTATGTATTGAAAGTCTGATAGGTTTATGTAGAGGATGGTGAGAAAGCGAGCTAAGCTCCAGGGGTCGGGGAGGATGAGATAGTTAAGAAAGTTTTGTAAGTTTGAGGCGAGTGGGGGAAAGTTGAACTGATGTCCACTGATTGTTCTTGGTGGGGGCCCATTTTAGCTGGGAAATATGAATCCAATGCGTGTGTCCTAGGAGTTTTGCTGCTGTATGTGTAGACAGGAGGACAGTGTATGGGCCTTTCCACCTAGGCTGTAAGTCTTTGGCTTAGGTATCTTATATGTATACTTGGTCTCCGGGACTGTGGGAGAGATGTGGGTTGTAGGCGTCTGTTGGAGGAGGGTGTGCTAACTCAGCGTGTTGTCTTAGGAGTTGTCTGAGAAGAGTGAGACATGGGAGGTAGTTTGCCAAAGGGCGGGCAGGGAAGGTATTTGCTGGAGAGTTAGGGGCCGTCCATTGACTAATTCGAATGGACTGAAGCCTGTTGGGCTTCGAGGTGCTGCCCGCAGCCGGGTCAGGGTTAAGGGAAGGAGAGTTACCCACGACTGCCGGGTTTCAATTGAGAGTTTGGTGAGCTGTTGTTTGATGAGTCCATTAGCCTTTTCCACCTTACCAGAAGACTGAGGTCTATAAGGAATGTGGAGTTTCCAGGTGATGTGTAGGAGGGATACCACCTGTTGGACTCCCTTAGAGATGAATGCTGGACTGCTGTCAGATTGAAGGGTGACGGGAGGCCAAACTTAGCGATAATATGTTCAGAGAGTATTGAGGCAACAGTGTTAGCAGTTTCTCCTGTGGTGGGATAGGCCTCTTTCCACCCTGAAAAGGTGTCCAAAAGGGTTAAGAGGTATTTGAATTGTTTATGTCTTGGCATATGTGTGAAATCAATTTGCCAATCTTCGCGTGGTTGGTGTCCTCTGAGTTGGTGGCTGGGATGGGGATTATGCAATGTGCCTTGAGGATTTGCTTTAGGCAGGTAGAGCACTGCGGGTTGATTGTAAATAAGTGTTTTTGTAGTGTTGGACCGTGGAGCAGGGGATTTAGAAAATTGTATAAGGCTTTGGGCCCTATATGTAAAGAATAATGTATGTCTATTAGAATGGTATGGAGTTGTGTTTCAAGAATAACTAATTTGTTATTAATATATATCCAACCATCTGTAGTTAGTTTGCTGCTGTGTTTTGTAATAGCTTAGCCTTTCTTCCTGAGTGTAATTAGGCGCATACTGGGGGAGACAAAACAGACAGAAGGAGGCTTGGGGGTGGAAAATCCGGCGGCTGACTTGGCAGTGACATTAGCGAAATTGTTGTCAGCTGCTACTGGGTTAGATGAAGTTTGGTGACCTTTACAATGTATAATGGCTACCTTGGAAGGTGCTGACTGTGCATCTAGTATTTTGAGTATTTGGTTTTTGTTAATAATAGGGTTACCACCGCTGGTTAAAACCCCTCTCTCTTTCCAGATGACTGAATGTGTGTGTGCGATTAGAAAAGCATATTTAGAATCTGTGTATATGTTTACTGTTTTTCCTTTTGATAGGAGGAGTGCCTTGGTTAGTGCACTGAGTTCTGCCTGTTGTGATGTGGTCCCTTGTGATAGGGGTTTTGCCTCTAAAACTGTGGAGGGCATAACTACTGCATATCTTGGCTGTCTGTTTCCTTGAGGGTTGATAAAGGAGCTGCCATCCACAAATAGGGTTAGTTGTGCATTCTGAAGGGGCCGGTCATGCAAGTGTAGGTGGCTGGGGGGTTGAGCCTCCAGGACCTCAGGACAAGAATGTTTAGTATGAGGTGGTTTAAGAGGGTCTGGCAGTAAAGTGGCTGGATTTAGAGAGGAGCAGACTTCTAAAGTAACAGTGGGGTCTTCTTTGAATAAGAGGTGGAAAAGTTGGATCCGGGATGGAGTTAAGTGGCTAATACTTTTATGAGAGATGAGATCCTGAAGACGGTGTGTGGAGAGGACTGTTAGATTACTGCCTCTAATGAGCTTTCTTGCTTCCTGGGTCAGGCAGGCTGCCACTGCTAATGCACGCAGACAGGGTTGCCAGCCTTGTACAGTTGGGTCTAGTTGTTTGGATAGATAGGCCACAGGGCGGTGGGTGCTGCCAACAGGCTTGGCTAAAAGACCAACAGCCACTTTCTGCTTTTCATCTGTAAAGAGTTGGTAGGGACGCTGAAAATCAGGCAGTGAGAGAGTGGGCTGTGAGCGAAGGCAAGCTTTTAGGAGGATGAAATGAGTCGAGATTAACTTGGGGTTGGACAAAGGCCCATGTGGGGTTTCTTTAACTGTGGCATATAAAGGTTTGGCGAGATTCCAAAATTGGGGATCCAATGTCTGAAGAAGCCTATTAGACCTAGGAAGGATTGATCTTCTTTGGTATCTTGAGGGGGAAAAAGTTTTCGTATTAGGGCCATACGGTTGGTAGTTAGTGACCGGGTTGTTGGAGTGATTTCAATTCCTAAGTATATGACGGTTTGGCAAGAAATTTGGGCCTTGTGTTTAGATACTCTATAACCTAGTGAGCCTAAATGGTTGAGGAGAGTTGCAGTGTCTAGAAGAGAGTCTTGTTTGGTAGGGCTACAGATTAGGAGATCATCTACATACTACAGAACTTTGCTATTAGTGAGGGGGCAGGATGCAAGGTCTTATGCTAAGGCCTGACCAAAGAAATGGGGGCTTTCCCGGAACCCTTGTGGGAGGACTGTCCACGTCAGTTGAGTGGAGGTATGTGTGTCTGGCTCTTCCCATATGAAAGCAAAAAGGAACTGGCAGTCTGTGTGTAGGGGTATGGTAAAGAAAGCATCCTTAAGGTCTAGCAGAGTAAAATAAGTAGAATTGGTGGGTATATGGGACAGAAGGGTGTAAGGGTTGGGAACTACAGGGTGTGTTGGACGGATAGCCTCATTGACTAGCCGAAGATCCTGTATGAACCTATACTTTCCATCTGCCTTTTTGACTGGAAGTATTGGAGTGTTACAGGGGGAACATGTGCGGACAAGAATATGTTGGCTAAGTAGTTGCGTGATAATAGGCTTTAAACCTTGTAGATGTGTCAGAGAGAGAGAACTGGGGGCGGTTTGGGAAACGAGTGGGATCTTTGAGGTTGACAATAACGGGTGGGTGGTGGGCCGCTATGACCAGAGTGGAAGTGTCCCACACTTTAGGGTGTACAGAAATAGGGAAGATGGGGTGTGGGGTCGACATAGGAGGAGCGTGTGCGCCTGCACAAAGCATGACCAACAGGTCGTGAGGGGATTGAAGGGGAGTGGATGGGTTGGTGGGAATGGATATGGAGGCCCTTAAGGTGCTCAGGATGTCTCGGCCTAGTAAGGGGGTGTGGCATGAGGGTATAATGAGGAACGAGTGTGCAAAGTAATTGTTGGCCAAGCAGCAAGTAAGGAGTGGAGTTTTTCGTGGAGTGGATGGCTTTCCGTTCACTTCTACTACAGAGATATTGGATGGAAGGCTAGGTCCAGTGAAGGACGGCAAGACAGAATAGGTAGCCCCACTGTCGATTAAAAAATTAATTGTCTTACCCGCTACCAGGAGAGTTACCCACGGCTCAGCGAGGGTGATGGGGGTCCCCGAGTGTCGGCACCTTCAGTTGTCATCGTCCAGATGTAGGAGCTGGAAGGAGGTCCTGGGATCCTGGGAAAGGGGGTCACGTTGAGATGTGGCACCTGTTCTCAGGGTGGGGCCATCAAATCTCCCGTGTCCTTCCTGTTGGCAAGCAGGGTAGGGGTTTGCTGGTGGACGAGGGTTAGGACATTCACTGGCCCAATGTCCTGACGCCTTGCACTTATAGCAAGGCTGTGTTAGGGCTCGGGGACCTTGTGGACACCTGTTGGCACAGCGTCCTACCTTGCCACACTTATATCAGGCTCCTTTTGTAGCCTTGGAGTCTGCGGGATGTGTTCTCTCTGGTCTTGGGTTAGGACTGGGCTGTAAAGCCACTGCTAGGAGCTGTGCCTTCTGTTTGAGGCAAGCCTGCCGCTGTGTGTAAGCTGTCTCCTCTCTGGAGTTATAGACTTTAAAGGCTAACTTAACTAGGTCTTCTATTGGTTTCTGAGGACCATCCTCTACCTTTTGAAGTTTTTACGAATGTCAGGAGCTGGTTGAGAAATGAAATAAGACGCCAAAATGTTGGCCCCTCTGGGGGAAGCCGGAACTAACCAGGTATAGTGGGTTAGAACCTCAGTCAGCTTATTTAAGAATGCGGCTGGATTTTCTTCCGGATTTTAAATAATTTCTTTTAATTTGTTAAAATTTACAGTTTTGTTTGAGGCTGCTTGCATACCAGCCAACAAACACTGGACCATTACATCTCGCCTATGACGCCCAGACTGTCCAACTTGGTAGTCCCATTCTGGGTCTGTCGAGGGGACTGGTTGCTCCCCTAGTGGAATGGCAGTGTCAGTTAAATGTAGTTGGTTGGCTTGCTGCCTGGCGGCCGCTAGGATGCCTTATTGCTCCTCAGGGTTTAGGGTAGAGATTAGGATAACCTGGAGGTCATACCAAGTTAAGTCATAGGCCTGACAAAGGTATCTAAATTCCTTTATGTATATGGTAGGATTAGCTGAGAAATCACCTAAACGCTTCTGAATTTTGGAAAGATCGGCCAGTGAAAAAGGGACATGTACTCTGACTACCCTCTCTGCCCCAGCTACCTCTCACAAAGGCGCTAACACTCTAGGAGGGTGTGGGGCAGAGTGGGGGCATCAGCAGGGCACTTAGAGCAGGTGTGGGTAGAGATAGGGGACTCAAGACAGCCAGTTGGAGGCCCCGAAGGAGGTACAGGACCGAGTTAATTGCTAGTAGATAAGGACAAGGAAGGAGGAGGAGTGTAGGGTGGGATTGAGGGTGCAGAGGCCAAAGGAAACCCTAGGTCCTCTGGCTGAATTGAAAGGAAAATAGACTCCTCTTTTTCGGGTTTCTGTGAGCTGGCATCTTTGGCTAGCATAACTTGGGCCAAAGAGCACCGGCTACACAGTTTGGGATGAGAGCATAAGGCCCAAAAGCCCTTGTATGTAATTAATTTTGGACCACTTGTTGTCTAGTTTTTATTGGGGCTATGCCACAGTGGAAAGTAAAATTAACCACTTCCTCCTAAGGACTTGTCGAGCTCTAAGGTTTTTTAATTAGCTAGGAGGCACCCCAAGTGGGTGCTCTTTGGAAATTTTGACTGGGAATTTCCCATTTGTTTCCTTTTTATTTACACAATGGACACAATGGAAATGGAAGTGGATCTCTGCCTGGCTTCAAAGTGTCCTTTGGTACCACCAGAGACAGACTGGAGGGTATTGGAGCCAAGGTGGAGATTACCTTCAGGTGGACGTCTCCATCGTGAACGGGTCTCCTGAGCCACGTGGTGGCTCCCGAGCCTCTTGGGAGCTCAAAAGTGGGCCTCAGACCCACGCAGGATTTTTGGCCGAGTGAGGTAAAGAAGAGACAAGAGCACTTACCCCAGAGAGGCTGTGAGAGTGAGGGAAGCAGGTCTCTGGTCCTTGTCCGTCTGTGGCATGAGAGCAGGAGGAGGTTCCTCAATCCTTAGAGGCCTGAGGAGGGCCCTCTTCACGGGTTTTCAGCACCATCTGATTTGTTTTTCTAAGACCACCAGAGTGGGCACAAAAGAACCAGTGAGTAGGCAAGGCTAGGAGCAAAACTGCAAATTTATTTTTTGGTCACCTAGCTGCAGGGAAGAAGGTGTGGAGGGTGAGGTCTGCCGGCCTCCAGCAGAGGAGGCCGAGAGGTTCTCCCGGTGGAGCTCTCGGCAGAGCTCCTGATGCAGTCCCGACAGGAGGGGGGGCTGAGGAAGTCCGCGTTGCGCGCTCAACGCGAACGGCTTTTCTGGGTGTGGGAGGACAATAGGCGGGGCACGGGCGTGTCAGGGGGCTTTCCAAAGGTGCAGTCAGCTAAATCTTGGTCTCTTGGGATTGACGTCACCTGGGGCATGCCTGGTTGATCTGCACCTTCCTGGGTGCTGGCTGCATTTTCGCACGTGGGAAAAGTTGGTGATGAAGAAGCAGGAAGTGCACCATCTTGCCTCCGTTCGTCCACACAACTATGTTGCCCAGTTTGGAAACTCTGTCTTTAAGGAATCTGTGAAAGGATATTAAGTGGTACCCGAGGCTTGTGGTGAGAAAGGAAACGTCTTCTGATGAAAACTGGAGAGAAGCTTTTGGAGCCACTGCTTTGTGTTGTGTGTATTCATCTCATAGAGTTAAATCATTCTTTGAATTGAGCAGTGTGAAATCACAGTTTCTGTGGAAACTGAGAAAGATAATTGGGAACGCTCTTATGAATATGCTGACAAAGAGATACCCTCCGATAAAAACCAGAAGGAAACTTTCTCTGAAACTGCTCTAGGTCACGTGAAGTCCCCTTGCACCGTTAAACTTCTCTTTACATTGAGCAGTATTGTAATGCCGTTTTAGGTTAGTCAGCTAAGGGACACTCGGGTGCGCTTTGAGGCTTATGCTGAAAACAGAAATATCTTCAGATAGATACTGCAGAGAAGATTTCGGAGGAGCTTCTTTGTGACGTGTGCGTTCCAATCACAGACTTATTCTTTTTTTCTCATAGAAGATGGGGGAATCCCGTGTGGAGAAAAAGGTACCAGGAAACGTTCAGGGGTATATGTACAGCTATGACGAAAAAGGAAGTATCCTCAGACAAAAACCGGAAAGAATCTTTCTGTGAAACTGCTTTGTGATAGATATGTCCATTCATCTCACAGAGATAAAAGTTTTTTTCTATAACGCAGGTTTGAGACCGTGTCATGGACAGATTCGTGAAGGGACATTCGGGAGCGCATCCAGTCCTGTGGGGAAATAGGAGATATCTTCAGAGAAAAACTGGAGAGAAGCTTTCTGAGAAAATGCTTTGTGATGTGTGCATTCCAATCAGGAAATTATACCTCTTTTCTCATAAGTCAGTGTTTGAGCACTGTTCCGATAAAACTAAAAAAGTGATATATTGCAATGCATTGAAGACTATAGTGAAAAGTGAAATATCCGGAAATAACGCCCAGAAAGAAACATTCCAAGAAGCTGTTCTCTGACGTGTGCATTCATTTCAGAGAGTTACAGCTTACACTGCATTGCCCAGTTTAGAAACTCTGTCTTTGAGGAAAATTGGAAGGGATATTTAGTGGCGACATTAAGGGATACTAAGGGATATTAAATCGAGTAGGAAATTGCATAGATAAAACTTTGCTTCTATTACGCAGATTTGCAACTGCTTCAATGACGGATTTCTGAAGGGACATTGGGGCATATTTAAGCCTGCGGGGAAATAGGAGATAAATTCAGATAAAAATTTGAGCAGGAAATTGCTTTCTGATGTGTAAATCATGACACAGAGTTTCACCCTTCCCTTCTTGTAATAGTTTGCTAACACTGTTGTCATGGATTCTGCAAACTGATATTGGGGAGCTCATTGAGAGCTATGGTGAAAAAGGAAATATCCTCAGAACAAAACTGGAAAGAAGCGTTCTGAGAAACTGCATTGCAATATGTGAATGCAACTCACAGAGTTACACGTTTCTCCTCAGTGATCAGTTTGCTAACAGTGTTTTCTTGAAATCTGCATTGGGCTATTTCTTAGCATCAGGAAGCTTCCAGTGACAAAGGAAATATCCTCAAATATAAACTAGAAAGTACCGTTCTGAGAAACCTATTTATGATATGTGAATTCACCTCACTGAGATACAACTTCATCTTCACGAAGCAGTTTGTTATCATTGTTGGCATGGAATCTGCAAAGAGATATTTGGGAGTGAATTGAGGCCCATGGTGAAAGCAGAAATATCCTCACATAATAACTAGAAAGAAGATTTCTGAGAAAGTAGTTTCTGAGGTGTGAATTCATCATACAGAATTTCACCTTTCCCTTTTTGTAGCAGTTTGCTAACACTGTTGTCATGGATTCTGCAAAGTGATATTTGGGAGCCAATTGAGGCCCATGGTGAAAAAGGAAATATCCTCACATAATAACTAGAAAGAAGCTTTCTGAGAAATTGCTTTCTGATGTGTGAATTCATCACACAGAGTTTCACCCTTCCCTTCTTGTAACAGTTTGCTAACACTGTTGTCGTGGATTCTGCAAATTGATATTTGGGAGATCATTGAGGGCTATGGTGAAAAAGGAAATATCCTCAGATCAAAACTGGAAAGAAGCGTTCTGAGAAACTGCATTGCGATGTGTGAATGCAGCTTGCAGAGTTACACGTTTCTCTTCAGTGATCAGTTTGCTAACACAGTTTTCTTGAAATCTGCAATGGCATACTTCTTAGTGCAATGAAGCTAACAGTGACAAAGGAAATATCCTCAGAGAAAAACTAGAAAGACGCTTTCTTAGAAACTTCTTTGTGATGTATGAATTCATCTCACAGAGTTACACTTATGTTTCATGGAGCAGTCCATTAACACTGTTTTGTGGAACCTGAGAAAGGCTAATTTGGATTGCATTGAGGCCTATGCTGATAAAGGAAATATCCTCAATTAAAAACGTGAAAGAAGCTTTCTGAGAAACTTCTTTGTGATCTCTGAATTCAGCTCACGGAGTTGCAAGTAGGTCTTCATGAAGCAGTTTGCTATCACTGTTTTTGTGGAAACTACAAAGAGATATTTGGGAGCCAATTGAGGCACATGGTGAAAAAGGAAATATCCTCAGATAATAACTAGAAAGAAGCTTTCTGAGAAATTGCTTTCTGATGTGTGAAACATGACACAAAGTTTCACCCTTCCCTTCTTGTAGCAGTTTGCTAACACTGTTGTCATGGATTCTGCAAAGTGATATTTGGGAGCCAATTGAGGCCCACGGTGAAAAGGAAATATCCTCCGATAACAACTAGAAAGAAGCTTTCTGAGAA
>NC_045451.1:25130528-25140691 GCF_002776525.5 Piliocolobus tephrosceles | reverse complement strand
TCTCTTCAGTGATCAGTTTGCTAACACAGTTTTCTTGAAATCTGCAATGAGATACTTCTTAACGCAATGAAGATTATGATGACAAAGGGAATATCCTCAAATAAAAACTAGTAAGAAACTTTCTTAGAAACTTCTTTGTGATGTGTGAATTCATCTCACAGAGTTACACTTACCTTTCATGGAGCATTCGGTTAACACTGTCTTTGAGGAACCTGAGAAGGGCTACTTTGAATCGCATTGAGGCCTACGCTGATAAAGGAAATATCCTCAATTAAAAATGTGAAAGAAGCTTTCTTAGAAACTTGTTTGTGATCTGTGAATTCAGCTCACAGAGTAGCAACTTAGTCTTCGTGAAACAGTTTGCTATCACTGTCTCCGTTGAATCTGCAAAATGATATTTGGGAGCCAATTAAGGCCCATGTTGAAAAAGGAAATATCCTCAAATAATAACTAGAAAATAGCTTTCTGAGAAATTGCTTTCTGATGTGTGATTTCATCACACAGAGTTTCACCTTTCCCTTCTTGTAGCAGTTCGCTAAGACTGTTTTCGTAGATTTTGCACAGTGATTTTTGGGAGCCAATTGAGGCCCATGGTGAAAAAGGAAATATCCTCAGATAATAACTAGAAAGAAGCTTTCTGAGAAATTCCTTTCTGATGTGTGAATTCATCACACAAATTTTCACTCTTTCCTTCTTGTAACAGTTTGCTAACACTGTTATCGTGGATTCTGCAAAGTGATATTAGGGAGCTCATTGAGGGCTCTGGTGAAAAAGGAAATATCCTCAGAACAAAACGGGAAAAAAGCGTTCTAAGAAACTGCATTGCGATGTGTGAATGCAACTCACAGAAGTACACGTTTCTCTTCAGTGATCAGTTTGCCAACACAGTTGTCTTGAAATCTGCAATGGGATACTTAGCGCAATGAAGCTTACG
Organism: Piliocolobus tephrosceles; assembly: GCF_002776525.5. NCBI lineage: Eukaryota > Metazoa > Chordata > Mammalia > Primates > Cercopithecidae > Piliocolobus > Piliocolobus tephrosceles. The sequence goes on along the minus strand of NC_045451.1, from coordinate 25,139,757 downwards.
GTGACAAAGGAAATATCCTCAGACAAAAACTAGAAAGAAACTTTCTTAGAAACTTTTATGTGATGTGTGAATCCATCTCGCAGAATTACACTTACGTTTCATGGAGCAGTGCGTTAACACTATCTTTGAGGAACCTGAGAAGGGCTACTTTGGATCGCATTGAGGCCTACTCTGATAAAAAAAAAATCCTCAATTAAAAACGTGAAAGACGCTTTGTGAGAAACTTTTTTGTGATGTGTTAATTCAGCTCACAGAGTTGCAAGTTAGTCTTCATGAAGCAGTTTGCTATCACTGTTTCCGTTGAATCTGCAAAGTGATATTTGGGAGCCAGTTGAGGCCCATAGTGAAAAAGGAAATATCCTCAGATAATAACTAGAAAGAAGCTTTCTGAGAAATTCCATTCTGATGTGTGAATTCAACACACAGAGTTTCACCGTTCCCTTCTCGTAACAGTTTGCTACCACTCTTGTCATAGATTCTTCAAAGTGATATTTGGGAGCTCATATAGGGCTCTGGTAAAAAAGGAAATATCCTCAGATCAAAACTGGAAAGAAGGGTTCTGAGAAACTACATTGCGATGTGTGATTGTAACTCACACAGTTATACTTTTCTCTTCAGTGATCAGTTTGCTAACACAGTTTTCTTGAAATCTGCAATGGGATACTTCTTAGCGCTATGCAGCTGACGGTGACAAAGGAAATATCCTCCGAGAAAACCCAGAATGAAACTTTCTGAGAAACTGCTTAGTGATGTGTGAATTCATTTCACAGTGTTACACCACCCCTTCATGGAGGAGTTTCCTAGCACTGATTTTGTGGAATCTCAGAAGTGATGTCTTGGATATCTTTGAATTTCATGGTGAATAATAAAATATCCTCAGAGAAATCTGCAGAGAAGCCTTCTCAGAAACGTCTTTGTTGTGGGTGAATTCAGTCCACAGGGTTACATCATTGTTTTCATTGAGAAGCTTGCTAACAGAGTTTTCGCAGAATCTGCAAAAAGACACAAGGTGGCGCTCCGAGACCACAAATAACCTCATCTGGAAAAAAAAGAAGCTTTCTGAGTAACCCCTTGGTGATGTGTGTGTTCAACCCCCTGAGTTACACCTGTATTTCGTAGGCCCGTGGGTTAGCCCTGTTTTTGTGGAATCTGAGAACTGATATTTCGGATCCCTTTGAAGACTATAAGGCCAAAGGAAATATTCTCCGATCAAAATGAGAAAGAAGCTTTCTGAGAAGCTTCTTTGTGATCTGTGAATTCATCTCACAGAGTTACACCTTTCTCCTCATGAAGCCGCTCGCTAAGACTGTTCCCGTGGAATTGGCAAAGTGATATTTGGGAGCCCATGGAGGGCTATGGTGAAAAAGGAAATATCCTCAGATCAAAACTGGAAAGAAGCGTTCTGAGATACTGCATTGTGACATGTGAATGCAACTCACACAGCTACACTTTCCTTTTCATTGATCCATTTGCTGACAGTGTTTTCTAGAAATCTGCATTGGGATATTTCTTAGCGCCAGGAAGCTTTCTGTGACAAAGGAAATATCCTCCAATAAAAACTAGAAAGTAGCGTTCTGAGAAACTTCTTTATGATATGTGAATTCATCTCACCGAGTACAACTTTGTCTTCTCGAAGCAGTTTGCTATCATTGTTATCGTGGAATCTGCAAAGTGATATTTGGGAGCGCATTGACGCCCAAGGTGAAAGCAGAAATATTCTCAGATAATAAGTAGAAAGAAGCTTTCTGAGAAATGGCTTTCTGATGTGTGAATTCATCACACAGAATTTCACCTTTCCCTTCCTGTAGCAGTTTGCTAAGACTGTTTTCGTGGGTTCTCCAAAGTGATATTTAGGAGCCAATTGAGGCCCATGGTGACAAAGGAAATATCCTCAGATCAAAACTGGAAAGAAGCGTTCCGAGAAACTGCGTTGCGATGTGTGAATGCAACTCACAGAGTTACACGTTTCTCTTCAGTGATCAGTTTGCTAACACAGTTTTCTTGAAATCTGCAATGGCATACTTCTTAGCGCAATGAAGCTAATGGTGACAAAGGAAATATCCTCAGAGAAACACTAGAAAGAAGCTTTCTCAGAAACTTCTGTGTGGTGTGTCAATTCATCTCACAAAGTTACACTTAACGTTTCATGGATCAGTCCGTTAACACTGTCTTTGAAGAACTTGAGAAGGGCTACATTGGATCGCATTGAGGTCTACGCTGATAAAGAAAATATCCTCAGAGAAAAACCAGAATGATGCTTTCTTAGAAACTTCATTGTGATGTGAGAATTCATCTCTCTAAGTTAAACTTACGTTTCATGGAGCAGTCCGTTAACACGGTTTTTGAGGAACCTGAGAAAGGCTACTTTGGATCACATCAAGGCCTATGCTGATAAAGGAAATATCCTCAATTAAAAACGTGAAAGAAGCTTTGTGAGAAACTTCTTTGTGATCTGTGAATTCGCCTCTCAGAGTTGCAAGTTAGTCTTCATGAAGCAGTTTGCTATCACTGTTTTCGTGGAATCCGCAAAGTGATATTTTGGAACCAATTGAGGCCCATGGTGATAAAGGACATATCCTGAGATAATAACTAGAAAAACTCTTTCTGGGAAATGGCTTTCTGATGTGTGAATTCATCACACAGATTTTCATCCTTCCCTTCTTGTAACAGTTTGCTAACACTGTTGTCGTGGATTCTGCAAAGTGATATTAAGTAGCTCATTGAGGGCTACAGTGAAAAAGCAAATACCTCAGACCGAAACTGGAAAGAAGCGTTCTGAGAAACTGCATTGCGATGTGTGAATGCATCTCACAGAGTTACACATTTCTATTCAGTTGTCAGTTTGCTAACCCAGTTTTCTCAACTCACAGAGTTACACGTTTCTCCTCAGTAATCAGTATGCTAACACAATTTTCTTGAAATCTGCAATGGGATACTTCTTAGTGCAATGAAACTAACGGTGAGAAAGCGAATATCCTCAGAGTAAAACTAGAAAGAAGCTTTCTTAGAAACTTCTTTGTGATGTGTGAATTCATCTCACAGAGTTACACTTACTTTTCATGGAGCAGTCCGTTAACAATGTTTTTGAGGAACCTGAGAAAGGCTATTTTTGATCGCATTGAGGCCTACGCTGAAAAAGGAAATATCCTCAATTAAAAAATGTGAAAGAAGCTTCGTGAGAAACTTCTTTGTGATCTGTGAATTCAGCTCAGAGAGTTGCAACTTAGTCTTCATGAAGCAGTTTGCTATCACTGTTTTCATGGAATCTGCAAAGTGATATTTGGGAGCCAATTGAGGCCCATGGTGAAAAAGGAAATATCCTCAGATAATAACTAGAAAGAAGCTTTCAGAGAAATTGCTTTCTGACGTGTGAATCATGACACAGAGTTTCACCCTTCCCTTCTTGTAATAGTTTGCTAACACTGTTGTCGTGGATTCTGCAAAGTGATATTTGGGAGCCAATTGAGGCCCATGGTGAAAAAGGAAATATCCTCAAATAATAACTAGAAAGGAGCTTTCAGAGAAATTGCTTTCTGATGTGTGAATTCATCACACAGAGTTTCACCCTTCCCTTCTTGTAACAGTTTGCTAACACTGTTGTCGTGGATTCTGCAAAGTGATATTAGGGAGCTCATTGAGGGTTATGGTGAAAAAGGAAATGTCCTCAGATCAAAACTGGAAAGAAGCGTTCTGAGATACTGCATTGCAATGTGTGAATGCAACTCACAGAGTTACACATTTCTCTTCAGTGGTCAGTTTGCTAACACAGTTTTTATGAAATCTGCAATGGGATACTTCTTAGCGTAATGAAGCTAACGGTGACAAAGGAAATATCCTCAGAGAAAAACTAGAAAGAAGCTTTCTTAGAAACTTCTTTTTGATGTGTGAATTCATCTCGCAGAGTTACACTTATGTTTCATGGAGTAGTCCATTAACACTGTATTTGAGGATCCTGAGAAGGGCTAGTTTGGATCGCCTTGAGGCCTTTGCTGATAAAGGAAATAGCGTCAATTAAAAACGTGAAAGACGCTTTGTGAGAAACTTCTTTGTGATCTGTGATTTCAGCTCACAGAGTTTCAACTTAGTCTTCATGAAGCACTTTGGTATCACTGTTTTCGTGGAATCTGCAAAGTGATATTTGGGAGCCAATTGAGGCCCTTGGTGAAAAAGGAAATATCCTCCGATAATAACTAGAAAGAAGCTTTCTGAGAAATTGCTTTCTGATTTATGAATTTTTCACGAAGAGTTTTACCCTTCCCTTCTTGTAACAGTTTGCTAACACTGTTGTCGTGGATTCTGCAAAGTAATATTAGGGAGCTCTTTGAGGGCTATGTTGGGAAAGGAAATATCCTCAGATCAAAACTGGAAGGAAGCCGTCTGAGAAACGGCATTTCGATGTGTGAATGCATCTCACAGAGTTACGTGTTTCCCTTCAGTGATCAGTTTGCTAACACAGTTTTCTTTAAATCTGTAATGGGATACTTCTTAGCGCAATGAAGCTAACGGTGACAGAGGAAATGTTCTCAGAGAAAAACTAGAAAGATGCTTTCTTACAAACTTCTTTGTGATGTGTGAATTCATCTCAGAGAGTTACACTAACGTGTCATGGAGCATTCCGTTAACACTGTCTTTGAGGAACCTGAAAAGGGCCACTTTGGATCGCATTGAAGCCTATGCTGATAAAGAAATTATCTTCAATTAAAAACATGAAAGAAGCTTTGTGAGAAACTTCTTTGTGATCTGTGAATTCAGCTCACAGAGTTGCAACTTAGTCTTCCTGAAGCAGTTTGCTATCACTGTTTTTGTGGAATCTGCAAAGTGATATTTGGGAGCCAATTGAGGCCCATGGTGAAAAAGGAAATATCCTCAGATAATAATTAGAAAGAACCTTTCAGATAAATTGCTTTCTGATGTGTGAATTCATGACACAGAGTTTCACCCTTCCCTTCTTTAACAGTTTGCTCACAGTGTTTTCATGGATTCTGCAAAGTGATATTAGGGAGCTCATTGTGGGCTATGGTGGAAAAGGAAATATCCTCAGATCAAAACTGGAAAGAAGCGTTCTGAGAAACTGCATTGCGATGTGTGAATGCAACTCACAGAGTTACACGTTTCTGTTCAGTGATTAGTTTGTTAACACAGTTTTCTTGAAATCTGCATTGGGATACTTAGCCCAATGAAGCTAACGGTGACAAAGGAAATATCCTCAGAGAAGAACTAGAAAGAAGCTTTCTTAGAAACTTGTTTGTGATGGGTGAATTCATCTCACAGAATTACACTTACGTTTCATGGAGCAGTCTGTTAACACTGTCTTTGAGGAACCTGAGAAGGGCTACTTTGGATCGCATTGAGGCCTACGCTGATAAAGGAAATATCCTCAATTAAAAACGTGAAAGAAGCTTTGTGAGAAACTTCTTTGTGATCTGTGAGTTCATCTTACAGAGTTACAAAACAGTCTTCATGAAGCAGTTTGCTAACACTGTTTTCGTGGAATCGCCAAAGTGATATTTGGGATCCAGTTGAGGCCCATGGTGAAAAAGGAAATATCCTCAGATAATAACCAGAAAGAAGCTTTCAGAGAAATTGCTTTCTGATGTGTGAATTCATCACACAGAGTTTCACTCTTCTCTTCTTGTAACTGCTTGCTAACACGATTGTCTTGGATTGTGGAAAATGATATTAGTGAGCTCGTTGAGAACTATGATGAAAAAGGAAATATCCTCGGATCAAAACTGGAAAGAAGCGTTCTGAGAAACTGCATTGCAATGTGTGAATGTAACTCACAGAGTTTTACTTTTCTCTTCAGTGATCAGTTTGCTAACACAGTTTTCCTGAATTCTGCAATGGAATACTTCTTTTTTTTTTTTTTTTTTTAGAAGGAAACAGCTTTATTGAATAGGCAGTGTTACAGCTCTGGTGGTGTTGCAGTTCTGTGACTGCTCCTGCAGAGCAGGCTCATCCCATAGGCAGAGAGTAGCAGTCAGGGCAGTTTTGCAGTCACATTTATACCCATTGTTAATTGCGTGCAGATTAAGAGATTAAGGAGCAGTTTATTCAGGGAAGGGGTAGTAATCATTGGGTCATTGCCGTGGAAAGGGTCAGCAACTCTGGGGGTATCACCATGTCAATGGTAAATTGACATTAGCAGTGGTGGGAATGTCTGAGTGAAAGCTGCTTTTTCCCTGGCTTGTTTTAGCTAGTCCTCAATCTGCTGTGGTGTCCGAGGATAGGAGGTAAGTTGAGTCTTACCTCCTATCTCAGATTGATTATTTGCTGATGTTTATAATACAATAGCACTAAAACATTTTAGTATTTATTTAAATAAAACTTCATACTGAAGTTTATTTCATTAATTAAAACCACTCAAATTAATAACTAAATGGAATACTGTCATTTAAAATTTTTACTTTACAAATTAATTGGTGAGAGAAATAAAGATTTTCATTCTGTAAAATTGAGTTTAGATATTATTTTTAAAGGTAACTACTCAAGTCCAAATTCATCAAATTGTACACATCAAATGTATATTTTTGTATATCAATTATACCTCAACAAAGTATAAAAAAGTAACTACTCAGAAATCTTTACTCATGTAGTATAAGGTGAGACAACTTATCCAAAAAACATTACTTGAATACTGATTGTGACAGAGCCTGGAGATAGAAAGAGAAAGAATACATATTCTTGTTTTCATGTTTAGCAGGGAAGAAAGGAATTCGGAATTAAGTGAATGAAATGTCAACACATCAGTGCAGTACTATTAGGAGGAGAGAGACTATATGAAATTAAGACCAAAAAATCAATAGGATGCTATCTGTCCATTGAAGGCAATGTCTGATATTGTTTTTTTGTGTGTGATATTGAACAACATATTCTATGCAAATACTTAATAAGTTAATATGGCAATGTAAATATCAGGCAGATATTTTCATTCATGTTTATTTTTTATTTATTTATTTATTTATTTTATTTTATTTTATTTTTTTTTATTATACTTTAAGTTCTAGGGTACATGTGCATAACGTGCAGGTTACATATGTATACATGTGCCATGTTGGTGTGCTGTACCCATCAACTCGTCAGCACCCATCAATTCATCATTCATATCAGGTATAACTCCCCAATGCAATCCCTCCCCCCTCCCCCCTCCCCATCATAGGCCCCAGTGTGTGATGTTCCCCTTCCCGAGTCCAAGTGAGCTCATTGTTCAGCTCCCACCTATGAGTGAGAACATGCGGTGTTTGGTTTTCTCTTCTTGTGATAGTTTGCTAAGAATGATGGTTTCCAGCTGTATCCATGTCCCTACAAAGGACGCAAACTCATCCTTTTTTATGGCTGCATAGTATTCCATGGTGTATATGTGCCACATTTTCTTAATCCAGTCTGTCACTGATGGACATTTGGGTTGATTCCAAGTCTTTGCTATTGTGAATAGTGCCGCAATAAACATACGTGTGCATGTGTCTTTGTAGTAGCATAATTTATAATCCTTTGGGTATATACCCAGTAGTGGGATGGCTGGGTCATATGGTACATCTAGTTCTAGATCCTTGAGGAATCGCCATACTGTTTTCCATAATGGTTGAACTAGTTTACAATCCCACCAACAGTGTAAAAGTGTTCCTATTTCTCCACATCCTCTCCAACACCTGTTGTTTCCTGATTTTTTAATGATTGCCATTCTAACTGGTGTGAGATGGTATCTCATTGTGGTTTTGATTTGCATTTCTCTGATGGCGAGTGATGATGAGCATTTTTTCATGTGTCTGTTGGCTGTATGAATGTCTTCTTTTGAGAAATGTCTGTTCATATCCTTTCCCCACTTTTGGATGGGGTTGTTTGTTTTTTTCTTGTATATTTGTTTGAGTTCTTTGTAGATTCTGGAAATGAGCCCTTTGTCAGATGAGTAGATTGCAAAAATTTTCTCCCATTCTGTAGGTTGCCTGTTCACTCTGATGGTAGTTTCTTTTGCTGTGCAGAAGCTCTTTAGTTTAATTAGATCCCATTTGTCAATTTTGGCTTTTGCTGCCGTTGCTTTTGGTGTTTTAGACATGAAGTCCTTGCCCATGCCTATGTCCTGAATGGTACTACCTAGATTTTCTTCTAGGGTTTTTATGGTATTAGGTCTAACATTTAAGTCTCTAATCCATCTTGAATTAATCTTCGTATAAGGAGTAAGGAAAGGATCCAGTTTCAGCTTTCTACTTATGGCTAGCCAATTTTCCCAGCACCATTTATTAAATAGGGAATCCTTTCCCCATTTCTTGTTTTTCTCAGGTTTGTCAAATATCAGATGGTTGTAGATGTGTGGCATTATTTCTGAAGGCTCCGTTCTGTTCCATTGGTCTATATCTCTGTTTTGGTACCAGTACCATGCTGTTTTGGTTACTGTAGCCTTGTAGTATAGTTTGAAGTCAGGTAGCGTGACGCCTCCGGCTTTGTCCTTTTGACTTAGGATTGTCTTGGCAATACGGGCTCTTTTTTGGTTCCATATGAACTTTAAAGCAGTTTTTTCCAATTCGGTGAAGAAACTCATTGGTAGCTTGATGGGGATGGCATTGAATCTATAAATTACCTTGGGCAGTATGGCCATTTTCACAATATTGATTCTGCCTATCCATGAGCATGGTATGTTCTTCCATTTGTTTGTGTCCTCTTTGATTTCACTGAGCAGTGGTTTGTAGTTCTCCTTGAAGAGGTCCTTTACATCCCTTGTAAGTTGGATTCCTAGGTATTTTATTCTCTTTGAAGCAATTGTGAATGGAAGTTCATTCCTGATTTGGCTCTCTGCTTGTCTGTTACTGGTGTATAAGAATGCTTGTGATTTTTGCACATTAATTTTGTATCCTGAGACTTTGCTGAAGTTGCTTATCAGCTTAAGAAGATTTTGGGCTGAGACGATGGGGTTTTCTAAATACACAATCATGTCATCTGCAAACAGGGACAATTTGACTTCCTCTTTTCCTAACTGAATACCCTTGATTTCTTTCTCTTGCCTGATTGCCCTAGCCAGAACTTCCAACACTATGTTGAATAGGAGTGGTGAGAGAGGGCATCCCTGTCTTGTGCCAGTTTTCAAAGGGAACTTTTCCAGTTTTTGCCCATTCAGTATGATATTAGCTGTGGGTTTGTCATAAATAGCTCTTATTATTTTGAGGTACGTTCCATCAATACCGAATTTGTTGAGCGTTTTTAGCATGAAGGGCTGTTGAATTTTGTCAAAAGCCTT
>NC_045451.1:25105216-25130428 GCF_002776525.5 Piliocolobus tephrosceles | reverse complement strand
TTTTTTTTTTTTTTATTATACTTTAAGTTCTAGGGTACATGTGCATAGCGTGCAGGTTACATATGTATACATGTGCCATGTTGGTGTGCTGCACCCATCAACTCGTCAGCACCCATCAATTCATCATTTATATCAGGTATAACTCCCCAATGCAATCCCTCCCCCCTCCCCCCTCCCCATCATAGGCCCCAGTGTGTGATGTTCCCCTTCCCGAGTCCAAGTGAGCTCATTGTTCAGCTCCCACCTATGAGTGAGAACATGCGGTGTTTGGTTTTCTCTTCTTGTGATAGTTTGCTAAGAATGATGGTTTCCAGCTGCATCCATGTCCCTACAAAGGACGCAAACTCATCCTTTTTTATGGCTGCATAGTATTCCATGGTGTATATGTGACACATTTTCTTAATCCAGTCTGTCACTGATGGACATTTGGGTTGATTCCAAGTCTTTGCTATTGTGAATAGTGCCGCAATAAACATACGTGTGCATGTGTCTTTGTAGTAGCATAATTTATAATCCTTTGGGTATATACCCAGTAGTGGGATGGCTGGGTCATATGGTACATCTAGTTCTAGATCCTTGAGGAATCGCCATACTGTTTTCCATAATGGTTGAACTAGTTTACAATCCCACCAACAGTGTAAAAGTGTTCCTATTTCTCCACATCCTCTCCAACATCTATTGTTTCCTGATTTTTTAATGATTGCCATTCTAACTGGTGTGAGATGGTATCTCATTGTGGTTTTGATTTGCATTTCTCTGATGGCCAGTGATGATGAGCATTTTTTCATGTGTCTGTTGGCTGTATGAATGTCTTCTTTTGAGAAATGTCTGTTCATATCCTTTGCCCACTTTTGGATGGGGTTGTTTGTTTTTTTCTTGTATATTTGTTTGAGTTCTTTGTAGATTCTGGAAATTAGCCCTTTGTCAGATGAGTAGATTGCAAAAATTTTCTCCCATTCTGTAGGTTACCTGTTCACTCTGATGGTAGTTTCTTTTGCTGTGCAGAAGCTCTTTAGTTTAATGAGATCCCATTTGTCAATTTTGGCTTTTGCTGCCATTGCTTTTGGTGTTTTAGACATGAAGTCCTTGCCCATGCCTATGTCCTGAATGGTACTACCTAGGTTTTCTTCTAGAGTTTTTATGGTATTAGGTCTAACATTTAAGTCTCTAATCCATCTTGAATTAATCTTCGTATAAGGAGTAAGGAAAGGATCCAGTTTCAGCTTTCTACTTATGGCTAGCCAATTTTCCCAGCACCATTTATTAAATAGGGAATCCTTTCCCCATTTCTTGTTTTTGTCAGGATTGTCAAAGATCAGATGGTTGTAGATGTGTGGCATTATTTCTGAGGACTCTGTTCTGCTCCATTGGTCTATATCTCTGTTTTGGTACCAGTACCATGCTGTTTTGGTTACTGTAGCCTTGTAGTATAGTTTGAAGTCAGGTAGCGTGATGCCTCCGGCTTTGTCCTTTTGACTTAGGATTGTCTTGGCAATGCGGGCTCTTTTTTGGTTCCATATGAACTTTAAAGCAGTTTTTTCCAATTCGGTGAAGAAACTCATTGGTAGCTTGATGGGGATGGCATTGAATCTATAAATAACCTTGGGCAGTATGGCCATTTTCACGATATTGTTTCTTCCTAATGGGAGACTTCAACACTCCACTGTCAACATTAGACAGATCAATGAGACAGAAAGTTAAGAAGGATATCCAGGAATTGAACTCATCTCTGCACCAAGCGGACCTAATAGACATCTATAGAACTCTCCACCCCAAGTCAACAGAATATACATTCTTCTCAGCATCACATCACACTTATTCCAAAATTGACCACATAATTGGAAGTAAAGCACTCCTCAGCAAATGTAAAAGAACAGAAATTATAACAAACTGTCTCTCTGACCACAGTGCAATCAAACTAGAACTCAGGACTAAGAAACTCAATCAAAACCACTCAACTACATGGGAACTGAACAACTTGCTCCTGAATGACTACTGGGTACATAATGAAATGAAAGCAGAAATAAAGATGTTCTTTGAATCCAATGAGAACAAAGATACAACATACCAGAATCTCTGGGACACATTTAAAGCAGTGTGTAGAGGGAAATTTATAGCACTAAATGCCCACAAGAGAAAGCAGGAAAGATCTAAAATGGACACTCTAACATCACAATTAAAAGAACTAGAGAGGCAAGAGCAAGCACATTCAAAAGCTAGCAGAAGGAAAGAAATAACTAAGATCAGAGCAGAACTGAAGGAGATAGAGACACAAAAAACCCTCCAAAAAATCAATGAATCCAGGAGTTGGTTTTTTGAAAAGATCAACAAAATTGACAGACCGCTAGCAAGGCTAATAAAGAAGAAAAGAGAGAGGAATCAAATAGATGCAATAAAAAATGATAAAGGGGATATCACCACCGACCCCACAGAAATACAAACTACCATCAGAGAATACTATAAACACCTCTACGCAAATCAACTAGAAAATCCAGAAGAAATGGATAATTTCCTGGACACGTACACTCTTCCAAGACTAAACCAGGAAGAAGTTGAATCCCTGAATAGACCAATAGCAGCCTCTGAAATTGAGGCAACAATTAATAGCCTACCCACCAAAAAAAGTCCAGGACCAGATGGATTCACAGCTGACTTCTACCAGAGGTACAAGGAGGAGCTGGTACCATTCCTTCTGAAACTATTCCAATCAATAGAAAAAGAGGGAATCCTCCCTAACTCATTTTATGAGGCCAACATCATCCTGATACCAAAGCCTGGCAGAGACACAACAAAAAAAGAGAATTTTAGACCAATCTCCCTGATGAACATCGATGCAAAAATCCTCAATAAAATACTGGCAAACCGGATTCAGCAGCACATCAAAAAGCTTATCCACCATGATCAAGTGGGCTTCATCCCTGGGATGCAAGGCTGGTTCAACATTCGCAAATCAATCAACGTAATCCAGCATATCAACAGAACCAAAGACAAGAACCACATGATTATCTCAATAGATGCAGAAAAGGCTTTTGACAAAATTCAACAGCCCTTCATGCTAAAAACGCTCAACAAATTCGGTATTGATGGAACGTACCTCAAAATAATAAGAGCTATTTATGACAAACCCACAGCTAATATCATACTGAATGGGCAAAAACTGGAAAAGTTCCCTTTGAAAACTGGCACAAGACAGGGATGCCCTCTCTCACCACTCCTATTCAACATAGTGTTGGAAGTTCTGGCTAGGGCAATCAGGCAAGAGAAAGAAATCAAGGGTATTCAGTTAGGAAAAGAAGAAGTCAAATTGTCCCTGTTTGCAGATGACATGATTGTGTATTTAGAAAACCCCATCGTCTCAGCCCAAAATCTTCTTAAGCTGATAAGCAACTTCAGCAAAGTCTCAGGATACAAAATTAATGTGCAAAAATCACAAGCATTCTTATACGCCAGTAACAGACAAGCAGAGAGCCAAATCAGGAATGAACTTCCATTCACAATTGCTTCAAAGAGAATAAAATACCTAGGAATCCAACTTACAAGGGATGTAAAGGACCTCTTCAAGGAGAACTACAAACCACTGCTCAGTGAAATCAAAGAGGACACAAACAAATGGACGAACATACCATGCTCATGGATAAAATTCTTTTCTTTAAGAACGTTGAATATTGGCCCTCACTCTCTTCTGGCTTGTAGAGTTTCTGCCGAGAGATCTACTGTCAGTCTGATGGGCTTCCCTTTGTGGGTAATCCGACCTTTCTCTCTGGCTACCCTTAAGATTTTTTCCTTCATTTCAACTTTGGTGAATCTGGCAATTATGTGTCTTGGAGTTGCTTTTCTGGAGGAGTATCTTTGTGGCGTTCTCTGTATTTCCTGAATTTGAATGTTGGCCTGCCCTACTAGGTTGGGGACGTTCTCCTGAATGACATCCTGAAGAGTGTTTTCCAACTTGGTTCCATTTTTTCCCTCACTTTTAGGCACCCCAATCAGACGTAGATTTGGTCTTTTTACATAATCCCATACTTCTCGCAGGCTTTGTTCATTTCTTTTTCTTCTTTTTTCTTTTGGTTTCTCTTCTCACTTCATTTCATTCGTTTGATCCTCAATCGCTGATACTCTTTCTTCCAGTTGATTGAGTCGGTTACTGAAGCTTGTGCATTTGTCTCGTATTTCTCGTGTCATGGTTTTCCTCTCTGTCAGTTCATTTATGGCCTTCTCTGCATTAATTATTCTGGTTATCAATTCTTCCACTCTTTTTTCAATATTTTTAGTTTCTTCGCGCTGGGTACGTGATTCCTCCTTTAGCTCTGAGAAGTTTGATGGTCTGAAGACTTCTTCTCTCATCTCGTCAAAGTCATTCTCCATCCAGCTTTGATCCGTTGCTGGCGATGAGCTGCATTCCTTTGAAGTGGGAGATGCGCTCTTATTTTTTGAATTTCCAGCTTTTCTGCCCTGCTTTTTCTCCATCTTTGTGGTTTTATCTGCCTCTGGTCATTGTTGATGGTGACGTACTGATGGAGTTTTGGTGTCGGTGTCCTTCCTGTTTGATAGTTTTCCTTCTAACAGTCAGAACCCTCAGCTGTAGGTCTGTTGGAGATTGCTTGAGGTCACTGCAGACCCTGTTTGCCTGGGTGTCAGCAGCAGAGGCTGCAGAAGATAGAATATTGCTGAACAGTCAGTGTACCTATCTGATTCTTGCTTTGGAAGCTTCCTCTCAGGGGTGTACACCACTGTGTGAGGTGTCGGGTGTCAGTCTGCCCCTAGTGGAGGATGTCTCCCAGTTAGTCTACTCAGAGGTCAAGGACCCACTTGAGCAGGCAGTCTGTCCGTTCTCAAATCTCAACCTCCGTGTTGGGAGATCCACTGCTCTTTTCAAAGCTGTCAGACAGAGTCGTTTGCGTCTGCATAGGATTCTGCTCCTTTTTGTTGTTTTTCTTGTTGTTGTTTAGCTGTGCCCTGTCCCCAGAGGTGGAGTCTACAGAGACTGGCAGGCCTCCTTGAGCTGCTTTGAGCTCCAGCCAGTTTGATCTTCCCAGGTCTTTGTTTACCTACTTAAGCCTCAGCAATGGCGTGCACCCCTCCCACAGCCTCGCTGCTGCCTTGCAGTTAGATTGCAGACTGCTGTGCTAGCAATGAGGAAGGCTCTGTGGGCATGGATCCCTCCCGGCCAGGTGTGGGATATAATCTCCTGGTGTGCCTATTTGCTTAAAGTGCAGTATTGGGGTGGGAGTTACCCGAATTTCCAGGTGTTGTGTGTCTCAGTTCCCCTGGCTAGGAAAAGGGATTCCCTTCCCCCTTGTACTTCCAGGTCAGGCGATGCCTTGCCCTGCTTCAGCTCTCGCTGTTCGGGCTGCAACAGCTGCCCAGCACCGATTGTCTGGCACTCCCTAGTGAGATAAACCCAGTACCTCAGTTGAAAATGGAGAAATCACCTGTCTTCTGTGTCGCTCCCCCTAGGAGCTGGATACTGGAATTGTTCTTATTTGGCCATCTTGCTCCGCCCCTCTACACCACTTTTTCATGTAGGAGTTGCTACCACTGATTTATTGGAATCTCAGAAGTGATATCTTTCATATCATCGAATCCCATGGTGAATAATAAAATATCCTCAGACAAAAACTGCAGAGAAGCCTTCTCAGAAACTGCTTTGATGTGGGTGAATTCAGCTCACAGAATTACATCATTTTTTTTATTGAGAAGTTTGCTAACAGTGTTTTCACAGAATCTGCAATGGGACACAAGGGGGCTCTTTGAGGCCACACATATCCTCAGGTCGGAAAAGAAAGACGCTTTCTGATAAACTGCTTTGTGGTGTGTGTATTCAGCTCACTGAGTTACACCTGTATTTCGTGGAGCCGTTTGCTAGCCCTGTTTTTGTGGAATCTGAAAACTGATATTTTGGATCCCTTTGAAGATTATACGACCAAGGAAATACCCTCAGATAAAAACGAGAAAGAGGCTTTCTGAGAAACTTCCTTGTGATGTGTGAATGCATCTCACAGAGTTACACCTTTCTCTTCATGAAGCCGCTTGCTAAGATGGTTCTTGTGGAATCTACAATGTGATATTTGGGAATGCATTGAGGGCTATGGTGAAAAAGGAAATATCCTCAGATAAAAACTGGAAAGAAGCGTTCTGAGAAACTACATTGTGACGTGTGAATGCAATTCACACAGTTACAATTTTCTTTTCATTGATCATTTTGCTAACACTTTTTTCAAAAAATCTGCAGTGGTATATTTCACAGCTCAATGAAGCTTATGGTGAAAAAGGAAATATCCCCAGATAAAAACTAGAAAGAAGCTTTCTGAGACACTGCATTGTGGTGTGTGAATTCATCTCACAGAGTTACCCTTTCGTTTCATGGAGCAGTCTACTAGCACTGTCTTTGGGGAATCTGAGAAGGGATACTTTGTATCGTACTGAGGCCTACGCTGATAAAGGAAATATCCTCAATTAAAAACGTGAAAGAAGCTTTCTGAGAAATGGCTTTCTGATATGTGACTTCATCTCACAGAGTTACAACACTATTTCATGGAGCCGTTTGCTAGCACTGTTTTTGTGGTTTCTAAGAACTGATATTTCGGATGGGTTTGAAGAGTATAAGGACAAAGGAAATATCCCCAAAGAAAAACCGGAATGAAATTTTCTGAGAAACTGCTTTGTGATGTGTGAATTCATGTCACAGTGTTACACCACTCTTTCTTGGAGGAGTTTGCTAACACTGATTTTGTGGAATCTCAGAAGTGATATCTTAGACATCATTGAATCCCATGGTGAAGAATGAAATATGCTCAGACAAAAACGGCAGAGAAGCCTTCTCAGAAACTGCTTTGTTGTGGGTGAATTCAGTTCACACGGCTACATCATTGTTTCCATTGAGAAGCTTGCTAACAGTGTTTTCACAGAATCTGCAATGGGACACACGGGGGCGCTTTGAGATCACAAATATACTCAGCTCAAAAAAGAATGAAGCTTTCTGAGAAACTGTTTTGTGGTGTGTGAATTCAACTCACTGAGTTACACCTGTATTTCATGGAGCCGTTTTCTAACCCTGTCTTTGAGAATCTGAGAACTGATATTTCTCATCACTTAGAAGACTATACGGTCAAAGGCAATATCCTCAGATAAAAATGAGAAAGAAACTTTCTGAGAAACTTCTTTGTGATGTGTGAATTCATCTCAAAGAGTTACACCTTTCTCTTCATGAAGCCGTTGGCTAAGACCGTTCTCACGGCATCTACAATGTGATATTTGGGAACACATTGAGGGCTCTGGTGTAAAAGAAAATATCCCCGGATAAAAACTGGAAAGAAGCGTTCTGAGAAACTGCATTGTGATATGTGAATGCAGCTCACAGAATTACGGTATTCATTGATCAGTTTCCTAACACAGTTTTCTTGAAACCTGCAGTGTGATTCGTCTTAGAGCAATGAAGCTTACAGTGACAAAGGAAATATCCTCAGATGAAAACCAGAAGGAAGATTTCTGAGAAATTGCTTACTGATAGTGATTTCATGTCACAGAGTTACACCACTATTTTGGGAGCTGTTTGCTAGCATTGTTCTTGTGGATTCGGAGAAGTGTCATTTCGGATGGATTTGAAGAGTATAAGGACAAAAGAAATATCCTCAGAGAAAAACTAGTATGAAGCTTTTTGAGAAAGTTCTTTGTGCTGTGTGAATTCATCGCACAGAGTTACACCTTTTTCTCATGTAGCCGTTTGCTAACACTATTCTCGTGGAGTCTGCAAAGTGATATTTACGAGTGCATTGAGGGCTATGGTGAGAAAGGAAATATCCTCAGATAAAAACTGGAAGGAAGTGTTCTGAGAAACTGCATTGTGATGGGTGAATGCAACTCAGAGTAATACATTTCTTTTCATTGAGCATTTTTTTAAAACACTGTTTTCTTGAAATCTGCAATGGGATATATCTTAGTGTCATGAAGCTTACGTTGACAAAGGAAATGTCCTCAGATAAAAACTAGAAAGAAGCTTCCTGAGAGACTGCTTTGTGATATGTAAATTCATCTCAAACAGTTACGCTTTCGTTTCATGGAGCATTCTGTTACCACTGTCTTTGGGAAATCTGAGAAGGAATACTTTGGATCACATACTGGCCTACTCTGATAAAGAAAATATCCTCAATTTAAAACGTGAAAGAAGCTTTCTAGATAGAGAGCAGGATGGCCAAATAGGAACAGCTCCAGTCTCCAACTCCCAGCGCGAGCGACACAGAAGACTGGTGATTTCTGCATTTTCAACTGAGGTACTGGGGTCATCTCACTAGGGAGTGCTGGACAATCGGTGCTGGTCAGCTGCTGCAGCCCGACCAGCGAGAGCTGAAGCAGGGTGAGGCATCGCCTCACCTGGGAAGCGCAAGGGGGAAGGGAATCCCTTTTCCTAGCCAGGGGAACTGAGACACATAACACCTGGAAAGTCAGGTAACTCCCACCCCAATACTGCACTGTAAGCAAATGGGCACAACAGGAGAATATACCCCACACTTGGCCGGGAGGGTCCCACGCCCACGGAGCCTCCCTCCTTGCTAACACAGCAGTCTGCAGTGATCTAATCACAAGGCAGCAGCGAGGGTGGGGGAGGGGCGCCCGCCATTGCTGAGGCTTAAGTAGGTAAACAAAGCCGCTGGGAAGCTCGAACTGGGTGGAGCTCACAGCAGCTCACGGAAACCTGCCTGTCTCTGTAGACTCCGCCTCTGGGGACAGGGCACAGCTAAAAAATAACATGGGAAGGAGCAGAGGCCTGTGCAGACGCGAACTACTCTGTCTGACAGCTTTGAAGAGAGCAGTGGATCTCCCAACACGGAGGTTGAGATCAGAGAAGGGACAGACCGCCTGCTCAGGTGGGTCCCTGACCCCTGAGTACCCTAACTGGGAGACATCCCCCACTAGGGGCAGTCTGACACTCCACACCTCACAGGGTGGAGTACACCCCTGAGAGGAAGCTTCCAAAGTAAGAATCAGACAGGTACACTCGCTGTTCAGCAATATTCTATCTTCTGCAAACTCTGCTGCTGATACCCAGGCAAACAGGGTCTGGAGTGGACCTCAAGCAATCTCCAACAGACCTGTAGCTGAGGGTCCAGACTATTAGAAGGAAAACTATCAAACAGGAAGAACACCTATACCAAAACCCCATCACTACGTCACCATCATCAATGACCAGAGGCAGATAAAACCACGAAGATGGGGAAGAAGCAGGGCAGAAAAGCTGGAAATTCAAAAAATAAGAGCGCACCTCCCCCTTCAAAGGAGCACAGCTCATCGCCAGCAACGGATCAAAGCTGGTCAGAGACTGACTTTGACGAGATGAGAGAAGAAGGCTTCAGTCCATCAAACCTCTCAGAGCTAAAGGAGGAATTACGTACCCAGCGCAAAGAAACTAAAAATCTTGAAAAAGAGTGGAAGAATTGACAGCCAGACTAATTAATGCAGAGAATGTCATAAACGAAATGACAGAGATGAAAACCATGACACGAGAAATACGTGACAAATGCACAAGCTTCAGTAACCGACTCGATCAACTGGAAGAAAGAGTATCAGCGATGGAGGATCAAATGAATGAAATGAAGAGAGAAGAGAAACCAAAAGAAAAAAGAAGAAAAAGAAATGAACAAAGCCTGCAAGAAGTATGGGATTATGTAAAAAGACCAAATCTACGTCTGATTGGGGTGCCTGAAAGTGAGGGGGAAAATGGCACCAAATTGGAAAACACTCTACAGGATATCATCCAGGAGAACTTCCCCAACCTAGCAGGGCAGGCCAACATTCAAATTCAGGAAATACAGAGAACGCCACAAAGATACTCCTCCAGAAGAGCAACTCCAAGACACATAATTGCCAGATTCACCAAAGTTGAAATGAAGGAAAAAATCTTACGGGCAGCCAGAGAGAAAGGTCGGGTTACCCACAAAGGGAAGCCCATCAGACTGACAGCAGATCTCTCGGCAGAAACTCTACAAGCCAGAAGAGAGTGGGGGCCAATATTCAACGTTCTTAAAGAAAAGAATTTTAAACCCAGAATTTCATATCCAGCCAAACTAAGTTTCATAAGTGAAGGAGAAATAAAATTCTTTACAGATAAGCAAATGCTTAGAGATTTTGTCACCACCAGGCCTGCCTTACAAGAGACCCTGAAGGAAGCCCTAAACATGGAAAGGAACAACCGGTACCAGCCATTGCAAAACATGCCAAAATGTAAAGATCATCGAGGCTAGGAAGAAACTGCATCAACTAATGAGCAAAATAACCAGTTAATATCATAATGGCAGGATCAAGTTCACACATAACAATATTAATCGTAAATGTTAATGGACTAAATGGTCCAATTAAAAGACAAAGACTGGCAAACTGGATAAAGAGTCAAGACCCATCAGTCTGCTGTATTCAGGAGACACATCTCACATGCAGAGACATACATAGGCTCCAAATAAAGGAATGGAGGAAGATCTACCAAGCAAATGGAGAACAACAAAAAGCAGGGGTTGCAATCCTAGTCTCTGATAAAACAGACTTTAAACCATCAAAGATCAAAGGAGACAAAGAAAGCCATTACATAATGGTAAAGGGATCAATTCAACAGGAAGAGCTAACTATCCTAAATATATATGCACCCAATACAGGAGCACCCAGATTCATAAAGCAAGTCCTTAGAGACTTACAAAGAGACTTAGACTCCCATACAATCATAATGGGAGACTTCAACACTCCACTGTCAACATTAGACAGATCAATGAGACAGAAAGTTAACAAGGATATCCAGGAATTGAACTCATCTCTGCACCAAGCGGACCTAATAGACATCTATAGAACTCTCCACCCCAAATCAACAGAATATACATTCTTCTCAGCACCACATCGCACTTATTCCAAAATTGACCACATTATTGGAAGTAAAGCACTCCTCAGCAAATGTAAAAGAACAGAAATTATAACAAACTGTCTCTCAGACCACAGTGCAATCAAACTAGAACTCAGGACTAAGAAACTCAATCAAAACCACTCAACTACATGGAAACTGAACAACCTGCTCCTGAATGACTACTTGGTACATAATGAAATGAAGGCAGAAATAAAGATGTTCTTTGAAACCAATGAGAACAAAGTTACAACATATCAGAATCTCTGGGACACATTTAAAGCAGTGTGTAGAGGGAAATTTATAGCACTAAATGCCCACAAGAGAAAGCAGGAAAGATCTAAAATGGACACCCTAACATCACAATTAAAAGAACTAGAGAAGGAAGAGCAAACACATTCAAAAGCTAGCAGAAGGCAAGAAATAACTAAGATCAGAGCAGAACTGAAGGAGATAGAGACACAAAAAGCCGTCCAAGAAATCAATGAATCCAGGAGTTGGTTTTTGAAAAGATCAACAAAATTGACAGACCGCTAGCAAGACTAATAAAGAACAAAAGAGAAAAGAATGAAATACACGCAATAAAAAATGATAAAGGGGATATCACCACCAACCCCACAGAAATATAAGCTACCATCAGAGAATACTATAAACACCTCTATGCAAATCAACTAGAAAATCTAGAAGAAATGGATAATTTCCTGGACACTTACACTCTCCTAAGACTAACCCAGGTAGAAGCTGAATCCCTGAACAGACCAAAAGCAGGCTCTGAAATTGTGGCAATAATTAATAGCCTACTAACCAAAAAAAGTCCAGGACCAGTTGGATTCACAGCTGAATTCTACCAGAGGTACAAGCACGAGATGGTACCATTCCTTCTGTAACTATTCCAATCAATGGAAAAAGATGGAATCCTCCCTAACTCATTTTATGAGGCCGACATCATCATGATACCAAATCCTGGCAGAGACACAACAAAAAAAGAGAATTTTAGACCAATCTCCCTGATGAACATCGATGCAAAAATCCTCAATAAAATACTGGCAAACCAGATTCAGCAGCACATCAAAAAGCTTATCCACCACGATCAAGTGGGCTTCATCCCTGGGATGCAAGGCTCTTTCAACACACGCAAATCAATAAACCTAATCCAGCATATAAACAGAACCAAAGACAACAACCACATGATTATTTCAATAGACGCAGAAAAGGCCTTTGACAAAATTCAACAGCCCTTCATGCTAACAACGCTCAATAAATTCGGTATTGATGGAATGTACCTCAAAATAATAAGAGCTATTTATGACAAACCCACAGCCAATATCACACTGAATGGGCAAAAACTGGAAAAATTCCCTTTGAAAACTGGCACAAGACAGGGATGCCCTCTCTCACCACTCCTATTCAACATAGTGTTGAACGTTCTGGCTATGGTAGTCAGGCAAGGGAAAGAAATCAAGGGTATTCAGTTAGGAAAAGAAGAAGTCAAATTGTCCCTGTTTGCAGATGACATGATTGTATATTTAGAAAACCCCATCGTCTCAGCCCAAAATCTCCTTAAGCTGATAAGCAACTTCAGCAAAGTCTCAGGATACAAAATTAATGTGCAAAAATCACAAGCATTCTTATACATCAGTAACAGACAAACACAGAGCCAAATCATGAATGAACTACCATTCACAATTGCCTCAAAGAGAATAAAATACCTAGGAATCCAACTTACAAGGGATGCAATGGATCTCTT
Source organism: Piliocolobus tephrosceles (assembly GCF_002776525.5). NCBI lineage: Eukaryota > Metazoa > Chordata > Mammalia > Primates > Cercopithecidae > Piliocolobus > Piliocolobus tephrosceles. Next base: position 25,117,805 of record NC_045451.1, on the reverse strand, counting down.
CAAGGAGAACTACAAACCACTGCTCAGTGAAATAAAAGAGGACACAAACAAATGGAAGAACATACCATGCTCATGGATAGGGAGAATCAATATTGTGAAAATGGCCATACTGCCAAAGGTAATTTATAGATTCAATGCCATCCCCATCAAGCTACCAATTACTTTCTTCACAGAATTTGAAAAAAACTGCTTTAGAGTTCATATGGAACCAAAAAAGAGCCTGCATTGCCAAGACAATTCTTGGACAAAAGGACAAAGCTGGAGGCGTCACGCTACCTGACTTCAAACTATACTACAAGGCTACAGTAACCAAAACAGCATGGTACTGGTACCAAAACAGAGATATAGACCAATGGAGCAGAACAGAGTCCTCAGAAATAATACCACACATCTACAGCCATCTGATCTTTGACAAACCTGAGAGGAACAAGAAATGGGGAAAGGATTCCCTATTTAATAAATGGTGCTGGGAAAATTGGCTAGCCATAAGTAGAAAGCTGAAACTGGATCCTTTCCTTACTCCTTATACAAAAATTAATTCAAGATGGATTAGATACTTAAATGTTAGACCTAATACCATAAAAACCCTAGAAGAAAACCTAGGGAATACCATTCAGGACATAGGCATGGGCAAGGACTTCATGTCTGAAACAGCAAAAGCAACAGCAACAAAAGCCAAAATTGACAAATGGGATCTAATTTAACTAAAGAGCTTCTTCACAGCAAAAGAAACTACCATCAGAGTGAACAGGCAATCTACAGAATGGGAGAAAATTTTTGCAATCTACTCATCTGACAAAGGGCAAATATCCAGAACCTACAAAGAACTCAAACAAATGTACAAGAAAAAAACAAGCAACCCCATTAAAAAGTGGGCAAAGGATATGAACAGACATTTCTCAAAAGAAGACATTCATACAGCCAACAGACACATGAAAAAATGCTCATCATCACTCGCCATTAGAGAAATGCCAATCAAAACCACAATGAGATACCATCTCACACCAATTAAAATGGCAATCATTAAAAAGTCAGGAAACAACAGGTGCTGGAGAGGATGTGGAGAAAGAGGAACAGTTTTACACTACTGGTGGGATTGTAAACTAGTTCAACCATTATGGAAAACAGTATGGTGATTCCTCAAGGATCTAGAACTAGAAATACCATATGAACCAGCCATCCCATTACTGGGTATATACCCAAAGGATCATAAATCGTGCTGCTATAAAGATACATGCACACGTATGTTTATTGCGGCACTATTCACAATAGCAAAGACTTGGAATCAACCCAAATGTCCATCAGTGACAGACTGGATTAAGAAAATGTGGCACATATACATTATGGAATAATATGCAGCCATAAAAATGGATGAGTTTGTGTCCTTTGTAGGGACATGGGTGCAGCTGGAAACCATCATTCTTAGCAAACTATCACAAGAACAGAAAACCAAACACCGCATCTTCTCACTCATAGGTGGGAAAAGAACAATGAGATCACCTGGACTTGGGAAGGGGAACATCACACACTGGGGCTTATCACGGGGAGGGGTGAGGGGGGAGGGATTGCATTGGGAGTTATATCTGATATAAATGACGAATTGATGGATGCTGACGAGTTGATGGGTGCAGCACACCAACACGGCACAAGTATACATATGTAACAAACCTGCACGTTATGAACATGTAAATTAATGTAAAATAATAAAAAAAAGAGAGTGGTGTAACACTGTGTAATGAATTCACACATCACAAAGCAGTGTCTCAGAAAGCTTCATGCCGGTTTTTCTCTGAGGATATTTCCTTTCTCCTTATACTCTTTAAACCCATTCGTATTATCAGTTCTCATAATCCACAGAAACAGTGCTAGCAAACGACTCCATGAAATAGTGGTGTAACTCTGTGAGGTGAAGTCACATATCAGAAAGCCATTTCTCAGAAAGCTTCCTTCGCGTTTTTAATTGAGGATATTTCTGTTATCAGCGTAGACCTCAATACGATCCAAAGTATCCCTTCTCAGATTCCCCAAAGACAGTGGTAATGGACTGCTCCATGAACCAAAAATGTAAGTCTGTGAGGTGAATTCACACATCACAAAGCTGTTTCTCAGAAAGCTTCTTTGTAGTTTTTATCTGGGGATATTTCCTTTGTCACCGTAAGCTTCATTGCGCTCTGAAACATCCCTTTGCAGATTTCAAGAAAACAGTGTTAGCAAACTGATCAATGAAGAGAATAGTTTAAGTCTGTGAGTTGCATTCACACATCAGAATGCAGTTTCTCAGAATGCTTCTTTCCAGTTTTGATCTGTGGATATTTCGTTTTTCACCATAAGTCTCAAAGCGTTCCCAAATATCACTTTGTAGATTCCACGAAAACAGCGTTAGCAAGCTGCTAAGAGAAGGTAAAGATAAATCCCTGTGTGATCAATTCACACATTAAAAAGCAATTTCTCAGAAAGCTTCTTTCAAGTTGTTATCTGAGCATACATCCTTTTCCACCATAGGCCTCAATGTGCTCCCAAATATCACTTTGCACATTCCACGAAAACAGTGTTAGCATACTGATTCATGAAGACTAAGTTGGAACTCTGTGAGATGAATTCACATATCATGTAGAAGTTTCTTAGAAAGCTTCTTTCACATTTTTCATTGATGATATTTTCTTTATCAGAGTAGGCCGGAATGCAGTCCAAAGTATTCCTTCTCAGATTTCCCAAAGACAGTGGTAATAGACTGCTCCTTGAATCAAAAGTGTAATTATATGAGATGAATTCACACATCACAAAGCAGTCTCTCAGAAAGCTTCTTTCTAGTTTTTATCTGAGGATATTTCCTTTGTCACCATAAGCTTCATGGTGCTAAGATAGAAAACAGTGTTAGAAAAACTGCTCAATGAAAAGAAATGTGTAACTCTGAGTTGCATTCACTCGTCACAATGTAGTTTCTCAGAATGCTTCTTTCCAGTTTTTATCTGAGAATATTTCCTTTCTCACCATAGCCCTCAATGCGCTCCTAAATATCACTTTGCAGATTCCACGAGAACAGTGTTATCAAACGGCTTCATGAGGGAAAGGTGTAACTCTTTGCGATGAATTCACACATCACAAAGAAGTTTCTCAAAAAGCTTCATATTAGTTTTTCTCTGAGGATATTTCCTTTGTCCTTATACTCTTCAAATCCATCTGAAATATCAGTTCTCTGAATCCACAAGAACAATGCTAGCAAACGGATCCACGAAATAGTGGTGTAACTCTGTGATATGAAGTCACATATTAGTAAGCAATTTCTCAGAAATCTTCCTTCTAGTTTTTATCTGAGGATATTTCCTTTGCCACCGTAAGCTTCATTGAGCTAAGACAAATCCCACTGCAGGTTTCAAGAAAACTGTGTTAGCAAACTAATCAATGAAAACTGTAATTCTGTGAGTTGCACTCACATGTCACAATGCAGTTTCTCAGAACGCTTCTTTCCCTTTTTTATCCGAGGATGTTTCCTTTTACACCAGAGCCCTCAATGCATTCCCAAATATCACATTGTAGATGCCACAAGAACGGTCTTAGCCAACGGCTTCATGAAGAGAAAGGTGTAACTCTTTGAGATGAATTCACACATCACAAAGAAGTTTCTTGGAAAGCTTCTTTCTCGTTTTTATCTGAGGATATTGCCTTTGGCCGTATTGTCTTCAAGACGATCCGATTCTCAGATTCTCAAAGACAGGGTTAGCAAACGGCTCCACGAAATACAGGTGTAACTCAGTGAGTTGATTTCACACACCACAAAGCAGTTTATCAGAAAATTTCTTTCTGTTTTGAGCTGAGTATATTTGTGGTCTCAAAGCGCCCCCGTGTGCCCCATTGCAGATTCTGTGAAAACACTGTTAGCAAGCTTCTCAATGGAAACAATGATGTAGTTCTGTGAGCTGAATTCACCCACAACAATGCAGTTTCTGAGAAGACTTCTCTGCAGTTTTTGTCTGAGGATATTTCGTTATTTACCATGGGATTCAACAATGTCCAAGATATCACTTCTGAGATTCCACAAAATCATTGCTAGCAAACTCCTCCATGAAAGAGTGGTGCAACACTGTGAAATGAATTCACACATCACAAAGTAATTTCTCAGAACGCTTCATTCCAGTTTTCTCTGAGGGTATTTCCTTTGTCCTTATACTCTTCAAAACCACCCAAAATATCAGTTCTCAGAAACCACAAAAACAGTGCTAGCAAACGGTTCCACGAAATAGTGGTGTAACTCTGTGAGATGAAGTCACATATCAGAAAGCCATTTCTCAGAAAGCTTCTTTCACGTTTTTAATTGAGGATATTTCCTTTATCAGCGTAGGCCTCAGTACGATACAAAGTATCCCTTCTCAGATTCCTCAAAGACAATGCTAATAGACTGCTCCATGAAACTAAAGGGTAACTCTGTGAGATGAATTCACACATCACATAGCAGTGTCTCAGAAAGCTTGTCTCTAGTTTTTATCTGGGGAAATTTCCTTTTTCACCATTAGCTTCATTGTGCTGTGAAATATCCCATTGCAGATTTCAAGAAAACAGTGTTAGAAAACTGATCAATGAAAAGAAAATTGTATCGGTGTGAGTTGCATTCTCACGACACAATGCAGTTTCTTAGAACTCTTCTTGCCAGTTTTTATCTGAGGATATTTCCTTTTTCAGCATAGCCCTCAATGCACTCCCAAATGTCAGTTTGCAGATTCCATGAAAATAGTGTTAGCAAACTGCTACAAGAAGGGATAGGTGAATCTCTGTGTAATGAATTCACATATTAGAAAGCAATTTCTCTGAATGCTTCTTTCCCATTATTATCTGAGGTTACTTCCTTTTTCACCGTGGGCCTCAATGCGCTCCCAAATATCACTTTGCAGATTCCACAAAAACAGTTTTAGCAAACTGCTTCATGAAGTCTAAGTTGTAACTCTGTGAGATGAATTCAGGTATCACAAAGAAGTTTCTGAGAAAGCCTCTTTCACGTTTTTACTTAAAGTTTTTCCTTTATCAGTGTAGGTCGGAATGCGGTCCAAAGTATCCCTTCTCAGATTCCCTAAAGACTGTGGTAATAGATTGCTCCATGAAACAAAAGCATAATTCTGTAAGAGGAATTCACGCCTAACAAAGCAGTTTCTCAGAAAGCTTCTTTCTAGTTTTAATCTGAATATATTTCCTTTGTCACTGTAAGCTTCATTTTGCTAAGAAATATCCCATTGCAGATTTCAAGAAAACAGTGTTAGCAACCTGCTTAGTGAAAAGAAAAGTATAACTCTGTGAGTTACGTTCACACGTCACAATGCAGTTTCTCAGAATGCTTCTTTCCAGTTTTTATCTGAGGATATTTCCTTTGTCACCATAGCCCTCAATGCACTCCCAACTATCACTTTGTAGATTCCACAAGAACAGTGTTAGCAAATGGCCTCATGACATGAAAGGTGTAACTCTGTGAGATGAATTCACAAATCACAAAGAAGTTTCTCAAAAAGCTTCATTCCAGTTTTTCTCTGAGGATATTTCCTTTGTCCGTATACTCTTCAAACTCATCCGAAATATCAGTTCTCAGAATCCACATAAACAGTGCCAGGAAACGGCTCCATGAAATAGTGGTGTAACTCTGTGATATGAAGTCACATATCAGAAAGCAATTTCTCAGAAATCTTCCTTCTAGTTTTTATCTGAGGATATTTCCTTTGTCACTGTAAGCTTCATAGTGCTATGACGTATCCCATTGCAGGTTTTAAGAAAACTGTTAGCACACTGATCAATGAAAACTGTAACTCTTTGAGTTGCTTTCATACGTCACAATGCAGTTTCTCAGAACACTTCTTTCCAGTTTTTATCCAAGGATATTTTCTCTTTCACCATAGCACTCAGTGCGTTCCCAAATATTACTTTGTATATTCTATGAGAACTGTCTTAGCAAAGGACTTCATGAAGAGAAATTTGTAACTCTGTGAGATGAATTCACACATCAGAAAGAAGTTTCTCAGAAAGCCTGTTTCTCGTTTTTATCTGAGGATATTTCCTTTGGCTGTACAGTCTTCAAAGCGATCCGAAATATCAGTTCTCAGATTCCACAAAAGCAGGGCTAGCAAATGGCTCCATGAAATACAGGTGTAACTCAATGAGTTGAATTCACATCACAAAGCAGTTTCTAAGAAAGCTTCTTTCTTTTTTGAGCTGAAGGTATTTGTGATCTCAAAGCGCCCCCGTGTGTCCCATTGGAGATTCTGCGAAAACACTGTTAGCAAGCTTCTCAATGGAAACAGTGTTGTAGCTCTGTGAGCTGAATTCACCCACATTAAAGTAGTTTCTGAGTAGTCTTCTTGGCAGGTTTTGTCTGAGGATATTTCATTATTCACCATGGGATACAACGATATCCAAGATATCACTTCTGAGATTCCACAAAATCAGTGCTATCAAACTCCTCCATGAAAGAAAGGTGTAACATTGTGAAATGAATTCACACTTCACAAAGCAGTTTCTCAGAAAGCTTCTTTGTAGTTTTATCTGTGGATATTTCCTTTTTCACCATAGGCCTCAATGCGCTCCTAAAGATCACTTTGCAGATTCCACGAAAACAGTGTTCGCAAACTGCTTCCTGAAGAGAATGGTGTAACACTGTGAGTTGCAGTCACACATCACAATGCAGTTTCTCAGAACGCTTCTTGCCAGTTTTTATCTGTGGATATTTCCTTTTTCACCATAAGCCTCAAAGCACTCCCAAATATCACTTTGCAGATTCCAGGAAAACAGTGTTAGCAAAGTGTTACAAGAAGGGAAAGGTGAATCTCTGTGTGATGAGTTCACACGCCGCAAAGAAGTTTCTCAGAGAGCTTCTTGCTCGTTTTTATTTGAGGATATTTCCTTTGTCAGCATAGGCTTCAATGCAATCCAAAGTATCCCTTCTCTGATTCCCCAAAGACAGTGGTAATAGACTGCTGCATGAAAAGAGAGTGTAACTCTGTGACATGAATTCATACATTGAAAAGTAATTTCTCAGAAATCTTCTTCCTAGTTATTATCTGAGGATACTTCCTTTTTCACTGTAGGCCTCTATGCTCTCCCAAATATCACTTTGCAGATCCCACGAAAACAGTGTTAGCATACTGCTTCATGAAGACTAAGTTGTACCTCTCTGAGGTGAATTCACATATAACCAAGAAGTTTCTCAGAAAGCTTCTTTCATGGTTTTAATTGAGTACATTCCCTTTATCAGCATAGGCCTTAACGTGATTCAAAGTATCCCTTTTCAGATTCTCCAAATACAGTGGTAATAGACTGCTCCATGAAACAAAAGTGTAATTCTGTGAGATGAATTCACCAATCACAAAGCAGTTTCTCAGAGGTCTTGTTTCTAATTTTTATCTGAGGATATTTCCTTCCTCTGCGTCGACTTCAATGTGATCCAAAATAGCCCTTATCAGATTCCCCTAAAAGAAAGGTAACAGATTGTTCCATGCAATGAAAATGTAACTCTGTGAGATGAATTCACACATCAAAATGCAGTTTCTCAGAAAGCTTATTTCTAGTTTTCATCTGAGGATATTTCCTGTTTCACTATGGTCCTCAATATGCTCCCAAATATCACATTGCAGATTCTACAAAAACAGTGTTAGCAAACTGCTTCATGAAGAGAAAGGTGTAACTCTGTGAGATGAATTCACACATCAGAGAGAAGTTTCTCAGAAAACTTTATTCTAGTTTTTATTTGAGGAAATTTTCTTTTTCAGCATAGGCTTCAATGCTATCCAAAGTATCCCTTTTCCGATTCCAGAAAAACAGTGGCAACAGACTGCTCCATGAAATGAAAGTGTAAGTCTGTGAGATGAATTCACACATCAGAAAGCAGTTTCTCCGAAAGATTCTTCCAATTTTTTATCTGAGGATATTTTCTTTTTCACCATAGGCCTCAATGCCCTCCCAAATATCACTTTGCACATTCCACTAAAGCAGTGTTATGAAACTGCTTCTTGAGGAGAAAGATGTAACTCTGTGAGATGAATTCACACCTCACAAAAAACTTCTCAGAAAGCTTCTTTCTAGTTTTATTTGAAAATATTTCCTTTATCAGTGTCGCTTCAATAAGATCCAAAATATCCCTTCAGAAATTCCCCAAAAACAGTGGTAACACACTGCTCCGTGAAACGAAAGTGTAACTCTGTGAGATGAATTCACGTATCAGATAGCAGTTTCTCAGAAAGCTTCTTTCCAGTTTTTATCTGAGCATATTTTCTTTTTCACAATAGGCCTCAATGCTCTCCCGGATATCACTTTGCAGATTCTGCAAAAACAGTTTTTACACACTGCTCCATGAAAACAAAGGTGTAACTCTGTGAAGTGAATTCACACATCCCAAAAGCCTTTCTCAGAAAGTTTCCTTCTAGTTGTTATCTGAGGATAATTTCTTTGTCACCCTAGGCTTCAATGCTATCCAAAATATCCTTATTCAGATATCCAAAAAACAGTGCTAAAAATTTGACCCATGAAAAGAATCATGTAACTCTGTGAGATGAATTAACACATCACAAAGCAGTTTTTTCAGAAAGCTTCTTTCTAGTTTTTATATGAAAGTATTTCCTTTGTCAATGTAAGCTTCAATAAGCTCCAAAGTATCCCATTGCAGATTCCTAGAAAACAGTGTTAGCAAGCTGCTCAAAGAAAACAACAGTGTAACTCTGTGAAAGGAATACACTCATCACAAAACAGTTTCTCAGAAAGCTTCTTTCTAGTTTTAGTCAAGGATATTTCCTTTTTCACCATAGGCCTCAGTGCACTCCCAAATATCCCTTTGCAGATTCCACAAAAACAGTGTTAGCAAACTGGTCCATGAAAAGAAAGGTGTAACTCTGTGAGATGAATTCACACATCACCAAGAAGTTTCTTTTAATTGAGGATATTTCCTTTGACACCATAGGCTTCAAAGCAATCCAAAATATCCCTTCTCAGATTCTCCTAAAATGGTGCAATAAAACTGCAAGCATTGAAAGCATCGTGTAACTCTGTGAGATGAATTCACAGATCACAAAGGAGTTTCTCAGAAAGTTTCTAGTTTTTATCTGAGGACATTTAATTTTTGACAGTAGACCTTAATGCGCTCCGAAATATGCCATTGTAGATTCCAAGAAAACAGTGTTAGCAAACTGCTTAATGAAAAGAACAGTGTAATTCTGTGAATTGAATTCACACATCACAAAAGAGTTTCTCAGAAAGATTCTTTCTCCTTTTTGTATGACGATATTTCCTTTTTCACCATAGGCCTCAAAGTGCTCATAAATATCCTTTTGCAGATTCCACTAAAACTGTGTTAGCAACTACTCTATGAAAAGACAGGTGTAACTCTGTGAGGTGAATTCACACATCACAAAGAACTTTATCAGAAAACTTCCTTCTAGTTTTTTTCTGAGGAAAAATTCTTAGTCACCATTGGCTTCAATGCGATCCAAAATATCCCTTCTCAGATTCCCCAAAAACCATGCTACCAAACTTATCCATGAAAAGAATCATGTAACTCCGTGAGATAAATTAACACATCATAAAGTTGTTTCTCAGAAAGCTTCTTTCTAGTTTGTATATGATGATATTTCATATGTCACCATAAACTTCAATGCACTCCAAAATATCCCATTGTCAATTCCAAGAAACCTGGGTTAGCAAACTGCTCAGTGAAAAGAACAGTGTGACTCTTTGAGATGAATTCACACAACACAACATGGTTTCTCAGAAAGCTTTTTTTGGTTTTTATCTGAGGATATTTCCTTTGTCACCACGGGCTTCAATGCACTCCCAAATGTCCTATTGCAGATTCCACGAGAAAAGTGTTAGCAAACTGACCCATAAAAAGAAAGGTGTAACTCTGAGAGATGCAATCACACATCACAAAGAAGTTTCTCAGAAAGCTTCTTTCCAGTTTTTATCCGAGGGCATTTCCTTAGTCACTGCAGGGTTCAATGCAATCCAAAATATCCCTTCTCAGAGTCCCAAAAAACCGTGCTACCAAACTGATCTATGAAAAGAGTCATGTAACAGTGTGAGATGAATTAACAAATCACAAAGTGGTTTCTCAGAAAGTTCCTTTCCAGTTTCTATATGAGGATATTTTCTTTGTCACCATAAGCTTCAATGCACTCTGATATAACCCATTGCAAATTCCAAGAAAACAGTGTTAGCGAACTGCTCAATGAAAAGAACAGTGTAACTCTGTGAGATGATTTCACATATTACAAAGCAGTTTCTCAGGAAACTTCTTCTTGGTTTTTATCTGAGGATATTTCCTTTGTGACCATAGACTTCAATGCTCTCCCAAATATCCTATTGCAGATATCACGAAAACTGTGTTGTCAAACTGTTCAATGAAAAGAATGATGTAACTGTTTGAGATGAATTCACACATCACAAAACAGTTTCTCAGAATGCTTCTTTCTAATTTTTATCTGAGGATATTTCTTTTTTCACTATAGGCCTCCATGTGCTCCCAAATATCCCATTGTGGTTTCAACGAAAACAGTGTTACCAAACTGCTCCACAAAAAGAAAGTTGTATCTCTGTTAGATGAATTCACACATCACAAAGAACTCCCTCAGAAAGCTTCGTTCTAGTTTTTTTCTGAGGATATTTCCTTAGTCATCATAGACTTCAATGCAATCCAAAATATCCCTTCTAAGATTCCGAAAAACAGTGCTACAACACCGATCCTTGAAAAGTATCATGAAACTCTGTGAGGTGAATTAACACATCACAAAGCAGTTTCTCAGAAAACTTCTTTGTGATTATTATGATTATATTTTCTTTGTCACAATAGGCTTCAAAGCACTCCCGAGTATCCTATTGCAGAATACATGGAAACAGAGTTATCAAACTGCTCAATGAGAAGAATGATCTAACCCTATGAAACGAATTCACACATCACAATGCAGTTTCACAGAAAGTTTCTTTCCAGTTTTTATCTGAGGATATTTCCTTTTTCACCATAGGCCTCATTGCACTCCCAACGATCCCTTTGCAGATTACATGAAAACAGTGTTAGCAAACAGCTCCATGAAAAGAAAGGTGTAATTGCCTGAGATGAATTCACCCTTCACAAAGCAGTTTCTCAGAAAGTTTCTTTCTAGTTTAAATCTGACGATATTTCCTTTTTCACCATAGCCTTCAATGTGTTCCCAAATGTCTCCTCTCAGATACCACAAAAACAGTGATGCCGAACTGCTCAATCAACAAAAAGGTTAAAATCTATGAGATGAATATACACAGCAAAAACCGTTTCTTGAAAAGCTTCTCTCCAGTTTTTATCTGAAGTTATTTCCTTTTTCACCTTAGGCCTCTAGGAGCTCCAGAATATCCCTTTGCAGATTCCAGAAAAACAGTGCTACCAAACTGCTCCATGTAAATAATCGTGTAACTTGGGGAGATGAATTCACAAATCACAAAGCAGTTTTTCAGAATGCTTCTTTCTGTTTTTTGGCTGAGGATATTTTCTTTGTCACCCTAAACTTGAATGTGTTCCAAAATATCTCATTGTAGATTCCAAGAAAACAATGTTAGCAAACTGCTCAATGAAAAGAACAGTGTACCTCTGTGAGATGAATTCACACATCACAAAGCAGGTTCTCAGAAAACTTCTTTCTAGTTTTAATCTGAGGATATTTCCCGTGTCACCATAGGTCTCAAAGCACTGCCAAATATCCCCTTGCATATTTCACAAAAGCAGTGTTAGCAAACGACTCCATGAAAGGAAAAGTGTAAGTCTATGAGATGAATTCGAACATCACAAAGCAGATTCTCAGACAGGTTCTTCCTAGTTTTTATTTGAGGATATTTCCTTTGTCAGAATAGGCTTCAATGCGATCCAAAATATCCCTTCTCAGATTGCACAAAAACAGTGTTACCAAACTGCTTCATGAAAAGAATAATGTAACTCTGTGAGATGAATTCACAAAATCACAAAGCAGTTTCTCAGAAATTGTCTTTCTAGTTTTTGTCTGAGATTGTTTCCTTTTTCTCCAAAGGCCTCAATGCACTCGTGAATATCCCTTTGCAGATTCCAAGAAAACAGTGTTAGCAAACTGTTCAATAAAAAGATAGGTGTAAATGTGTGAGATGAATTCCCACATCACAAAGAAGTTTCTCAGAAAGATTCTTTTTGGTTTTTGTCTGGGGATATTACCTTTGTCACCTTTGACTCCAATGCGATTCAAAATATTCCTTCTGAGATTCCCCCAAAAAAGTGCTACCAAATTGCTACAAGAAAAGAATGGTGTAACTCTGTGAGATGAATTCACACATCACACAGCTGTTTCTCAGAAAACTTCTTTCTAGTTTTTATCTGAGGATATTTCCTTTTTCAACATAGGCCTCAATGTGCTCTGGAATATCCCATCACAGATTCCACAAAAAAAGCGTTACCCATCATCTGAATGAAAAGAGTGGTGTAACTCTGTGAGATGAATTCCCACATCACAAAGAAGTTTCTCAGGAAGATTCTTTCTTTTTTTTTTTTCCATATCAGTTTATTTAAAAATCCTTGTTTTTTTTTTTTTTTTTTTTTTTTATTATACTTTAAGTTCTAGGGTACATGTGCATA
>NC_045451.1:25091306-25104816 GCF_002776525.5 Piliocolobus tephrosceles | reverse complement strand
TTTTTGTATGTTAATATTTCCTTTTTCACCATTTGCCTCAATGTGCCTCTGAATATCCCTTTGTAGATTCCATGAAAACAGTGTTAGGGAAACTGCTCCATGAAAAGCAAGGTGTAAATCTGTGAGATGAATTCAAATATCAGAAAGCAGTTTCTCAGAAAGACTCTTTTTGGTTTTTGCCTGAGGATATTTCCCTTGCCACCATAGGCTTCAATATGCTCTCAGATATCCCTTCTCAGACACCACAGATACAGTGATGCAAAAGTGTTCCCTCAACAGAAACTTTTACCTCTATGAGATGAATGCACACATCACAAAGGAGTTTCTCTTAAAGCTTCTTTCTCGTTTTTATCTGAGGGTATTTCCTTTTCCACCGTATTCCTCAATGCACTCCCGAATATCCCATTGCAGAGTAAACGAAAAAAGTGCTAGCAATATTCTCAAAGAAAAGAACAGTGTTACTCGATGAGTCAAATTCACATATCACAAAACAGTTTCACAGAAAGTTTCTTTTTGGTTTTGATCTGAGGGTATTTCCTTTCTCACCTTAGGCTTCAGTGTGGTCCACAATATCCTTTCTGAGATTCCCCAAAAACAGTGCTACTAAACTGCTCCATGAAAAGAAAGGTGCAACTCTATGAGATGAATTCACATGTCACAAAGTTGTTTCTGAGAAAGCTTCTTTCTAGTTTTTATCTGAGGATATTTCCTTATTCACCATATTCCTCAATGTGCTCTAGAATATCACATCCTAGATTCCAAGAAAAAAGTGTTAGCCAACTTCTCAATGAACAAAATGGTGTAACTCTGTGAGATGAATTCACATGTCACAAAGAAGTTTCACAGAAAGTTTCTTTCTAGATTTTATCTGAGGATAGCTCCTTTGTCACCCCAGGCTTCAATGTGATCCAAAATATTCCTTCTCAGTTTCCCCAAGAACAGTGCTACCAAACTGTTACATGAAAAGAATCATGTAACTCTGTGAGATGAATTCACAAATCACAAAGAAACATCTCAGAAAGCTTCTTTATAGATTTTTTCTGAGGATATTTTCTTTTTCATCATTTGCCTAAATGCACCTGTGAACAGCCCTTTGCAGATTCCACGAAAATAGTGTTAGTAAACTGTTCCATGAAAAGAAATGTGTAAGTCTGTGAGATGATTTCTCACATCACAAAGCAGATTCTCAGTGTCTGGATGGAGGGAGAGGGAAACAAAGAACAAAGGTGACTAAGATGGTGCACTTCCAGGTTCTTCATCACCAACTTTTCCCATGCGCATGAAAATGTAGCTGGTGCCCAGGAAGGTGCAGATCAACTGGGCATGCGCTAGGTGACGTCAATCCGAAGAGACCGAGATTTACCTGGCCGCACCTACGGAATGCCCTCCCACACACCCGTGTCCCTCCTATTGCCCTCCCACTCCCAGAAAAGCCACTCCCAGCAGGTGCACGGCGCGAACTTCCTCGGCCCCCTCCTATTATGGGGACCCAGGAACCTCACCCGAGAATGCCGGAGCGACCTTCCTCGGCTCCTCCTCCTACGCGGACCCAGGAACCTTGCCCGAGAATGCCAGAGCGACTTCCTTGGCCTCCGCCACCTGACAACGGTGAACTTCGCCCTTTCTTCCTTCACATTGCCTAGCTAATAAAGTTTCCCTTTTTACCTTGCCTACTTGCCTTTTCTCTGGTGTCTGCTCTGGTGGTCGCATAAAACAAATCACTCAGAAAGCTTCCTTTTTGGTTTTAGTCTGAGGATATTTAGTTTGTCACCATAGGCTTCAATTCACTCCCAAGTATCTTATTGCAGAGTCAACAAAAATAGTGTTATCAAATTGATCAATGAAAACAACAGTGTAACTATGTGAGATGCATTCACAATAACCTTCTTTCTCAGAAAGCTTCTTTCTAGTTTTTATGTGAGAATATTTCCTAGGCCTCAATGCACTCCCAAATGTCCCTTTGCAGATTACATGAAAACAGTATTAGCAAACTCCTCCATGAAAAGAACGGTGTAACTCTGTGAGATGAACTCACACAGCACAAAAAACTTTCTCACAAAGCTTCTTTCTAGTTTTTATCTGAGGATGTTTCCTTTGTCACCCTAGGCTTCAATGCAATCAAAAATATCCCTTCTCAGATTCCCCAAAAACAGTGCTACCAAACTGATCCATGAAAGAAATTGTGTAACACTGTGAGCTGAATTAACCCATCAAAAAGCGGTTTCTCAGTATGCTTCTTTCTAGTTTTTATATGAGAATATTTCCTTTGTCACCATAAGCTTCAATACACTCGGAAATATCCCATTGCAGAATCCAAGAAAAGAGTGTTAGCAAACTGGAAAATGAAAAGAACAGTGAACCTCTGTGAGATGAATTCACACATCACAAAGCAGTTTCTCAGAAAGCTTCTTTCTAGTTTTTATCTGAGGATATTTCCTTATTCACCATAGGCCTCAGAGTGCTCAGAAATATCCCTTTGCTGATTCCACGAAAACAGTGTTTGCAAACTGCTCCATGAAAAGAAAGGTGTAACTCTGTGAGATGAGTTCACACCTCACAAAGGACTTTCTCAGAAAGCGTCTTTCTAGTTTTTATCTTAGGATATTTCGTTTGTTACCATAGGTTTCAATGCGATCCAAAATATCCATTCTCTGACGCACCAAAAACAGTGCTACCAAACTGCTCCATGAAAAGAATCATGTAAACTTGTGAGACGAATTAACCCATCAAAATGCATCTTCTCAGAAAGCTTCTTTCTGGTTTTTATATGAAGACATTTACTTTATCACCATACACTTCAATGCACTCAGAAATATCAGATTGAAGATTCCAAGAAAACAATGTAAGCAAACTGCTCAAGGCAAAGAACAGTGTAACTCTGTGAGATGAATTCACCCATCACAAAGCAGTTACTCAGAAAGTTTATTTCTAGTTTTGTCTGAGGATATTTCCTTTCTCATCACATTCCTCAATGTGCTCCCAAATATCCCATTGCAGATTAAACAAAAAAAGTGTTAGCAAACATCTCAATGAAAAGAATGGTGTTACTTGGTGAGATGAATTCACACATCAAAACGCAGTTTCACCAAAAGCTTCTTTTAGGTTTTTATCTGAGGGTATATCCTTTGTCAATATAGGCTTCAATGCGCTCCTAAATACCCTATAGCAGATTCCATGACAACAGACTTATCAATTTGCTCATTGAAAAGAATGGTGTAACTCTGTAAGATGAATTCACACACCACAAAGCTGTTTCTCAGAAAACTTCCTTCTAGTTTTACATGGGGATATTTACTTTTTCACTATAGACATCAATGCACTCCCGAATATCCCATTGCAGATTCCATGAAAACAGTGTTAGCAAACTGCTCCATGAAAAGAAAGGTGTAACTTTCTGAGATGAATTCACACATCACAAAGAATTTTCTCAGAAAGTTTCTTTCTAGGTTTTATCTGAGGATACGTCCTTTGTCTCCTTAAGCTTCAATGTGAATCAAAATATTCCTTCCCACATACCCCCAAAACAGTGCTACCAAACTGCTCCATGAAAACAGTGTTGTAATTCTGTGAGATGATTTCACACATTAAAAGGTGTTTCTCAGAAACTTTCTTTCTAGTTTTTATCTGAGGATATTTCATTTTTCACCATATTCCTCAATACGTGCCTGAATATCCCATTGCAGATTAAACAAAAAAAAAGTGTTATCAAACTTCCCAGTGAAAAGAATGGTGTAACTCAGTGAGATGAATTCACACATCACAAAGAAGATACTCAGAAACCTTCCTTTTGGTTTTTATCTGAGGATATTTCCTTTGTCACCATAGGCTTCAGTGCACTCCCAAATATCCTTTTCCAGATTCCATGAAACCATTGTTATGAGACTGCTCAAGGAAAGAACAGTGTAACTGTTTGAGATGAATTCACACACCACAAAGAAGTTTCTCGGTAGGATTCTTTCTAGTCGTTTCTGAGGATATTTG
Organism: Piliocolobus tephrosceles; assembly: GCF_002776525.5. Lineage (NCBI taxonomy): Eukaryota > Metazoa > Chordata > Mammalia > Primates > Cercopithecidae > Piliocolobus > Piliocolobus tephrosceles. Next base: position 25,100,835 of record NC_045451.1, on the reverse strand, counting down.
CTTTTTCAGTGTAGGGCTCAATGTTCTCCCAAATATCACTTTGCAGATTCCATGAAAACAGTTTTAGCAAACTGCTCCATGAAAAAATGGTATAACTCTGTGAGATGAAATGACATATCACAAAGAACCTCCTCAGAAAGCTTCTTTCTCCTTTTTATCTGAGGGTATTTCCTTTTTCAGCATAGGCCTGAACGCCTACCCACATATCCCTATGCAGATTCCAGGAAAACAGTGTTATCAATCTGCTCAAGGAAAAGAACAGTGCATGTCTGTAAGTTGAATTCACACATCAGAAAGCAGTTTCTGAGAGAGATACTTTCTAGTTTTTATCTGAAGATAGATCCTTTTTTAGCTATAGTCCTCAATGTGCCAGCAAATATCCCATTGCAGATTAAACAAAAAAGGTGTTCACAAACTTCTCAATGAAAAGAACGGTGTAACATAGGCCTCAATGTGCTCCAAAATATCCCTTTGCAGATTCCACAAAAACAGTGTTAGCAAACTGCTCCATGAAAGAAGTGTGTAACTCTGTGTGATGAATTCACACATCACAAAGAAGTTTCTCAGAAACTTGTCTTTAGTTTTTGTCTGAGGATACTTCCTTTGTCACCATAGGCTTCAATGTGATCCAACGTATCCCTTCTCTGATTCCTCAAAAACAGTGTTACCAAACTGATCCATGAAAAGAATCGTGTAACTCTGTGAGACGTATTAACACACCACAAAGCTGTTTCACACAAAGCTTCTTCCTAGTTTTTGCCTGAGGATATTTCCTTTGTCAAAATAAGCTTCTATGTGCTCTGAAATACCCCATTGCAGATTCCAAGAAAACAGTGTTAGCAAACTGCTCAATGAAAAGAACAGTGTAACTCAGTGAAATGAAATCACACATCACAAAGCAGTTTCTCAGAAACCTTCTTTCTCATTTTTATCTGAGGATATTTCCTTTTTCACAATAGTCCTCAATGCTCTCCCAAATATCCCTTTGCAGATTCCAGGAAAACTGTATTAGCAAAGTGCTCCGTGAAAAGAATGGTGTAACTCTATGAGATGAATTCACACATCACAAGGAACTTTCTCAGAAAGCTTCTTTCTAAACTTATCTGAGGATATTTCCCTTGTCACTATATTCCTGAATGTGCACCCGAATATCAGATTGCAGATTAAATGAGAAAAGTGTTAGCAAGCTTCTCAATGAAAAGAATGGTGTAACTCTGTGATATGAATTCACACATCACAAAGCAGTTTCTCAGAAAGTTTAGTCTTGGTTTTTATAGGAGGATATTTCCTTTGTCACCATATCTGCAATGTGCTCCGATATATTCCACTGCAGATTCCAATAATCAGCAATGTTAGCAAACAGTGCTACCACACTGCGCCAGAAAAATAATTGCATAACTCTGTGAGATGAATTCACAAATCAGAGAGCAGGTCTCAGAAAGATTCTTTCTAGTCTTTGAGGATATTTCCTTTGTCACCATAAGCTTCAATGTGCTCCAAATTATCCATTTGCATATTTCATGAAAACAGTGTTAGCGTACTGCTCAACAAAAAGAATGGTGTAACTCTGTGAGATGAATTCACACATCACAAAGCAGTTTCTCAGAAACCTTCTTTCTAGTTTTTATCTGAGGATACTTTCTTTTTCAACATAGGCCTCAATGCGCTCCCAAATATCCCTTTCCCGATTGCATGAAAACAGTACTAGCAAACTGCTCCATGGAAAGAAAGGTGTAACTCTGTGAGATGAAATCACATGACAAAGTAGTTTCTCAGAAAGCTTCTGAGAGTAGTTACATGACAAAGTCGTTTTTCAGAAAGCTTCTTTCTCCTTTTTATCTGAGGATATTTCCTTTGTAACCATAGGCTTCAATGTGATCCAAAATATCACTTCTCAGATTCCCCAAAAACAGTGCTCCCAAACTAATCCATGAAAAGGATCGCGTAACTCTGTGAGGTGAATTAACACATCGCTAAGTGATTTCTCAGAAAGCTTCTTTCAGGTTTTTGTCTGAGGATATTTCCTTTGTCACCATAAGCTTCTATGCACTCTGACATATCCCATTGCAGTGAAAACCGTGTTAGCAAACTGCTCAATGAAAAGAACAGTGTAACTCAGTGAGTTGAATTCACACATCACAAAGCAGTTTCTCAGAAACCTTCTTTCTCGTTTTTATCTGAGGATATTTCCTTTTTCACAATAGGCCTCAGTGCTCATCTGCATTATCCCTTTGCAGATTCCACAAAAACTGTGTTAGCAAAGTGCTCCATGAAAAGAATGGTGTAACTCTATGAGATGAATTCACACATCACAAAGAACTTTCTCAGAAAGCTTCTTTCTAATTTTTGTCTGAGAATATTTCCTTTGTCACCATAGGCTTCAATGCAATTCAAAATATCCTTTCTCAGATTCCCCAAAAACAGTGCTACCAAACTGCTCCAGAAAAAGAATTGCATAACTCTGTGAGATGAATTCACAAATCAGAAAGCAGTTTCTCAGAAAGAATCTTTCTAGTCTTTGTCTGAGGATATTTCCTTTGTCACCATAGGCTTCAATGTGCTCTGAATTATCCCTTCACAGATTCCATAAAAACAGTGTTAGTAAACTGCTCAATTAAAAGAATGGTGTAACTCTGTGAGATGAATTCGCACATCACAAAGCAGTTTCTCAGAAAGCTTCATTTTGGTTTTTATCAAGGATATTTCCTTTTTCAACGTAGGCTTCAATTTGCTCCTAAATACCCCTTTGCAGATTCCACAAAAGCAGTGTTAACAAACTACTCAATGAAGTGAATGGTTAAACTCTGTGAGATGAATTCACACATCACAAATCAGTTTCTCAGAAAGCTTCTTTCGACTTTGCATCTGTGGATACTTCTTTTTTCAAGATAGGCCTCAATGCTGTCACAAATATCCCTTTGGAGATTCCACAAGAAAAGTGTTAGCAAATTGCTCCATGTAAGGAAAGCTGTAGCTCTGTGAGATGAATTCACACATCACAAACAACTTTCTCAGAAAGCTTCTTTGTAGTTTTTATGTGAGGATATTTCCTTTTTTCACTATATTCCGAATGTGTGCTGAATATCACTTTGCAGATTAAATGAGAAAATTGTTAGCAAACTTCTCAATGAAAAGAAAACCAGTTTCTCAGAAAGCTTATTTTTGGTTTTTATCTGAGGATAATTCCTTTGTCACCATAATCTTCAATGCGCTCTGATATATCCCACTGCAGATTCCAAGAATCAGCAGTGTTAGCAAACTGCTGAGTGAAAAGTACAGTGTAACTCCATGAGATGAATTCACACGTCACAAAGCAGTTTCTCAGAGAGCTTCTTTCTAGGTTTTATCTGAAGATAATTCCTTTTCCAACATAGGCCTCAATTCGCTCCAAAATATCCCTTTGCAGATTCTACAAAAGGAGTGTTAGGAAACTGCTCAATGAAAAGAGCAGTGTAACTCTGTGAGATGAATTCACACATCACAAAGAAGTTACTCAGAAGGCTTCTTTCTAATTTTTACCTGAGGATATTTCCTTTGTCACTCTTGGCTTTAATGCAATCCAAAATATCCTTCTCAGATCCCCCAAAAAAACAGTGCTACCGAACTGTTCCATGAACAGAATCCTGTAATTCTGTGAGATAAATTCACAAATCACAAAGACGTTTTTCGGAAAGCTTCTTTCTAGTTTTTGCCTGAGGATATTTCCTTTGTCACCCTAAGCTTCAATGTGCTCTGAAATATCTCATTGCAGATTCCAAGAAAACAGTGCTAGCAAACTGCTCAATGAAAAGAATAGTGTAGCTCTGTGAGTTCAATTCACACATCACAAAGCAGTCTCTTAGAAAACTTATTTTTGGTTTTTATCAGAGAATATTTCTTTTGTCACCATAGGCTTCAATGTGCTCCCAAATATCCCTTTGCAGATTCCACAAAAACAGTGTTAGCAAACTGCTCCTTGAAAACAAAGCTGTAACTCTGTGAGTTGAATTTACACATCATGAAGAAGTTTCTCAGAAACCTTCTTTCTAGTTTTTATGTGAGAACATTTCCTTTGTCAATATAGGCTTCAATGTCATCAAAAATATCTCTTCTCAGGTTCCCCAAAAGCATTGCTACCAAACTGCTCCATGAAAACAAAGGTCTTTTCATTGACCAGTTTGCTAACACTGTTTTCTTGGAATCTGCAATCAGATAATTTGGAGTGTATTGAAACTTATGATGACAAAGGAAATATCCTCAGAAAAATACTAGAAAGAAGCTTCCTGAGAAACTGCTTTGTGATGGGTGAATTCAACTCACAGAGTTACACCTTTCTTTTTTTGAGCAATTTAGTAACACTGTTTTTACGAAATCTGCAAAGGGATATTCAGGATCACTTAGGGTCCAAAGGTGAAAAAGGAAATACCTTCAGGTAAAAACTTGAGAGAAGCTTTCTGAGAAACTCCTTTGTGAAGTGTGCATTCATATCATAGAGTTAAAAGTTTCTGTTGAGGGAGCACTTTGGCATCACTCTTTTTGTAACCATAGGCTTTGATGCAATTGAAAATATTCCTTCTCAGACTCCCCAAAAGCAGTGCTACCAAACTGCTCCATGAAAAGAGTGGTGTAACTCTGCAAGATGAACTGACACAGAACAAAGCAGTTTCTCAGAAAGCTTCTTTTCAGCTTTTATCTGAGGATGTTTCCTTTTTCACCATATTTCTTGATGAGCTCCAGAATATCCCATTGCAGATTCCAGGAAAAAACAGTTAGCAAACTTCTCAATGAAAGAAATGATGTGACTCTGTGAGGTGAATTGACACATCACAAAGCAGTCACAGAAAGCTTCTTTTTGGTTTTGATCTGAGGATATTTCCTTTGTTACAATAGACTTCAATGCACTCCCAAATATCCTATTGCATATTCCAAGAAAACAGTGTCATCAAACTGCTCCATGAAAATAACAGTGTAACTCTGTGAGATGAATTCACACATCAAAAAGCAGTTTCTCAGAAAGTTTCTTTCAAATTTTTATCTGAGGATATTTCCTTTTTCACTATATGCCTCAAAGCACTCACAAATGTCCCTATGCAGATTCCATGAAAACACTGTTAGCAAACTGCCCCATGAAAAGAAATGTGTTACTCTGTGAGATGAATATATACAGCACAAAGGGGCTTCTCAGAAAGCTTCTTTCAACTTTTATGTGAGGATATTTCCTTTGTCACCATAGGCTTCAATGCAATCCAAAATATCCCTTCTCAGATTCCCCAAAAACAGTGGTACCAAACTGCTCCATAGAAAGAATCATGTAACTCTGTGAAATGAATTAACACATCACAAAGCAGTTTCTCAGAAAACTTCTTTCTAATTTTTATATGATGATATTTTATTTGTCACCCTAAGCTTCAATGCACTCCGAAGTATCCCATTGCAGATTCCAAGGAAGCAGTGTTAGGAAACTGCTCACTGAAAAGAATAGTGTAACCCTGTGAGATGAATTCACACATCACAAAGCAGTTTCTCACAAAGCTTCTTTCTAGTTTTTATCTGAGGATAATTCCTTTTTCACCATGGGACTCAATGTACTCATAAACATCCCTTTGCAGATTACACGAAAACAGTGTTAGTGAACTGCTCCATGAAAAGAAATGTGCAACTCTGTGAGATGAACTCACACATCACCAAGAAGTTTCTCAGAAAGTTTCTTTCTAGTTTTAATCTGAGTATATTTCATTTGACACCATAGGCTTTAAGGCAATCCAAAATATCCCTTCTCTATTTCCCCAAAAACAGTGCAACCAAACTGCTGCATGACAAGTATTGTGTATCTTTGTGAGATGGATTCACACATCCCAAAGCAGTTTCTGAAAAAGCTTCTTTCTAGCTTCTTCCTGAGGATATTTCTTTTGTCACCATAAGCTTCTATGCACTCTGACATATCCCATTGCAGATTCCAAGAAAACGGTGTGAGATAACTGCTCAATCAAAAATTCAGTGTAAATCTGTGAGATGAGTTCACATGTCACAAAGCAGTTTATGAGAAACCTTTTTGGTTTCTCTCTGATTATACTTTCTTTGTCACCATTGGCTTCAATGTGCTCCCAAATATATCATTGCAGATTCCACGAAAACAGTCTTAGCAAACTGCTCAATGAAAAGAACAGTGTAACTCTGTGAGATGAATTCACACATCACAAAAATCTTTCTCAGAATGCCTCTTTCTGGTTTTTGTCTGAGTGTATTTCCTTTGTCAACATAGGCTTCAATGTGATACAAAACATAGCTTCTCAGTTTGCCCTAAAACATTGCTACAAATCTGATCCACTAAAAGAATCATGTAACTCTGTGAGATAAATTAACATGCCACCAAGCGGTTTCTCAGAAAGCTTCTTTCTAGTTTTTATATGAAGATATTTCCTTAGTCACGTTAAGTTTCAATTCGCTGTGAAATATTTCATTGAAGATTCCAAGAAAACAGTTTTAACAGACTGCTAAATGAAAAGAACATTATAACTCTGTGAGATGAATTCACATATTACAAAGCAGTTTCTCAGGAAGGTTCTTTCCAGTGTTTTTCTAAGAATATTTCCTTATTCACCATAGGCCTCAATGTGCTCGCAAATATCCCTTTGCAGATTCCACGAAAAGAGTGTTAGCAAACTGTTTCATGGAAAGAAAGGTGCAACACTGTGAGATGAATTCCCATATCACAAAGTAACTTCTCAGAAAACTTCTTCATAATTTTTATCAGAGTATATTTCCTTTGTCACCACAGGTTTCAATGAGATCCAAAATATTCCTTCTCAGATTCCCCAAAAACAGTGCTACCAAACTGCTCTTGGAAAAGAATCGTGTAACTATGTGAGGTGAATTCCTTAATCACAAAGCAGTTTCTCAGAAAGCTTCTTTCCAGTTTTTGTCTGATGTATTTCCTTTGTCACCATAAGCGTCAATGTGCTATGAAATATCCCATTGCAGATTCCAAGAAAACAGTGTTAGCAAACTGCTCAATGAAAAGAACAGTGTAATTCTGTGAGATGAATTCACACATCACAAAGAAATTTCTCAGAAAGCTTCTTTCTAGTTTTTATCTGAGGATAATTCTTTTTTCACTATAGGAAGCAATGTACTCCCAAATATCCCTTTGCAAATTCCATGAAAATAATGTTAGCACACTGCTCCACGAAAAGAAAGGTGTAACACTATGAGATGAATTCAGACATCACAAAGAACTTTCTCAGAAAGATTCTTTCTCGTTTTTATCTGAGGATACTTCCTTTGTCACCATACGCTTCAAATGGGTAAAAATTATCCTTTCCTAAATTCCCCCAAATCAATGCTAACAGACTGATTCATGAAAAGAATTACGCAACGCTGTGAGATGAATTAACATATCACAAAGCAGTTTGTCAGAATCCTTCCTTCTAGTTTTTATATGAGGATAATTCCTTTGTCACTGTACGCTTCAATGCAATCCATAATATCACATTGCAGAATCCAAGAAAATCTGTAATTGTTTTCCTGTAATCTGCAAAGGGATATTTGTCAGCATTATGAGGCCTAGAACAAAAAAGGAAATATTCTCTCTTAGAAACTAGAAAGAAACTATCTGAGAAACTGAGAAACTGCATTGTGTTATGAGAGTGCATCTCACAGAGTTAAACTTTTCTTTTCATTAAGCAGTTTGTTAACACCGCTTTCGTGGACTCTGCCAAGGGATATTTGGCAGCCCTTTGAGGCCTGTAGTGAAAAAGGAAATATCCTCAGATAAAAACCAGAAAGAAGCTTTCAGAGAAACTTCTTTGTGATGTGTGAATTCATGACACAGAGCTGCAGATTTCTCTTCATGTAGCTGTCTGCTAACACTCTTTTCGTGAAAACTCCAATGGGATATATTGGAGCTCATTGAGGCCTACGGTGAAAAATACAAATGCTCAGATAAACACTAGAAAGAAGCTATCTGAGAAACTGCATTGGGATGTGCGAATCCATCTCACATTGTTACACTCTGCGTTTCATGGAGCAGTTTGCTAACACTGTTTTCATGCAATATACCAGGGAATACTTGGAAGACCTTTGAGCCTTATCATGAAAAAGGAAATATCCTAAGATAAAAACTAGAAAGAAGCTTTCTGAGAAATTTCTTTGTGATGTGTGAATTCATCTAACAGAGCTACACCTTTGCCTGCATGAAGCTGTTTGCTAACACTGTTTTTGTGGAATCTGCAATGGAATGTTTCTTAGATCAGTGAAGCCTCTGGTGACACAGGAAATATTCTCAGATAAAAACTGGATAGAAGCTTTCTGAGAAAGTTCTTTGTGCTGTGTGAATTCATCTCAGAGAGTTACACCTTTCTTTTCATGGAGCAGTTTGCTGACACTGTTTTCCTGTAATCTGCAAAGCCACATTTGTCAGTATTATGAGGCCTAGAATGAGAAAGAAAATATTCTCTGATAAAAACTAGAAAGAATCTACCTGCGAAACTGCTTTGTGTTATGTGAGTGTATCTCACAGAGTTAAACCATTCTTTTCATTGAGTAGTTTGTTAACACAGTTTTTGTGGTCTCTGCCAGGGGATATTTGGCAGCACTTTGAGGCCTATAGTGAAAAAGGGAATATCCTCAGATAAAAACTAGAAAGAAGCTTTCTGAGAAACTACTTTGTAATGGGTGACTTCATCACACAGAGCTACACTGTTCTTTTCATACAGCAGTCTGCTAACACTGCTTTCGTGGAAACTGTATTAGGATGTTTGGGAGTGCATTTAAGCCTTAGGGGAAAGGAAATATCATCAGATAAAAACCAAAAGGAAGACTTCTGAGGAACTGCTTTGTGATGTGTGAATTCACATCCCAGAGATGCACTCTCCTATCACGGAGCAGTTTGTTAGCACTATTTTTGGGGAATCGGAGATGGGATATTTTAGATCGCATTGAAGCCTACACTGACAACGGAAATAGTGAAGAAGGAAATATCCTCATATAAAAACTAGAAAGAAAGCTTTCTGAGAAACTGCTTTGTGATGTGTGACTTTATCTCACAGAGTTACACCGTTTCTGTGTAAACTTGCTTTCATTTAGACTACAACAGCAACAGCCAACACTACCACCTCTACTGATCCCACCACCACAACAGCCAGCACAGTAACTGAGCTGTCTGCCACCACAACTGCAGGCACTTCCACTGAGAATACATCCATAGCAGACACCACTGCCACTTCTACCAAACCTACAGTGACAATCACTGCAAGCACTGCAACTGAACAGTTTGCCACCACAACTGCAGACACTTCCATTGAGACTACAACCACAACTGCCACCACTACCACCTTTAGTGAATCCACAACCACAACAACAGCCAACACTGCAACTGAACAGTCGGCCACCACAACTGTAGGCACTGCCACTGAGACTACAACCCCATCATCCACCACTACCACTTCTGAACCCACAACCGCAACAACAGTCAGCACTGCAACTTAACTGTCTGCCACCACAATTGCAGACACTTCCATTGAGACTACAACCACAACAGCCACCACTGCCA
>NC_045451.1:25072781-25091296 GCF_002776525.5 Piliocolobus tephrosceles | reverse complement strand
AGACACTTCCATTGAGACTACAACCACAACAGCCACCACTGCCACCTCTACTGAACCCACAACCACAACAGCTAGCACTACAACTGAATAGTCTGCCACCACAACTGCTGGCACTTCCACTGAGACAATAACCACAATAGCCACCACTACCACATCTACTGAACCTACAATGACAACCACAGCTAGCACTGCAACTGAACAGTCTGCCACTACAACTGCAGGCACTTCCATTGAGACTACAACCACAACAGCCACCACTGTGATCTCTACTGATCCCACCACCACAACAGCCAGCACTGTAACTGAGCAGTCTGCCACCACAACTGCAGGCACTTCCACTGAGGATACATCCACAGCAGACACCACTGCCACTTCTAGCAAACCCACAGTGACAACCACCGCAAACACTGCAACTGAACAGTCTGCCACCGCAACTGCAGGCACTTCCACTGTGGCTACAACCACAACAGCAACCACTACCACCTCTAATGAACCCACAACTACAAAAGCAGTCAGCACTGCAACTGAACAGTCTGCCACAACTGGAGGTACTTCCACTGGAGTTACAACCACAACAGACACCACAGCCATGTCTACTGAACCCATCACTACAACAACCAGTACTGCAACTGAACAGTCTGCCACCACAACTTCAGGCACTTCCACTGAGGCTACAACCACAACACCAACCACTTCCACCTCTACTGAACAACCACAACAATAGCCAGCACTGCAACTGAATAGTCTGCTACTACAACTGCAGGCACATCCACTGAGGCTACATGCACAACAGCCACCAATACCACTTCTACTGAACCCCCAATATCAACCACAGCAAGCACTGCAACTGAACAATCTGCCACCACTACTGCAGCCACAGCCTCTAAGACTATAACCACAACAGCCACCACTGCCACCTCTTCCGAGTCCAGTAGTAGAGCAACACCTGGCACTGCAACTGAACAGTCTGCCACAACAACTGCTGACCCTTCCACTGAGACTACAATGACCACAGCCACCACTACCACCTCTACTGAACCAAGCACTACAATACAGCCAGCACTGCAACTGAATAGTCTGCCATAACAATTGCAGGCACTTTCTCTGAGGCTACAACCACAACAGCCACCACTACCACCTTTACTGAACTGACAACGACAACAACAGTCAGCAACTGCAACTGAACAACCTGCCACAACAACTGTAGGCATTCCACTGAAGCTACAACCACCACAGCCACCACTGCCATCTCTACTGAACCTAAAACCACAACAATAGCCAGCACTGAAACTGAACACTCTGCCACAACAACTGCAGGCACTTCCACTGACACTGCTACCATAATTACCACCACTGCCACCTTTACTGATCCTGGCAGTTAAACAGCCAGCATTGAAACTTAACGGATTACCACAAGTGCAGCAGTTTCTGCTGAGTCTTCAACCACATCGGCCACCACCACTTCTTCCTCAGAAGTCACCACTTCAATCCAACCAACCACCTAATTGTCAGCACTTTTACTGAGGCTACCACCATGGTGAGCACTACTACCTCCTCTACTTGATTGACAACACCAATAGCAGCCAGCACCTCCATTGAAACAACTGCCACAATAACCTCAGGTCCTTCCACTGTGGCTACAACTACAACAGTTACCACTCTCCCTTCTTCTGTACCCACAACCACAATAGCAGTTAGCCCTGAAACTAAACAGCCTGCCACAATGACTGTTGGTACTTCCATGGTGGGTACAACTAAAATTGCCACTGCGATTGCCCTCATTGAGTCTACAACCACAATAGCAGCCATAATGCCCACTGAACAGACTAGGACAACAACTGTAGGGACTTCCACTGAGCCATCAATCACAATGATTCCAACTTCTGCTTCTACTGAATCTTCAACCACAACTGCACCCACCGGTTCACCTGAACTGACTACCACAACAACCACAGGCACTCCCACTCAGGCTACAACCACAAAAGTCCCCATTACTACTTCTACTGAACCCACTCCTCCAACAGCATCCATCACTTTGACTGAACTAAACCTTGAAAATAGAAATAGCCACCATTTTGACTATGGTCATTATCATAACAATCATAGGCAGCATCTCTACTAGCCTGTAAGTATAAGAGTCAGGACTATTGCTTCAAAAGAACCAGTTATCACAACAGCAGCCATTCCTTCAATTTAACCACAAATCACGCAACCATATATAGCACTTCAGCTGAATTTAACAGAACAGCAACATGGACCTCATCTAATGAGTCTGTAGACACTAATGGTAGTGGTACCATTTTTTTTTTTTTTGAGACAGAGTCTTACTCTGTCACCCAGGTTGGAGTGCCGTGGTGCCACCTCCGCCTCCCAGATTCAAGCGATTCTCCTGCTTCAGCCTCCCAAGTAGCTGGAACCACAGGCCTGTGCCACCATGCCTGGCTAATTTTTTGTATTTTTAGTAGAGATGGAGTTTCACCATGTGAGCCAGGATGGTCTCGATCTCCTGACCCCATGATCCACCTGCCTCAGCCTCCCAAAGTGCTGGGATTACAGGCATGAGCCACCACACCTGGCCTGCTACCATTTTAAATAAACTAATAACCACAACAGCAGCAGCTACTTTAACTGAAGTTAGTATAACTACATCTACTGGTAGCACCTCATCTGAACGTGTCAGCATAATTGTGAGCACCATCTCTTAATCCAAACTTATCACTGTAACTCCAAGCTTTGTTCCTTCAACTGAATGTACTACCACAATCACAATTATCTTTTCAATTGAGACCACAGCCATGACAACCAGGTTCATATTAGCTAAGTCTATGACCATTGTAACTTTTACTGAATCTAGTATCATAAGATTACAATAACAGTCTCACTCATTGGTATCCACAGTGGCCAAAACTCCCATGTCGGTTGAAGCTACAACTACATAAATCATCCAACAACTTTTAACTCAACCCTGAATTGCTCTCATATCAAATGAACCTACAAATGGTTATTACTTTAACAAAATCATCAGACACTACTACCTGCACTTTAATTGAATTTACAACCCTCACAATAGCTACCTTCAACTCAGTTACTGAGTCTCTTCTGTTTTCTGATACAACTAAAACAACATCTTTAACCTTCACTGCCACCAACTCAACTAAATGAAAGCCAACACATATGCTACTAACTCAACTGACTCTTCAATCACAACTCTCTAGAAATGTCAGCGCAATTTACAATCTCCATAAGCATCATTACCTGTTAATAGAAAATGAAATCGCAGTTATAGTTTCTACATAATCTGCTATCACAATACTGCCAACTCTTCCACTGCCCCTTCAAATGAGTCCATTCATAGCCACAACAACCATGCTACATCGACAAAATGTGCTACTCCCATAACATCTACTGAAATTTCACAATACAGACCACCATATTTCTACTCTATGTACTCCTACAACAGACAAAACTTTACTGAACCTTTTAATAGCCTATCACTGGAATCTACAAGCATTACAATTTCTATTTCATGTTATTCAAAGCCATTCACAACTTATTCATAAATACAAAGCTTTCATTTTTTCCAGTAAATTGACTAAGTCTGATTACTACTCTCACTTGACAAAAATGACAACTTTCTAATGACCTATTCTAGGGCAACTGTGGTTAGTATACCTACAAATTAAATCCTAACACCTACTATCATCATTCCTATACCAAATTCTGTATCTGCCATCGGTACCATAGGGAATTATATGGCCAATATCACTGCCAACGTGTAACTCCAAAAACGTGGGGTTATAGTGGTTACCAGAAACAACCACTTCTTCTTTTTTTTTTTTTTTTTAAATTATACTTTAAGTTCTAGGGTACATGTGCATAACGTGCAGGTTTGTTACATATGTATACATGTGGCATGTTGGTGTGCTGCACCCATCAACTCGTCAGCACCCATCAATTCATCATTTATATCAGATATAACTCCCCAATGCAATCCCTCCCCCCTCCCCATGATAGGCCCCATTGTGTGATGTTCCCCTACAACCACTTCTTAAACAAGACTTACTTATTGCTTATTGACCAGTTCAGCTATTACTACCATGACAATGAAATCATTTTCATGCCTATACTTAGATTTAAAAATATGACTTAGCAGACCTGAACACTAAATATGGAGTTTTCCTATTTTCTCTGTGAAGTTTTAGATAACGCAATTTTCATACAAAGTAAGTTCAATCTATTTATTTATGTTGGAAACCTCTTCTGATTAAATAAATAAGTTGCCAAATATGAATATAGTCTTTTATTATTCCAAAATTTTAGCGCTTAATACATCTACTCATTATATAATAGGGAAAGAACATTCTGTATGGTGAGGGTATATTAAATGTATGAAGTACCACATTTCCTTTTCAGACAGTGTGAAATTATTTCCATTTCATTATTTACTGTTTAAATTGTGTTGCTATTTAAGTAATATTTATGAATGTGTTCTCACTATTTCTAGTTTTAAAATTTTATTTTCCGCTATGTTTTCAGTAATCTTTTATGATCATTCAATTTAAAACTTTGAGTAACCATTTTCTGTGTGCCTGCTATTTGCTGAAATACTGAAGAAAATTTAGAAAAAGAAAATAGCAATGCAGGCCAAGCACAGAGGCTCACATCTGTAATTCCAAAATCTTGGGACCCTAAGACAGGAAGATTGCTTGAGTTCAGGAGTTCAAGACCAGCCTGGACAACAGGGTGAGACCCTGCCTCTATAAAAAATAACAAATTAGGTGGGCGTGGTGGTGCACACCTGTAGTCCCAGCTACTCGGTAGGATGAGGTGGGGGGATTGCTTGGCCTAGGAGCTCAGGGCTGCAGTAAGCTACGATCATGCCACTGCACTCAAGCCTGGGTGATAGAGCAAGGCTCTAAAAAAAATGCAGATAACAATAAAAAACTTACAAATTTGGGTTCCGTTATTTAGAATTATTGGTAATTGACAGATTTAAATTAATGTTGTTGGTACTTGCATTCCAGTGCAGTTATACTAAATTAAAATCATCAAGGATGGGCCAGAATTCCATATTTTTCAAAAAGTGTGTAGCCAGGGCTCATAACTACCCAATGAAGCATTGAACTCAGGATGACATTGTGTCTTGTTATAGCTTTTGGATGGTGTTGATGAGATTGATACAAATCATCTAACAGTTTTTAAGCACTAAGAAAATTCAGTTTCTTTTTGGTGTTATTGCTATGTATAAACAAAAGATGGTGGTATATAGGCACTTCACTTGAGCACGTGGTTGTGAGTGGGAGTGAAAATGCTTTATTTACCAAAAAAAAAAGTGTTCTCAAGAAATTTAAAACAAAGATTTTGATAGACTTTATGCTACTTAGAAATCATATTTAACTGTTTTTTAAATGTCATTCCTATAAAAGTGTTTTCCCCCATTTGGCTAGCCTGCTTACTGTCATTATATGCAATTAATTTAATAAAGCTGCATTCAAACACTTTAACTCTTTAACTCTATTTCTTTCCTTTCCTCATTATATTTTCAATTAGTATTACTTTGTTATTAAGTGTATCACTGATAAACCTTTTTCTGCAAATTCTTTCACAGTAAATAAAAGTTACAGTAAAATAACTTTTATTAGTTATAACTTCTGCATTTTTCTAGTTCTACATTTTGGCTGCTAATTAGGATGAGAAATGTTCCAGAGTAAATTCATTATGTAAATAAATACAAATTTGATTTTTTAAAAGATAAAAGGTTTTCCCAGTTTAACGCATTGTAGGTGCTTAATAGATATTTATTTAATGTAGTTGACCCTTGATCTCTGCTCAGTCTAAAATCTGCATAGAACTTTTAACTCCTCAAAAATTTAAGTACTAATAACCTACTATTGACCAGAAGCATTTCCGATGACAAATCAACACATCTTTTGTATATGTATTACAGACTGTATTCTTAGGTAAAGTAAGCTAGATAAAAGAAAATATTAACAAAATCAGAAGTAAAAGAAAACACATTTACTATTTATTAAGTGGAAGTAAATCATCATAGACTTCTTCCTTCTTGTCTTCATGTTGAGTAGACTAAGGAGAAGGAAGAGGAGGGTTTGGTCTTGCTTTCTCAGTGTGGTGGAGACATAAGAAATTTGCAGCACGGTTAAGTCCCATGATGTTCAAGGGTCAACTGTGAGCACGTAAATGCATCATAGGAAGGCAATATGAGGTAAACTTTCAGAGCCAGGGACCTGGCCTCTATGTTTAACCACTATGTGTACCTGTCATCTAGTAGATAATAAATATTTGTTCCACAAAAGAAAATAGTGATCAATGTAATAATTTATTATCAAACTAAGATGACTAGAATTGGCATTAGACTGTTACCTCAATTTTTAGTCTACTTTTGTTTATGTTAATCTATTCCTATTAGTATCAGTATTAGTTTTCTAATTTTCTTAGTTGAAGTACAACATATTAGCAGAAAATGTAGAAATCGTTAGACACAATGCAATGAATTATCACAAAGTGAATACACCCATATGCAAATCAAGAAATAGAACATTATCAGCCCTTCAGAAACTCTCCTGTGCTATTCCCCAATCACCATTTCATTTTTCTTCCCCACAAGGTAAACACTGTTCTGATTTCTAACACTGTTAATTACTTTGTCTGATTATGAACATAGTAGAAATGAAATGGTATCACATGAACTGTCTTCATCTGTCTCTTCATCTGGCTTCTTTGACTCAACCTTATATTTGTGAGATTTGTATATGTTTTTGCTTATGCCAGTGGTTCCTAGTGTTACGTACTAATCCATGTGGCTATCCAAAGGACCCTGCATCATTTATTTAAAAGGCTATCCTTTCCCACTTCTCTTCTGTCTTACCTTGTCATAAATCACATCTGCCTGTTGATTCCTATTATTCTGAATTTGCTTGATTAATTCTCCCTGTGTGTAACCAAGGTCCCATTCCATGACACCTCTGCCACTCCTTCAGTGACACAGATGCCCCCTTCAGCCACTCAGCTACAAAACCCAGCGTCATCTCTTGTAACATCCTCTTTACCGTGTTCAGCCTCTGACTGTCCTCCCAGAGCCATTCTGGCCCTTTTCACTTTCAAAGCAGATGCCTTCATTGCTCTGTCCCACCTACTGGGCTTTAGGGCTGAACAATTCAGAAAGGGAAGGAAAAAGAAGAGAAAGAAAAAGTAAAAGCAAGAGCAGAAGGTTTTTATGTGGTTTGAAGTTATTTTATTTTCTCCATAAGAAATTGGCCTCAAAGTTGTTAACTTAAAGAAAGGAACTGAGGTAAAATTGAAATAAGTAGAGAGTTTATTTGGACCAAATTTGAGGACTGCAACTTGTGAGACACAGATTCAATTTTCCCTGAATATATGCTCTAATTAGCAGCTAGCAAAAGTGAGTTTTTAAAGGAAAAAAAGAAAGCAGTTCCTACATTGTTCATTAAAATAACATAAACTATTGATTGGCTATAAGTTATCTTCATGAGATATCTTCATTTAATCTTGTGAAGATACTGAGTGAAGGTCACACTGTGCAACTTGTGATGACATTTTGGGTAATTTATCAACTAGTCTGGAAACTATAAGGAAGAAAAGAAAGAAAAAATTCCTTTACCAATTGCCCTGGGCATGGATATGGTGGGGCGGGGGGGGGGGGGGGGGGGGGGGGGGAGTCCTGTCCAGATTGAAGTCTCATATTCATGTTTCTCCGAACCTGATCAATTTTGCATACCTCACATAGCTCACACTGCTCTGAGCTACACTTCTTTCTCAAACTTTTCCTGTTGATAAGAAAATTATCAATCAATTGTTCCTGCTTTGAAAAAAAACTATCTTTTACTCTGGTTGCTTTTAAGATTTTCTTTTTTTTGTTTTGGGTTTCTTGAAGTTCAAGTGTGATCTGCCTCTGTCATAGTGTTACTTGTATTTATTTAGTGATGAAACTTTTATTGATTTATATTTTAATGCTCTTGGGTTTTTAGCTTAGTGTTTTTATATTAGTTTGAAAAATATGAAATCATAATATTTCCCAGCATAACTGTTTCTGCTTATCTTCTGTCTTCCATCTTCTGTGATGGAAATCATGTCCATTTGGACTCACACTATTCCCCCATTTTTTTGTCTCTGTGTGCTTCACTCTGTATTTTTTTCTGACGCATCTTCTAGTTTGCTAATCTCTCTCATTAATTGTATATAATTTTCTAACAAAGCCTGATATGATTTGACTGTGTCCCCACCCAAATCTCATCTTGAATTGTAGTTCCCATGAACTCCATATATCATGGGAGGGACGTGGCAGGAGGTAGTTTATTCATGGGGACAGTTACCCCCATGCTGCTGTTCTCATAATAGTGAGTGAGTTTTCATGAGATCTGATGGTTTTATAAGGGGTTTTTCTCCCTTTTGCTCAGCACTGCTTGCTGCCACCATGTGAAGAAAGATGTGTTTTCTTTCCCTTCCACCATGACTTTAGGTTTCCTGAGGCCTCTCCAGCCCTGTGGAAACTGTGAGTCAATTAAACCTCTTTCCTTTATAAATTATCCAGTTTTGGATATTTCTTCATAGCAGCATGGGTAGAGTGGGATGCTGCTGTAAAGATACCCAAAAATGTAGAAGTGACTTTGGAACTGAGTAACAGGCAGAGGTTGCAATAATTTGGAGGGCTCAGAATAAGACAGGAAAACATGGGAAAGATTGGAACTTCCTAGAGACTTGTTGAACGGCTTTGATCAAAATGCTGATAGTGATATGGACAATGAAGTCCAAGCTGAGGTGGTCTCAGATGAAGATGAAAAACTTGTTGGGAACTGGAGTAAGGGTCACTCTTGCTATGAAAAGAGACTGGTGGCATTTTGCCTCTGCCCCTAGATATCTGTGGAACTTTGAACTTAAGAGAGATGATTTAGGGTATCTGGCAGAAGAAATTTCTAAGTAGCAAAGCATTCGAGAGGAAGCAGAGCTTAAAAGTTTGAAAAATTTGCACCCTGGCAATGTGATAGAAAAGAAAATTCCATTTTCTGGGGAGAAATTCAAGCAAGCTGCAGAAATTCACATAAGTAAGGAGGAGCCAAATGTTAATCACCAAGACAATGGGGAAAATCTCTCCAGGGCATGACAGAGACTTTCACAGTAGCCCTTGATTTTAAACCAGAGGTCTAGAGGCCTAGGAGGAAAAAGTGGTTTCCTGGGGGGGCCCCCCTGCTCTATGCAGCTTTGGGTCATGGTGCCCTGTATCCCAGTTGCTTCAGCTCCAGTCATAGCTAAAAGGGGCCAATGTACAGCTCAGGCCATTGCTTCAGAGGGTCCAAGCCCCAAACATTGGTGGGTTACATGTGGTGTTGGGCCTGCAGGTGCACAGAAGTCAAGAATTGAGGTTTGGGAATCTCTGCTTAGATTTTAGAAGATGTACGTAAATGCTTGGATGTCTAGGCAGAAGTTTGCTGTAAGGGCTGAGCCCCTCATGGAGAACCTCTGCTAGGGCAGTGCAGAAGGGAAATTTGGGATTGGAGCCCCCACACAGAGTCCCCACTGGGGCACTGCCTAGTGGACCTGTGAGAAGACAGTCACTGTCCTCCAGACCCCAAAATAGTAGACCTACCAACAGCTAGCCTTGCACGCCTGGAGAAGCCACAAATACTGAATGACAGCCCATGAAGGAAGCTAGGAGGGGGGATATATCTTGCAAAACCACAGGGGTGGAGCTGCCCAAGGCCATGGGGGTGTCACCTGGATGTGAGACACGGAGTCAGAGGAGATCATTCTGGAGCTTTAAGATTTGATGCTCCACTAGATTTTGGACTTGCATGAAGTGTGTAGTCCCTTCATTTTGACCAATTTCTCCCATTTGGAATGGGTGTATTTACCCAATGTTGTTACCCCTATAGGCAGTAACTAACTTGCTTTTGATTTTACAGGCTCTTAGGTGGAAGGCACTTGTCTCTGATGAGATTTTGGATTTGGACTTTTGGGTTAATGCTAGAATGAGTTAAGAATTTGCAGGACTGTTGAGAAGGTATGATTTTAAGTGTGAGGACTAGATATTTGGGAGGGGCTGGGTGGAATAATATGGTTTGGCTGTGTTCCCACCCAAATCTCATCTTGAATTGTAGTTCTCATAATCCCCACGTGTTGTGGGAAGGACCCAGTGGGAGGTAATTGAATCATAGGGTGGTTACCTACATGATGCCCTTCTCATGAGAGTGAGTTCTCACAAGATCTAATGGTTTTATAAGGGTTTTTCCCCCATTTTGCTAGGCATTTCTCCTTGCTGCCATCATGTGAGGAAGGACATGTTTGCTTCCCATTCCACCATGATTGTAAATTTACTGAGGCCTCTCCAGTCCTGCAGAACTGTGAGTCAATTAAACTTCTTTCCTTTATAAATTACCCAGTCTTGGATATTTCTTCATAGAAGTGTGATAACGGACTAATACAAAGCTGTAAACCAAAAGTATCAGATGTGAGGCTCATTCAGTTTAGAAAGTTTATTTTGTCAAGGTTAAGAACATGCTTGTGACATAGCCTCAGGAGGTCCTGATGACGTGTGCCCAAGGTGGTCGAAGTATAGCATGGTTTCATACATTTTAGGGAGACATGAGACATCCATCAATACATATAAGAAGTACGTTGATCCAGTCTGGAAAGGATATCCAGCTCGAAGCAGGGGCTTCCAGTTCATAGGTAGATTTAAAGATTTTCTGATTGGGAATTTGTTGAAAGAGTTATTATCAATAGAAAGGAATGTTTGGGTTATGATAAGGCATTGTGGAGACCAAGTATTTATCAGGCAGATAAAGCCACCAGGTAGCAGGCTTCAGAGAGAATACAATGCAAATGTTTCTTATCAGATTTAAAGAGTCTGTTCTATCAGTAATTCCAAAAGGGAAGAGGGTATAATGAGGCATGTCCACCTCCTCCTTCCCATCATGGCCTGAACTAGGTTTTCAGACTAACTTTGGAATGCTGTTGGCTAAGAGGAGGGGTCAATTCAGATGTTGTGGGGTTTAGAATTTTATTTTTGGTTTACATTCTCCCCATTCTGTCCAAGATTTGCCAGAATCAATGGCCACCAAACTTTTACTTTGTCCCATAGTGTTAACAGGGTGGCATGTCTGCCTGCTGTAGGCCCATCCTGTTCCTCAGTGGGACTCCTAAAGGCCAAGGGTCTTAGAGCCAAAAGGCTTATAGCCAATGAAATTTTTTAGGCTAGATAGGAATGGATGTGGACAGACATTCATTACCTCTGAAAAATTTTAAAGTAATATAAAATCCAATAAACAAAAGCCAAAGGCAAGATTAGAAAATTGACCATATTTATCTTTAACTTCTATGCATTGAGCTACTGTAATCTTGGTTTTGGTTATAGACTTATAGGAATTAGCTATAGAAAACATAATTATTATTGGCCAGGCACGGTGGCTAATGTCTGTAATCCCAGAATTTTGGGAGGATGAGAGAGGTGGATCACGAGGTCAAGAGATCAAGAATATCCTGGCCAACATGGAGAAACTTTGTTTCTACTTTTTAAAAAGTACAAAAACTAGCTGGGCATGGTGCCATTGTGCCTGTAGTCCCAGCTGCTCGGGAAGCTGAAGCAGGAGAATCACTTGAACCTGGGAGGCAAAGGTTGCAGTGAGCTGAGATTGTACCACTGCACTCCAGCCTGGCAACAGAGCAAGACTCTGTCTCCAAAACATAATGATAATAATAATAATCATCATCACCACCATAACGATTTTAATAATTAAAATCTTTTAAACTAAGAAAGTTAGAGACTTTTGTTGTGCCACAATGCTTTTTGTGGTCTTTTAGTAATTTTGTTGTAAGATGGCTGATAAAATTTAAAAAAATATGTATCTGCCTAAATTTTATAGCTAGGAGAATTATACCCAGGAGGCTTTGTCATAAGGTATCGTTATATCCTCTCAGTAATAATTTTCTTCAATTATATGGGAAATAGAAAAATTCTTTAAGGTTGAGGTGGATGAAAAGGTGCCATGCACATAATAACCCAGGAGGCAAAGCCCATTATACCAGCTGTTTAGACATCTGTGTAGCTCATCCTTGATTTGGAGGATCTGAATTAATTCCAGCCCTCAAAACTGGCTATTACAATCTCTTGGACCCACCTCTTCCAGGATAGTCCTGGACCTAGGTGCTTGTATACTTTTAGCAGTAGTGCATTTGCAGTGAAAAACAGATTGGACTCAGTGGGATTCTAAATGAGAAAAATTCACAGGATTTGTCAAATCATCTCTAGTCTTTAGAATATCATGACTCTAGTTTTCTCAGATGAAGTAAAACTATGGGAGATAAATAATATTCATAATTTGACAATTAAAAGTTAATGTATGTGTCAGAACAGAAAAAGGAATCTATTCTATTAGAGCTCCAAATAAAAACATGAAGAAAATTATAACCTGATGCTGTGCTCTTTAGACGATTATTGTAGCCAAGAAATAATTCATTATTCAATCTGCACTCAAAAGTCAGGGCTAGAATCTAGTAATAGGTGTTACAGTTTTCCTTTGAAACAATTTCCTTTTCTAGCCCTCATTATCTACTAAAGAGAAATAATAAGACCAATTTGTGTGCAAAATAAGTTTCAGGCTTATTATACTTGGCTTGATTATTTGCATAAAGTGCAGGAAAAATTGATTGGCCATATAGGATCTTTTCAAGTTGGCTTTGCTGAAACTTTACCTGAAAATGTGTTATTCCAGTCAAACCCTTGGTAAAATAACCAGCATCTCCAAATGTGACTTGTTTCAAAAGAAGGGACTCTTATTAAACTTATTCAAATAATTATATTGTCATAAAATCAAAATATTTATGAATAGCTTTTGGATTTTGGAATTTAGAGTATGATCCATCATCTAAATTCCACTGGTTACTTTTACCTTTGGTAACTGAATACAGCCCTGCTGCAACTCCATACCATGGGTTACCACATGGCCACCTAGTAGTCAAAGTTTCTTATTTCCTGCACTTTTATTTCTCTTTGTTCATTAGTTTTATTTATATATTTTTTCGTTTATTGTAAAGCAACCCTTAAATAGTCTCTAAATGAGAAAAATTACATTTTATTTAACAAAAACTACATATTCATGTTTTTATAAACTTACCAAAACCACATTTTTATTTCCTACTGTTCTAACTATTAGCAACCCTAATTCCCATAGGAAAACCTAGTATTACTTAATTTCACATAGCATGACATTAAGAACACTTTAAATTACTGGAGAAAATTTAGATTAAATTTAACAAATTAATCTTACCAAAGATTACTAGTCATATGAACTAAAAAGCATCTGAGCTAGATTCTGTTAGTCTGAGAAGCACTTACTTATTTTTTTCAAGCCAATTGATTAGAGCTTTTTCATATAATGGGTAGTGAAATATCACTTCCACATGACATATGTAAATATATAGATATAACAAACACACAAACAGAGACAGGTCCTATAAGAGTTTTCATTTGCCATTTGCTAGTTTTCAAAAATTTTCCCTTACTTTAGACTATTAATTTAAAACCATTACACAGCAGCCAACAAAAGTCGGAAAGAGTTGCCATCCCAGGCCTTCTAAAATGTAGAAAGAACTGAAGCAGTAGGGTACAGCAGAAGTTGAACTTCTGATTTATCAATGTGAAGAATTTTGAAAAGACAGAGATAATAGATTTTAAAAATTAAAAGCTTCTTGCAATTTCACTGAGTAAATAAAATTATAAGAAAATATAGTTCTAACTGATTCTTTAGTTTCGTATTCGTGTTCTTTTAATATCATGCCAATTTTTAGAAAGACTATTTGTTATGATTTCCTTTAACTATGACCAGTTTAATCACCTAACGTTTTTATAAATTCCTTCTTTCAATGAACCTTATTATGACTTACACACACCATTTGTGACGTGCTTGGACTTTCTGTTTTGTTCTAAACATCTCTCTTAAACAATCAGTCATTTTATTTTAGGTCAAAATTTACTATGTGATTCTTTCTCATAACCTTTCTTACCAAAAATATGTCTTTATATCTATAACCTTCTCTACATATCTTACTTCCTGTTTCCTTTTACCTTGCTTTATAAATAACCTTTGAATTAGACAAAAATACATTTTTTTAGAAAACTGTTTTCATATGATTTCTCAAACTGGAAGTGGCCCAGACATTGAATAAATATCTGTTATTTAATTTGATACAAGTTTAGATTCTAAATTATATGACAATTTTACTTATATGCATTTATTCCATTACATTTACTTAATTTATTATTATTTTTTAATAGTTTACCTACATTATTGATGAAAATGGTGATAGTCATCATTTAAAGTTTTTCCTTGCTAACCATTTTTATAGCCTGTGAATTTTAGATGTTTACCTAAATAAGAACCTTAAGTTTAAATATATATGTATTTTACCAGTAACTCAGGATTTAGATGTTTTATTAAACCAACTATATTAAATATCATATTTATCAAAAATTTCACAATCAAGGATCATTATGTTTTCTGCTGGATTTATAGGTTTATAACCCTTATGGCAAATTTTTGACAACTTATAGTATTTGGCAGGGATAGGCATGAACCACTTGATCAATAAGTAGAAACAAAAATGCTGACAGTTCTTAAGACATTTCTAATATTACTTTACCAATACTTTTAAAGCCAGCTTATTTACTAAATATTTTAGTTAAGTCACATGAATTTGAAAAGCATTTGGGCTTATTGTTTAATTTTATGAGTATTCTTTAAGACAATTGGGTACCTTGTGTCCAAATCACATAACAAAATACATATACATGTATACATGTTTGTACACATAAACACACACACACACACATGCTTATACAAACTAAGATCCTATAGCTTTTACTTTAGAGCTCCAGGCATGGGATACTAATACAGACTCACTGGTTTACAAAAATAGTAACAAGAATAAAAAGTTGCATTGAAATAGTGGGTTTTGTCTCAGTAGAAAAGTAACAGCAGATTTATACCAGGCAGAAAAGAAATAAATAGACAACTTAGGAACTTTTTAGTTGCAGGTCAACCTCTGGACTCTGAATTTTTCCTTGATGTAATTTGTCCATCAGTTTAAGATGTGCACAAAATGATCATAATATGCAACCAGCTGGAGTACCAGAGAACCTGACATGCCCTCAACTTTTTCCATTTTACACAAACACTTGCAAGTAGAGACACCATAAAACCAATGAGGTGCCCAAAAGGGGGTCCTTCTCCTTGCCTTTCCTCATTCTTAGATGATTCATTTCCCACATTTTTTTTTTTTTTTTCATAAAAGGAGAAACTGAGCTGTGGCCTAGGGTTTAGTGTAGTGGAGAGAAGTGTGCTGATTGAGTAGAACTCCCACAGTGTGTCACTATTGAGTCATTTCTTCCCTCTTTCTCTCTCTGAAGGGCTAGCAACTTTAAGAGGGTTTAAAGCACAGAGTGACCAACTCTTATATGTGTTTCCTGGACAAGCCTTTTTAATTTTGCTGGAGTTTCCCTATAGGGCCACTGCACATTGCAGGAAGGTCAATCCCCTAGACAATCCCAGTCGGGCCCACTTGGTCACCCAGGGGCACATTGTGGCTGGGAGGAGCAAAAGATCCTTTCTCTTCAGAGCTGAGGAACTCAGTTTCTCATTTATCTACAAGAATGACAGTTTAGTTCCTCACACAAACGTACAGACATGCCAATCGAGATTAATTTTGAGAGATAAGGCAATGGAGAAGGCCCTTTAGAATGCACTAAGTCTAGTGACTTAGGGTTTTCAACAACAACTTTTTAGGAGGGAAAAAACCCAGCTAAGACCACTTTCTGTAAACTGTCCTCAGCCATCCCTAATGTTGTAGTTCTTGTCCTCCTTTACACACACCAAGGCCAAATCTTCTCACAGTATAAGGTAGCCTCTGATACCCCCACAAAGCCAAAGAGGTCAGTTAATGCAATACAAGAAAGCAGGGCTGCAGATCTAAGAAGAATCTGCCTATGATTCTTGAAACCCCATGAAGAAAACAGCAGCCTGAGTGAGTGGCACCTTTATTCTGAGCTCTTTTTTTTTTTTTTTTTTTTTTTTTGAGACGGAGTCTCACTCTGTCACCCAGGCTGGAGTGCGCAGGCGATCTCAGGTCATGCAAGCTCCGCCTTCTGGGTTTCTTATGCCATTCTCTTGTCTCAGCCTCCCGAGTAGCTGGGACTACAGGAACCTGCCACCACACCTGGCTAGTTTTTTTGTATTTTTAGTAGATACTGGGTTTCACCGTGTTAGCCAGGATGGTCTCAATCTCCTGACCTCGTGATCCGCCCACCTAGGCCTCCCAAGGTGCTGGGTTTACAGAAGTGAGACACCACACCCAGCCTATTCTGAGTTCTTTAAGGAACCTGAGTCATTAGAAGACTTCTCTAGATTTTTTTTTTTCAGTTGATACTGAAGATGGCCAAGAGTGAAGGAGGAATAGGGTAGAAGAAAAGTAAATGAAAGAACAGTTTTTTTTTTTAAAGAAAGGAAGTGAACAGAGAAACCAACTGGATATTTTTGTTTTTGAGTTGCAAATAATTTTAGCCGATTCAAAGGCCTTGTTCTCCATAATTTGGAATTCCTAATCAGATTTGACCAAGTAGAGTAGAGCTGGCCAAATCCAAAGGAAGACCAGAACAACAGCAAACAAAACAAAACAAAACAAAAAAACAAAGAATGATTACTGAGTGCTCTAACGGTAATGAGAAATTAAGACCAGTTGGTTGTCAGTTTTAACTTTTAGTTATTTAGGAGAATTTTCAAGACAAAATCCCAATTCAGCTACTTACCAAGGAATGGGGCCCAGGGTCAAGACTGCTATCTACCATTCTAGAAGCAGGGAGGAAAAAACTCTGAAATTCACCTTGCCAGTTGGAAGTGAGCTGAAACTCCAGAAAGCAGTTGCTTCCTCTCCATTGCCATGGAACAAGCACCTTCCTCATTGGAAGTGAGTAAAACTCCAGTAAAGGAGCTATACAGCTAAATAAACTTTAAATCTCAACCAGATTTTGGGAGATTGGGGATTCTATGGAGAAGAGAGCTCCCAGTCTTCAGAAAATTGTCCTATTGGTTTGAGCAATAAAGATAGCTCAAGCTGGTCAAAGGTCAGGGGCACCTCCACTCAGAATCCCTTTGTGGTTGCCAATTTGTAGACCAAAAGTATCTGAGACACGTCTCAATCAGTTTAGAAAGTTTATTTTGCCAAGATTAATGATGAGCTTGTGACACAGCCTCAGGAGGTCCTGATGACATGTGCCCAAGGTGATCAGGGTAGAGCTTGGTTTTATACATTTTAGAGAGACATGAGACATCCATCAATATATGTAAGATGTATATTGGTTTGGTCCAGAAGTGCTGGACAACTCAAAGCAGGGGCTTCCAGGTCACAGGTAGATTTAAGGATTTTCCTATTGGCAATTGGTTGAAAAAGTTATTATGAATAACAAGGTCTGGGGCCTGTAAATCCCAGGTACTCAGGAGGCTGAGGCAGGAGAATCCTTGGGCTGGAGCAGAGGTTGCAGTGAGCCAAGATTGCACCACTGCACTCCAGCCTAGGCAACAGAGCAAGACACCATCTCAAAAGAAATAAAAATAAAGGAATGCCTGAGTTATGATAAGGGATTGTGGAGACCAAGAATTTATCATGTGGATAAAGCCTCCAGGTAGTAGGATTCAGAGAGTAAATGTTTCTTACAAGACTTAAGGAGTCTCTTCTCAGTCATTCCAAAAGGGAGGAGGTTATACTGAGGCATGTCTATCTGCTCACCTTCCCATCATGGCCTGAACTAGTTTTTCAGATTAACTTTGGGATGCCTTTGCCGGGACGAGGGGTCCATTCACATGGTTGGGCAGCTTAAAATTTTATTTTTGGTTTGCAAAGCCATCCATTGAATTCTTAACATTAATTATTTTATTTTCAGTTTTATGTTTTATGTTTCTGCCAAATTCATCTCCTTGCCTTTAATTTCCTGAACATGTTAATCAAAAAGATTTTTAAGTCATATCTGAAATTCCAATACCTTTATTCCTGTGTGTCTGTTTTTTTGCATATTTCCTTTCACTTGTTTTTCATACAAATGTTATTTTCTCACATGTGTAGTAATTTTTGCCCAATATTTTTTCTTTTTTTAATAGATTAGAAAGAAATTAATACATTTATTGTCACATGATTTTCTTTTTTAAGTTTATCATACATATTTATTTAATCTATACAGAATCAAGTAGATAAAATCAGATTCACGTTAGTGAAAAATCTCTACAAAATGTCTTTGAAAAGCAACACAAGACTGACACTTTTTTTATTATTATTATACTTTAAGTTCTAGGGTACATGTGCATAACGTGCAGGTTTGTTACATATGTATACTTGTGCCATGTTGGTGTGCTGCACCCATCAACTCGTCAGCACCCATCAATTCATCATTTATATCAGGTATAACTCCCCAATGCAATCCCTCCCCCCTCCCCCCT
>NC_045451.1:25019829-25032781 GCF_002776525.5 Piliocolobus tephrosceles | reverse complement strand
ACAATGAGATACCATCTCACACCAGTTAGAATGGCAATCATTAAAAATCAGGAAACAACAGGTGCTGGAGAGGATGTGGAGAAATAGGAACACTTTTACACTGTTGGTGGGATTGTAAACTAGTTCAACCATTATGGAAAACAGTATGGCAATTCCTCAAGGATCTAGAACTAGATGTACCATATGACCCAGCCATCCCACTACTGGGTATATACCCAAAGGATTATAAATTATGCTACTACAAAGACACATGTACACGTATGTTTATTGTGGCACTATTCACAATAGCAAAGACTTGGAATCAACCCAAATGTCCATCAGTGACAGACTGGATTAAGAAAATGTGGCACATATACACCATGGAATACTATGCACCCATAAAAAAAGATGAGTTTGCGTCCTTTGTAGGGACATGGATGCAGCTGGAAACCATCATTTTTAGCAAACTATCACAAGAAGAGAAAACCAAACACCGCATGTTCTTACTCATAGGTGGGAACTGAACAATGAGTTCACTTGGACTCGGGAAGGGGAACATCACACACTGGGGCCTATCATGGGAAGGGGGGAGGGGGGAGGGATTGCATTGGGGAGTTATACCTGATATGAATGATGAATTGATGGGTGCTGACGAGTTGATGGATGCAGCACACCAACATGGCACATGTATACATATGTAACAAACCTGCACGTTATGCACATGTACCCTAGAACTTAAAGTATAATAAAAAAAAAAAAAAAAGAAGAGTAAATCTTTATGTTTCTGTTTGTGTTTCACTTTTTAAATTGTGGTAAAATATACACAATGGAAAGTTCATCATCTTAATCATTTTAAGTGTACAGTTAGGGGTATTAAATACATTCACAATATTCTGTAACCATCACTGTCACCCATTTCCAGATCTCTTTTTATCATCCCAAACTGAAATTGTATATTCATTAAACAATAACTTCCCATTTTCCCCTCCTCCCAGCCCCTGGCAACCAACATTCTACTTTCTGTCTCTATGATTTTAACTATTCTAGGTATGTTATATAAGTGAAATCTACGCTATTTGTCTTTTTTGTGATGACTTATTTCACTTAGCACAATGTCCTCAAGGTTCATCCATGTGGTAGCAAATCATCATATTTTAAACTCTTCTTTGGAACAATTGTTTCCCAGTTTTTCAATTCCTAGACAGCTTTCCATGTTCTTTATATTCTACAGTTAAAGGTAAAGCTTACAACCTGAAGGTATTGAATACATTTATAAGAGATTAAACTTTAAAAGATTAAATTTTGAAAATATTCAGAATCCAAAAGTGTC
This sequence comes from Piliocolobus tephrosceles, assembly GCF_002776525.5. Classification (NCBI taxonomy): domain Eukaryota; kingdom Metazoa; phylum Chordata; class Mammalia; order Primates; family Cercopithecidae; genus Piliocolobus; species Piliocolobus tephrosceles. The sequence continues at coordinate 25,031,472 of NC_045451.1, read as the reverse complement.
ACATACAAAGAGAATAGGATTTTTTTTTTATTATGCAACTTTCTGCACTACAAAAATACCTGGCACACTTTTGAAACTCCATATTCTCACTTGTTGAATGAATAAACCAATACAAGAGTTGATCATTTTGCAATTTAAGACAAACTAGATTTTTTGACCAAAATAAAAAAACCCTCTTCTTAAAGATTTTCAATATTGCATCACTCCTTTGACATTATTGCCTAAGACATTGATTCTCATAGTTTTTAATGAGTGTGGATTGCTTGAGCAACTGACCAAACAGACTTCCAGACACCAACCCAGGGACTGAAAAGGTAAAGTGTCCCTGAGGTCATGGGTACCTAAGAGATGGTGCCAACAAGGGGAGAGAGACATTTGTGCTTGAGTAGGAAGCAAGCAATGGTAAATTTCTATCTCAGAATGTTTTTCTGGGTCAGTCCTAAAATAAAAGGTGAGTTCCTGAATGATGGGGCCAAAGAAGAGAGATGGAAGAATAATGTAAGGTTTTCAGAGGGAGCAGTCACAATCGCTCTCAGAGAAGTATTGGTTTTCTTGCACCTTTCTGCAATTAACATTTCATTTCCTCCTCTAAGGTGGATCCTGTTTTAGTGAATAATTAGTATTTAGTTTAATCCACGCTTGTACTGATACATCATAGTTGATTTCCACCAGTGTTTTAATTGTTTCCTGGTTGCAGATATAAAGGGCAATGAACAAACTGAAAAATATTTTTGGAGAGAAGCTTGTGATATTGGCAGCACTAGAATGGACAGAAAACATGGAAAATACGTATTGAATGTTGAGCGCTCTGAAAACCAGCGGGTGAGTGTCCTTGCTCCATTTTGATAGTTTGCCTATATTACAATTTCATTTTCAGAATTTAAAAGCAGTTTAATCTCTCTATTACTATGTAGCCAAGATCATAATTTTGCATTCTTCTCCAAAATAAAGAGCAACCCTGTATCAATTTTTGTGCTGTAACTTTCATGTTTTATTTTGCTATGTTATATATTTAGGTATTAATTTAAATATGTATAGATATAAAGTTAGAAATGTTTCTATGGCCATAGGATATACAAATAGACCCTTTAACTTTCTATATACACCTTCATGTAAACATAAACCAATGTCAGTATTTACTTATTAAGCTCCATTTTTACAATTTGATGCTTAGAATTTTTAGATTTGTCAGAACTCAGATTCTAAATATGCTGAAAAACCAGATATTAATCCTAGATATTAATATTCCTAAGAAAGAAATCCTCCAAAAATACCATGTCAAAATATGACTATTTTGTCTGCTTTTTAAAAAATATTTTATACCAGAAACCAAGCCTTCAGTGTATAGTTATCATAATCATATATCTGTACCATATACAGATTTTATGTATCTATTTATATCCAACCAAATAATCTTCGACTTCAGAAAAAAGGAAGGACATGTAATGAAAATTAAAATGGTGAGTTAAAATTCACTGCCTGAAGAATGAATGAAACATGTGTGAAGAAATAGCTTGCTTTTGTCATATGGAGCTGTGGTAATCAGGCTGTATAACTCACGAGATAAACCAAAGAAGAAAGTCCTGTTTCTCAGTACGTGTTAATACAAGACTCCTATGGAGGATTTCTGGTTCACCAAAAGAACCAAGATCTTCAGTCCCTGGGTTGGTGTCTGGAAGTTTGCTTGGTCAGTTGCTCTGGCAACCCTGTAATTGGATCTTCAAGATGTCCAAATACTCAGGTGGAAAAAAAAAAAATACTTCGCCAGGTATGTATCATCTTGATAGTTTTTCTAGATAATAACAAATGTAAAGATGTTTACAAATATTAGCTTACTTTGTTTTTTTGTACAGCATATATCTGGATAGCTGACTAAATATTTTACTTTATTATATTATTCAGGCATAGATACAACAATATTTTTCTCTTCAGACCAAATTCAATAATGGAATTTTAAAAGTATTTGAAGATTATAAACACAACAAAAATAAATTTTGGTGTCCTTGTTTTTCTGTTAGGGATCTAAGAAATCTCAAGTTAATTTTTATAAAGTTAGGGTAAAAAACTTATAGAATGTACTTTAGTAAGTACAACTAATGCATTTCAGTTGCCTGTGGCCATTATTAGCTAATGCTGATTATGCTAATGCTAGTTAAACATTATTTACAGCTCTTCAACTCTTCCAGTTTGGAAAAGAGACTCCACCTGTACTAAGAGTCAGAGCAACCTGACACAGTAAAATTATTACTTAGGCTGCAAACTCGGCCTAGATCACAGGTTCCCCATCCTTAGTGTAGACCCACCCATCACCTTCCTCTCTGAAAGGGCTGGGATTCTAACAGGGCCAGAAAATTCTGGGAAACTGCCCCGCTGAGTGAGTTTCACTTTGTTTGCGAAGTGCATTAAAATGTTCAGGTTTACCAGCCACAAGCAAATCGGATGTAATGAAAACAACAGGATCAGCATCTAGTTAAATAAGCAAGGGTATTAACAAAGATAAATTCAACTTCTTCAAATTTGCATAATGAATAGTAAGTAGAATTTTGTTTATTCATATTTGATAAACATGGGACTGATATCTGTTTCTTTGATATTATACTTATAGAAAAAATTAACTTAGCTAATTGTCTACTGGCAGGAGTATCCCATCTTATTTAATGACAATTTTATATTTTTGTATTTTTAATGATAATTCCTAATGGGTCAATGATTATATATCATTCTGGTTTGACAATTTTCATAGAACTCGCTGGTTCATTGGCCAGTAATTTCTATAAATATTAGTAATGGGTTATTAAATCATCACAAAGACAACTAGTGGCAGTAGTGGTAGTAATTAAAATACTATTGCTATTAACAGTAATGATAGTTAATACCTATTCAGTGAGTATTATGTGCCAGACATTGCTCCAAGCATCTGGCAGTTACTTACTCAGTGATCATATGAGCAAATCTGTAAGTGGGTAATTTTAGTATTCTCCTTTTGAAGTTGATTGAGGAGTGACCAAAGATCACCTTGATTCATAGCTAGAAAGTAAACATTAGCATCCTGTGAGATGAAGAGCCTTAGATAATTCTACATTATGTTTCATATGTAATAAAACTTTTGGCTGGGTATAGCAGCTCATGCTTATAATGCCAGTACCTTGGGAGGGCAGAGCCAGAGGATTGCTTGAGCCCGGGAGTTCTAGACCTGCCTGGGCAACATATGGAGACCCCATCGCTATGAAAAATAACATCAAAAATAATTAAATGAGCATAATGGCATACGCCTGTAGTCATGGCTACTCGGAAGGCTGAGATGAGAGGACTGCTTTAGCTTGGGAGGTCAAGGTTTCAGTGAACCATGATTGTGTCACTGCACTACAGCCTGGGTTACAGAGGGAGATCCCATCTCAACAAAACATAACAAAACAAAACTAACAAAAAACTTTTCCACAAGATCCATAAATTCCTGAATCTACTCCTCTCTCATGTTCACTTTATCTTATCCTTCCCCTCTTTTAACACACCCCTTCCCTGAAGTCTTTCCCCACCAACTCAGTCATTTTCAATCCATATTCACCTCTTCTGAATAATTTATAATTATTGCATTTATTTGTTAATTATACACTAATCTGTTTTGTCTCCCTGTTAGCACATAGACTCCTTGAGAGTAGAAACCTGTATTGTTGTGGACTGTTTTTACATTGCTCTATGCCCAAGAGGAACCCAGCAAAAGCATACTGTAAATTTGACCAGTGGTTTGTCTTCTGTGTCACTGTCATAGGCTTGCAAGTTCCATTGGATAGAGCATGGTATGAATTATGTAAAGCAGTCACTTTGTGTAAAAATTTTTCACTAGTATCATGTAGTATAGTATATACTACATTACTATATTAGCATAGCATGGTGTAGCATAACAATATACTATTCCTAATATAGTGTAGTGGAGTACATGGGCCTTAACACCAGAAGGTCCGAGCTCCCATGCTCGCTGTTGTGCCATGATGACAAATCATTTCAACTCTTTTTACTTCAATATTTTCATTTCCAAGATGACCTGAGCAGGTTGTACCCAATAAGATGCAAGGACTTCATTCAGCTCACCATCCTCTTCCTTATAGAGACTTCTTAATATATGCTCCACATATGGCAGCTTGCAAAGTTAAAGATATTCAATCCATTTCTGTAATATGAGGAAGAAGATACACATTCCAGAACTAGAACTTTAGTAACTTATCAAAATTAGTTAAAGTATAATATATAATAATATATCTAGATTTTTTTTATCTTCAGAGCATAAGAAAACATTTATTCCTTTTAAAAGTCATACTCCTAGGTATGTTTGATAGAAGAGTTTTATTTTAGCAATTCAACGCCATGGTTTCCTAGGCTTCCTACTCACTTCTAGTTTGCCTTTGTAGCCAACCACATGTCCAAATGACCAAGAGGCTCACAGTTTCATATGCTGGTGTCCATCTTCAAATGATATAACCAGTGATGTCTCTCCCAACTTAACTAGGGTCTGCATGAGCCCAGGAGTCCTTGCACATTCAAGATGTCTACAATCAGAATCCAGTAATACATAGGTAATGTTTAGCACAGGAGCTTTTATTCAGGTTGGGATGTGTTCTATAAGGGCATGTACTTTGCCTATTATTTCCCAAGAAATGTATTTAATTACTTAATTCATTTACATTTGTATTAAGCATCTGCTGTATTCTCAGTGTAGGTACACGTCACTGTGAGGCAATTCACAAGAAAATAGATATTTGTTAGTCTCTGTTTTCCAAGAGCTAATGCTCTAATTGGGGAATCAAATAGCCATAATAGATACAGAACATACATGAAAATCAAAGGAATAAGTATAAGGTGCAAATGCAAGGTTAGGGAGTGGCGGGTGAATAAGAATGTTGGCAATATTAGGGTTTAATTCACCATTAGGCTCCAAGACTGTCATATTTAAAATTTCCCAGGTCCTATTATTTTGGCGATCACCTTATTTTCTTACTCTGTGCAGCCTCTGAACCTGTGTGTGGCACTTTCTTTAACTCCCTGGGTTCTGTCCTCTGGTGTATATGACCTTGACACAGAAACCTTACTGTTCTCTGGAGTGTCTCCACTAGCGTTGGAGACCAGACTTGGCTCCCCTTGGTTCCTGACCTCATGTCCTGTAGGCTGAATGAACTTTACCTCATGACTGTATCTTTAAGTCTTCAGCCGTTGTATAGAAATTTAACATTGACTATAAATTACCAATATGCTTGGCAGTTTGGTTTAGTTCACAAACTCTGGCATTCCTTCCTTTCCCTGCTTAGTCTTGTTATAGAAACTCAGTAGAGAGCCTCTGAGCCTTGTTTCTTGATTCTGGACAAAACAACATGAACTTTATACTGTTTCTGGGACAATGTGAAATAATAAATAAGCTCAGTAAGATGGAGTTAGAAAATGTTTCTTCTTGTTTGCAGAGGTAAAGTAATCCATATCAATCATGGAATTGAGGGAGGTCTTCAATAACATCAAGTCTGCTGGCTCTTTTTTTTATTTTTATTTTTTATTTTTTGCTTTTTGAGGCAGGGTCTCACTCTGTAACCTAGGCTGGAGCGCAATGGCACAATCACGTCTCACTGCAGCTTCACCCTTCTGGGATTAAAAAATCCTCCCATCTCAGCCTGCCAAGTAGCTAGGACCACATGCATATGCCACCATGCCTGGCTAATTTTTGTATTTTTATGTAGAGATGAGGTCTTGCCATGTAGCCCAGGCTGGTCTCAACCTCCTGGGCTCAAGGGATCCACCCACCTTAGCCTCCCCCAATGATAGGATTACAAGTGTGAACCTCCATGCCCAGCCTCTGCTGGTTCTTAAACTTGACTGCATATTAGAATCACCTGGGGACTGTTTAGGACAAATCAAATGCCTGAGCCCCACCCCAGACCAATTAAATCAGAAACTCTGGGGGGTGGGGCCCATACAACAATAGTTTTTAAAAGCTACCCAGATGAATCTAATGTACAACTAGTGATGAGAATGGCTGATCTAGTCCCATTAAATTATTTAATAATTAAGGAAAATATGGCTCAGGAAAGTTTAGAGAGTTGCTAGAACTTACACGGTTTTTGTCAGAAGGGGCCAAAGCAGGAGGAGAACATAGTTTCCTTTTGTCTGATCATGCGCGTTTAATATCACTAAAGGGCTCTTTTTAAGTTTGTGTAATGCAGTATTATAGAATCCTCTCCCAGATGTACATAAGCCTTTTTGCCACTTTCTTTTCTTGAACCTCCTTTTCAGTGCCTCCCATCAAGGAAAGAGGATGTTATTTGTCCTAGGGCTAACTTGGTCTTAGTGGTCCTCATTTCCCTGGGCTTGGTGACCACTGCCCTCATTCTTTTGCTGCTGTCTTGGTATCATCAGGCTTTTCATGAAACTCTAGTCTTCCAACAAATACCATGGTCCATATTTTGTAATATTTCAGACCTACTGTATTCTGTCTGAAAGGTACAAGTTTTGTGTTCTATTCCTTGAAGATCTTGCTTTCATCCAGGTAATTATGAAATAATCTATTGGACTCCAAAGCCCTTGTTTCTAAATTCTATATTATACTGCATCAAAACCAAATATAATATTTTTGAAAAGTGGTAACTTTATGTATGTTATTTTTAATCTCCTCAATAACAATATAAGATGTTGTGCTCACATTAAAAAAAAAAAAAAGGTAGGAGTGAGAGAGGGAAGAATAAGAGGAACACAGAGGATTTTTTAGGGCAGTGAGACTACTCTGCATGATACTATAATGGTAAATACATATCATTATATAGTTGTCCAAACCCGTAGAGTGTACACCACCAAGAGTGAACCATAAAGTAATCTGATAATGGTATATCATTGTAGGTTCATTAATTGTAACAAAAGTTCTACTCTGATCGGAGAAGTGGACAATTGGTGAGGCTGAACATGTGTGAGGGCAGGAGGGATATGGGAAATCTCTGTATTTCCTGCTTAGTTTTGCTGTCAACCTAAAGCTGCTCTAAAAATAAAGTCTGTTAAAAAGACAAATGGAAAATAGGATAAGAGAAGATGAGATTTTGCAGATTTGTCTTTCTTCTAATGCAAGGGACAGCAGACAATTATTTCTACCTGCATGAAAACATGGACTTCAAGCCCAACTTTCAGAGACACATAGTGACTCAAATGATGTTAACGCAGTAAGTTATAAGTAATATAAAAGAGATGATAAATTACAAGCAGTTTTGTTTCTCATTGCTGATATTTTTATATACATGCTTAGGTAAAAGAACATTGCCGCAATGACTGGTCTATGTGGAAAGTCTTCCTGGCTTGTCTCTTAGCCTGTGTGATAATGACAGCAATTGGAGTACTTATAGTATGCTTCCTGAATAACAAAGGATCTGCCAATTCCTCCATTGTTATCCAGCTATCCACAAACAATAGAGAGTGTGTGACTGTCAAACCTGGAACACCCTCTCCTGCTTATCCACCTACAATGACCACCACTTCGACTGTACCTGCAAGAACAGCCACTGAAACTACAACTTCAACAGCTAAAACTGCCACCACTTCCACAGAACCTACATCTGCTGCAGCTGCCAATTATAATTTGAACAGCCACAGTCATCACTTCAACTGAAACTTCAACCTCTACTGCTTCAACTCAGTTTGCAACTATAACAGCTACTCCTATCACTTCAAGTGGAACCATGGCTGCAGTCACTTTAATAGACTATAACTGTTACAACTTCAATAATATCAAGTCCTACTTCAACTTAAACTTACTTGACAACTCAAATAATCACCACTTCTACAATCTCTGACTGAATCAACAACTACATTCCCTACAACTGAATCTGCAACTACTTCCACTTAACCTATAACTACCATAACTTCTACTTAGCCTACAGTAACAACGCTCATCACTCTCTTCCAACAATGTATAATCACCTATTCATCTGAGGACTAAGCTCTGATTTTTTATCTTGCCCAAATTCCTTTCTAGGGGGTCTGGGGAGTCTTGCCCTACAAACCATACAGTCTCATCAGATGGGTTTTATTTAACCCCATATATTGTGACTTACTTTCTAATCTGACTCTGGCATAACAAGGGAAAAAAAAAATCAAAATGTTTTACCCCAAAGTATATTTCCTTGCTATATCTTGAAATTGTCCTGCAAAGTCTCTTGTGGAGGAACTCCACATTCTATAGAGAACATCCTTCTCCCTTTGTTTTCTTTCCTTTCTTTCCAGATCCAAGAGATAATCAACTAAGAGCCAGACACCCTTTGGGGTCTGATAAGAAACATTTTACAACCTGCTCTCTCTCTGAAGTCCGCTTTCTGAGAGATTCCTCTGAACAATAAAACTTGGTCTCCACAATCCTTTATCTTAACCTAAACATTCCTTTCCATCGATCTCAGGTCTTCAGATAAACTAGACCAATTGTCAACCAGAACATATTTAAATTTACCTCTAGCCTAGAAGCCCCCACTTTGAGTTGTCCTGCCTTTCTGAAACAAGCCAATGTATTTCTTAAATGTATTTGGTTGATGTCTCATGCCTCCCTAAAAATATATAAAACCAAACTGTACCCCGACCACCTTGGATACATGTTCTCAGAACCTCCTGAGGGCTGTGTCCTGAAACCATGGTCACTCATATTTGGCTCAGAATAAATCTCTTAAAATATTTTACAGCATTTGACTTTTTTTGTCAATACATCCAAACCTGCAACCACAAATGCCACCACTACCACTTAAAATTTGATAGAACTAGCATCAGTCATCAAAATGACCTGTTCTATATTAAGTTAACTTTTAGTTATCACCAGTAATATTAGCCTACAACTACTCCCCACAATGGCTCTTCTCTAAAATTGAAACTGTATAGTATCTGAGTCTAGTTCTAGCCAACGTAACATTATTGCCTACATTAAAAGCTTCTGCAAAGTAAAGGGAATGAAACGAGAAGGCAGCCTGCAGAACAGGAGAAAATGTTTGTAAATTGTATATCTAATAGGTGGTTAATATGTAAAATATATCAGGAATTCACATAACTCAATAGCAAAAAAAAAAAAAAACCTGATTTAAAAATGGGCAAAAGATTGGAATATATATTTTCCCAAAGAGGACATACAAATGGCCAAGAGGTATATGAAAAGGTGGTCAACAGCACTAACCATCAGGGAAATTAGAGTCAAAACCACAATGAGATACCACCTCATAGCTGTTAGTTTGACTATTATCAAAAAGTAAGTAGATAACAAGTGTTATTGAGGATATGGAGAATAAGGGACCCTTGTACACTGTTGATGAGAATGTGAATCAATACAGACATTATGGACAATAGTGTGGAGGTTCCTAAAAAAATTAAAAACAGAACTACCATATGATCCAATATTCCCACTTCTGGGCATGAAATCATTGTCTTGAAGATATATCTGCATTTCCATGTTCACTTCAGTATTATTCACAATAGTCAAGATACGGGACTGATCTAAGCTTCCATCAATGAATGAATGGATAAAGAACATGTGATATATATAAAATGTCTGTCTATATTCAGCCTTTTAAAGTCTGAATAGTATTCCATTGGAATACTATTATATATATATATTCCATATATATATGTATATACACACACACACACAATTTATATATATATATACATACACACACACAGACACACAATTTATCATATATATGATACCTATGTACTATATATGTATACACAATGGAATACTATTCAGACTTTAAAAAGAAGGAAAGCCTGACATTTGCAACAACATGAATTAACTTGGAAGCTATTATGCTAAGTAACATAGGTCAGACACAGAAAGACAAATATTGCTTGATATCACTTACATGTGGAATCTAAAGTAGTAAAACTTAGAGAAACAGAGAGTAGAAAGGTGGTTGCCAGTGGATGGGGAATAGAGAAAATAGGCAGATACAGGTCAAAGAGTACAAACTATCAGTTATAAGATCAATAAGTTCTAGAGATCTAATGTACAGTATGGTATCTATAGTTAATAATAATGTATTGCATATTTGAAAATTGCTAAGGTAATAGATCTCAAGTGTTCTCAAGGCAAACACAAGAAAAATGATAATTATGTCAGGTGAAAATATGTTAATTAGCTTGATTGTGGGAATCATTACAAAGGTATATTTATATGAAAACACCATGTTGTATTCCTTGAATTGTTGTGTTTATGAAAAAAAAAAACATGTTTTCCACCTTAAGTACATAAAATATACAAATTTTTCATCAATCATCCCTGTCTTTAAAAAATAAATTAATATCAAAAAAGAAATATGTTATATCAGTAAATACAATAAAAAGAGATTATATTCTCCATCAATAAAAATAAAAAATAAGAGAATCCATAGAATCTTCAAAATAGCTTCTACAATTAACAAGTTGAGTAAAGGTGTAGGATATAAAGTCAATAGACAAAAATTAATTGTATTTCTATATACTATTGGAGTTGCTAATAACATTTATAATAGCATGAAAACATGATATGCATAGATATAAATCTAACAGAATATGTGCAAGAGCTATCGCTGAAAACTAAAAAGCACTTTTGAAATAAATCAGGGAAGACCTAAATAGAGAAATATACTGTGTTAATGGATTGGAAGAGTCATGTTAAGATGTTCGGACTTCTCCATATTGGTCTAAAGTTTCAATGTAATCCCAATCAAAATATCAGGAATATTTTCTGTGAAATCAAGAAACTAGTTTTTAACTATGTGGAAGGGGGAAGGAACTAGAATAGCTAAAACAATGCTGAAAAAGAAACGCTGGAGCAAGATGGCCGAATAGGAACAGCTTCAGTCTCCATCTCCCAGCGCGAGCGACACAGAAGTCTGGTGATTTCTGCATTTTCAACTGAGGTACTGGGGTCATCTCACTCGGGAGTGCCGGACAATCAGTGCTGGTCAGCTGCTGAATCCCGACCAGCGAGAGCTGAAGCAGGGCGAGGCATCGCCTCACCTGGGAAGCGCGAGGGGGAAGGGAGTCCCTTTTCCTAGCCAGGGGAACTGAGACACACAACACCTGGAAAATCGGGTAACTCCCACCCCAATACTGCGCTGTAACACCGGCACACCGGAGATTATATCCCACACCTGGCCGGGAGGGTCCCACGCCCACGGAGCCTCTCTCCTTGCTAACACAGCAGTCTGCCGCAATCTAACCTCAAGGCAGCAGGGAGGCTGGGGGGGGGGCGCCCGCCATCGCTGAGGCTTAAGTAGGTAAATAAAGCCGCTGGGAAGCTCGAACTGGGTGGAGCTCACAGCAGCTCAAGGAAACCTGCCTGTCTCTGTAGACTGCGCCTCTGGGGACAGGGCTCAGCTAAAGGAGCAGAAGCCTGTGAAACGCGAACGACTCTGTCTGACAGCTTTGAAGAGAGCAGTGGATCTCCCAACACGGAGGTTGAGATCTGAGAAGGGGCAGTCTGCCTGCTCAAGTGGGTCACTGACCCCTGAGTAGCCTAACTGGGAGACATCCCCCACTAGGGGCAGTCTGACACCCCACACCTCACAGGGTGGAGTACACCCCTGAGAGGAAGCTTCCAAAGCAAGAATCAGACAGGTGCACTCGCTGTTCAGCAATATTCTATCTTCTGCAACCTCTGCTGCT
>NC_045451.1:24983646-25014829 GCF_002776525.5 Piliocolobus tephrosceles | reverse complement strand
ATGCAGCCATAAAAAAAGGATGAGTTTGCGTCCTTTGTAGGGACATGGATGCAGCTGGAAACCATCATTCTTAGCAAACTATCACAAGAAGAGAAAACCAAACACCGCATGTTCTCACTCATAGGTGGGAACTGAACAATGAGCTCACTTGGACTCGGGAAGGGGAACATCACACACTGGGGCCTATCATGGGAATGGGGGAGGGGGGAGGGATTGCATTGGGGAGTTATACCTGATATAAATGATGAATTGATGGGTGCTGACGAGTTGATGGGTGCAGCACACCAACATGGCACATGTATACATATGTAACAAACCTGCACGTTATGCACATGTACCCTAGAACTTAAAGTATAATAAAAAGAAAAAAGAAAAAGGAAAAAAGAAAAAAAAAAAACTTTACATAAAAAAAATACAATAATTAAAAAAAATCTTTAATCAGTACATTTGTTTCAAAACCCTATTAATATCTCATGAAATTTTCAGATATTTAGATGCAGCAGTGCCTGTTTCTTTAAGAGCCAAGATTTGTTTTTAATTTGTAAAAAAATTAATGTGGAATTTGTATACAATAAAATACACCGATTTAAAAAAAAAAAAAAAAGAAACGCTGAAAGAATCACAGTAATGATTTCAAGACTTACTGTAAATTGTAGCAATCAAGAGTTTTATATAGGTAAATGGAAAGAAGCATAGATCAATGGCCCAGAATAGAGAATCTAGAAAGATCTACAAACATATGGGCAATTCAACTTTCACAAATGTCCAAAGGCAATTCAGTGAGAAAAGAATAGTCTTTTCAAGAGTTGGTGCTGAACAATCAGGCAATTTTATATACATACATACACACGTACAACTGTCTAATTTTTCAGTGTATGTAAATATGCATATGTCTTTTAAAAAGATCCTTGACTCATACTTCCCATACTTTCAAAAAGTAATTCCAGATAGATTATAGACCTAAATGTAAAACCTAGAACTAGGAAATTTCTATGAGATAATCTCTGTGGTTGAGGGGAGGTTCCAAGATGGCCAAATAGGAACAGCTCCAGTCTACAGCTCCCAGCATGAGCAACACAGAAGACTGGTGATTTCTGCATTTCCAACTGAGGTACCAGGCATCACCTCACCTGGGAAGTGCAAAGGGTTGGGGAATGCCCTTTCCTAGCCAAGGGAACCCTTGACAGACAGCACCTGGAGAATTGGGTCACTCACACCCTAATACTGTGCTTTTCCAATGGTCTTAGCAAACGGCATACCAGGAGATTACATCCCGTGCCTGGCTCAGAGGGTCCCACGCCCAGGACCAAATCTACATCAGATTGGTGTACCTGAAAGTGACGGGGAGAATGGAACCAAGTTGGAAAACACTCTGCAGGATATTATCCAGGAGAACTTCCCCAACCTAGCAAGGCAGACCAACATTCAAAGTCAGGAAATACAGATCATGCCACAAAGATACTCCTCGAGAAGAGCAACTCCAAGACACATAATTGTCAGATTCACCAAAGTTGAAATGAAGGAAAAAATGTTAAGGGCAGCCAGAGAGAAAGGCCGTGTTACCCACAAAGGGAAGGCCATCAGACTAACAACGGATGTCTCAGCAGAAACTCTACAAGTCTTAAGAGAGTGGGGTCCAATATTCAACATTCTTAAAGAAAATAATTTTCAACCCAGAATTTCATATCCAGCCAAAGTAAGCTTCATAAGTGAAGGAGAAATAAAATCCTTTACAGATAAGCAGATGCTGAGAGATTTTGTCACCACCAGGCCTGCCTTACAAGAGCTCCTGAAGGAAGCACTAAACATGGAAAGGAACAACCAGTAGCAGCCACTGCAAAAACATGCCAAATTGTAAAGAGCATCAATGGTAGGAAGAAACTGTATCAACTAACAAGCAAAATAACCAGTTAACATCATAATGACAGGATCAAATTCACATTATTATATAAAATATAAAATAACATTATTATATAAAATATAATTATTTAATAAAAATAAATAATAAAATAAATATAATAAATGTAATAAAATAATATAATAAAACATATAAAATAATTATTATATAAAATATAAAATAACATTATTAACCTTAAATGTAAATGGGCTAAATGCTCCAATTAAAAGGCACAGGCTGGCAAATTGGATAAAGAGTCAAGACTCATCAGTTTGCTATATTCAGGAGACCCATCTCACATGCAGAGACACATGTAGGCTCAAAATAAAGGGATGGAGGAAGATCTATTAAGCAAATGGAGAACAAAAAAAAAATCAAGGGTTACAATCCTAGTCTCTGATAAATCAGACTTTAAACCAACAAAGATCAAAAGAGACAAAGAAAGCCATTATATAATGATAAAGGGATCAATTCAACAAGAAGAGCTAACTATCCTAAATATATATGCACCTAATATGGGAGCATCCAGATTCATAAAGCAAGTCCTTGGAGACCTACAAAGAGACTTAGACTCCCAAACAATCATAATGGGAGACTTTAACACCCCACTGTCAACATTAGACAGATCAATGAGACAGAAAGTCAACAAGGATATCCAGGAATTGAACTCAGCTCTGCAGCAAGCAGACCTAATAGACATCTACAGAACTCTCCACCCTAAATTAACAGAATATACATTCTTCTCAGCACCATGTTGCACTTAGTCCAAAATTGACAACATAGTTGGAAGTAAAGCACTCCTCAGCAAATGTAAAAGAACAGAAATTATAACAAACCGTCTCTCAGAACACAGTGCAATCAAACTAGAACTCAGGATTAAGAAACTCAATAAAAACTGCTCAACTACATGGGAACTGAACAACCTGCTCCTGAATGACTACTGGGTACATAACGAAATGAAGGCAGAAATAAAGATGTTCTTTGAAACCAATGAGAACAAAGACACAACATACCAGAATCGCTGGGACACATTTAAAGCAGTGTGTAGAGGGAAATTTATAGCACTAAATGCCCACAAGAGAAAGCAGAAAAGATCTAAAATGGACACGCTAACACCCCAATTAAAAGAACTAGAGAAACAAGAGCAAGCAAACACATTCAAAAGCTAGCAGAAGGCAAGAAATAACTAAGATCAGAGCAGAACTGAACGAGATAGAGACACAAAAAACCTTTCAAAAATCAGTGAATCCAGGAGCTGTTTTTTTTTAAAAAGATCAAGGAAGAGAATCTGAGTAACCTTAGCTGCAGATAAAGGAGCATGGGGTTAGTGAAGGGGCAGAAGCGTTTGACATGTCAGCCTCCGGGATAAGGAAAAGACTCCCAGATATGTTGAGACTGCTGATAGTGCTAAGGACATTAGTAGAGTTTAATAGGGTCTTCAGCTACAGAGGGTCTGGAGTGAAGCTGAATACAGCACTCACCACAAAATTGTACATGCCCTTCATACAGTGAAGACCATATGGGTATAGGCCACCAGCAAAGGGTGGAGCTGTCTGAAATCACAGCTAAACCACTTTTGCCTTTGTTCCTGCTTCCCTGCTCCCAACTGGAGGGAGCTAGAGTTTATAAGAGAGAAGGGGAGGAGGTGACTCAGAGAAAAGATTCCCACACCCACCATGCTCTGTGTGCTACCCTTGATACATCCTCAGTATCTTAGAGATACTGGAGAAAATAATATGGACCCAGATGGAGAAAGGAAGGAGATGAGTAGTGAATTGAATTTGAGATTAAAGGATTTTTTGTTTTTATTTTTATTTTTTTTAGTTGGTCAAGATTGGACCTAATGCCAAAATAAGACTGTTAATAACAAAAGAAAGAATAATTATAGACTGGCTAAAGTGTCATTAAGCACTGTGTTACCCATTGGCAAGAGGGACTCAACATTGTATAGTTTTGATAAAATATGTAGCTAATTCATGTGTAAATTATACAAACTTGAATTCCCCAATAAATGGTTAGTTACACTAGTGGATATTTTTAGCTATTAGAATAATCTAGGTTAATCACAAGAGCTATGTACATTGAAAATCCCATTAGCTGAAACTTTAATTTCAGAAATTGAATTAACCCATAATTAAATTTATAAAATACATTGATTTTACCTCTTTTTAAAGATTCATTTGAGATAGAGTCTCATTCTGTCACCCAGGCTGGAATGCAGTGGCACGATTGTAGCTTACTGCAGCCTTGACTTCCTGTCCACAAGTGGTCCTCTCACCTCAGCCTCCTGAGTAGCTGGGATCAGAGGCATGCGCCAGCATGCCCAGCTAATTTTTCTGTATTTTTTGTAGAGATGGGGTCTCACCATGTTGCTCAGGCTGGTCTTAAACTCCTGGGCTCAAGCAATCTACCTGCTTCAACCTCCCAAAGTGCTGGAATTGCAGATGTGAGCCCCTGCACCCAGTCTTCTTTTATATTTATTTATTTTTTAATAATGTAATATTTTTTAAAATTTTATTTTTTTTTATTTCAAATGGTTTTTGGGGAACAGGTGGTGTTTGGTTACATGAAAAGTTTTCTTTTTCTTAAATATTTATTGAATTCCTGCTGTGTGCCAGACACTGTTCTTTATTTTTAAAAAATTTTTATTACCATAGGTTATTGGGGAACAGGTGGTATCAAAAAGATAATCCACCATGATCAAGTGGGTTTCATACAGGGATACAGGAATGGTTTCACATATGCAAGTCAATAAATGTGATACACCACATAAACAGAATTAAAAACCACATGACCACCTCACTAGATGCAGAAAAAGCATTTGAGAAAATCCAGCATGGATTTATGATTAAAACTCTCAGCAAAATTGGCATACAAGGGACATACCTTAATATAATAAAAGCCATCTGAGACAAACTCACAGTCAGTGTAATACTGAATGGGGAAAAGTTGAAAGCATTCCCTCTGAGAACTGGAACAAGACAAGGATGCACACTCTCACCACTCCTCTTCAACATAGTACTGGAAGTCCTAACCAGAGCAATCAGACAAGATAAAGAAATAAAGAGTATCCAAATTGGTAAAGAGGAAGTCAAACTTGTTGCTGTTTGCTGATGATATGATTGTTTACCTAGAAAATCCTAAAGACTCCTCCAGAAAGCTCCTGGAACTGATAAAATAATTCAGCAAAGTGTCTGGATACAAAATTAATGTACACAAATCAGTAGCTCTTCTATACACCAATAGCAACCAAGCTGAGAATAAAATAAAAAACTCAACCCCTTTTACAATAGCCGCAAAAAAAAAAAAAAAAAAACTTAGGAATGTACCTAACCATGACGGTGATCTACACGGAAAATTACACAACACTGCTTTTTTATTTCTTAAAATCATTTCTTTCTCTCAGCTCTAAGCATGAGCTCCTTCTCTTTCCTCTTGCCCTTTCAAACCATTCTCCCTACACCAGCTAGAAGGAGTTTTCAAAATTACAAATTTTATTTTGCTGCTTGTATACTTAAATGAATCTTGTGGTTTCAAATAGCTTTCAGAATGAGACCCAGTGTGCTCCACGTGATCTGCCTCCTTTCCTTTCCATCTGTCCTTGCTCCTAACGAGCTCTCAAAAGGTCCATCAGTCTCTTCACAGGCAGCCAGCTCTTCCTGGAGCACTCACTCCTTTTCTTTCACCTGGCTTGCTCCTTATGAAGCCTTTAAAACTCAGCTGAGCTGCTGAATCCTACAGAAAGCCTTTCCTGTTATCGTCAATGGGGTTAGGTGGTTTGGCACCCTCTTTGATGGGTCTGTCCCGCAGACCCTGGCTGAGGGACAGATGAAAGGATTACTCAGACACAGGTAGGCAGTGTAAGAGCTGCTAAGGGATTGCCAGTACTAGGGGCCAAAGCAAGGGCAGACTTGATAAGCTAGCACTGCTTCGTTTTATTTAGTGCAGACATAATGCCGAAAGCCTGGCACAAACACAATCTATGGGTAATTCACATTACTGTTCCCCTTACAGGGAGCAGTCAGGCATGGATGGCCAAAGGTGGGTTTCTGGACAACATTGGTAAACAAGCCTATTTAGATAAATTCCCCCATACTTCCTTATACCTATTTCTCACCCTCTGCCCCAGGGTAAGATAACAGCTGCCTTCAGCTTACTGTCCCCTGAAACTTTGCAGAGCATTCTGACCTTTCAAAAAGCCTGCTTCTTTCCTTACAGCTTCTTCCACCACTCTGACCGATCCCCCACTTCTCCCCCTTTTCTGTTTTTTGCAACAGGTCTTGTTGATTGAAGAGTACAGATGTGTGCAGCAACAGATTTGTCAGGTGTAGTGGCTACAACTCGTTTTCCAGCTTTGCATCCTAGAATTAGTAAACAACATGAGACAAACATGAGTATAATCAGTAATATTCTTTTCCAATCAAAGAGTGACCCCCAGGAGTGGAGGTCTATCCAGGAGAGGTGTTTTTGCTCATTGTTTTATAGGGCTGTTACTGAGGAATCCCACTGGGGGTATGTTAATCCCTCCTAGCCAAACAGTGACATTGTTAGAGACTGGGAAGGGGGTGTTTACCCAAGTAACAGGGCAGAAGAAAGGTGGATCTAGAAGATGGGCCTAATAGAGAGTAGCAGGTACAGGTAGCAGGCAAAGTGAGAGAATTGAAAAAGGTTAATAAAGCATAGCAAGGAACAAATTATCTGGAGTGAATGGTGTCTATGTCCAGAGCAGAATTCGCTCAGCCTCCTAAGTTATCTTCTTCAGCATAATGTCTGGGGCCTGTGTCATCTGAGGAAGCTGCCTCATCCGGGGCTGCAGGTCCTGTGGGGTCATTTCCTTTATTTTTGGTACCGGGTTGGGTTCTAGCCATGCTATGGTATGGTTTGATGCATCGTACTGGAATCTAAAGAGGACCTGAGTGGGTGTGAATACAAGCACATCCTTTTCCCCATGTTAACAAATCATTTGAACTGCACCATTACTATTTACACATTTCCATAAAACTGCAGGTTTTATGATTTCAGGGGCTTTTACAAAATACTCTTCTATGGCTGATTGAAATTTGTCTTTTAAATTTAAGAAATTAAGGGTAAATAAGGCTTATGCCAGTAGTGTCATATTCCCCCTTTTTTGTTTTCTGAGGGTATTCTTAAGGGTGGAGTGGGCATGTTCTATGGCCTGTCCTTGGGGGTTGTATGGGATACCCATGGAATGTTGGATGTTCCATGTGTGATAAAACTGTTGAAATTGTGAAATGATATAAACTGGGCCATTATCAGTTTTAATTTTTGTGGGCCGCCCCATAAACGTAAAAGTTAAGAGAAGAGCTTAATGATATATCAGGTGGACTCTCCAGGAAGAGCATGAGCACTGATTAGGTTTGAACAGGTATTGATGGACACACATGTACATATCTTAGTTTTCCAAATTCAGGGATGTGTGTAACACCTATTTGCCATAACTCATTAGGTTCTAGTCCTCTAAGGTTAACACCTATTGAAGGAGGGATTGCCTGTGAGCTGGCAATCTGGGCATTGTAAAACAACTTGTTTAGCTAGTCTTTGGGTAAGTTGAAATTGTTTAGATAAATTACTCCAATTTTGGTGGAAAAATTGATGTGATTGGGTGGCTTGATCAAGCAGTGATATCATAACCTGCAGGTCTGCTTGATCACTGCCATAAGCCAGTGGGCTGGGCAGTGAGCTGTGGGCCCGAATGTGTGTAATAAAAATAGTATGTGTATGTTGATCTAGCAATTGTGGAAGTTGAAGAAAAAGTGAACACAGGGTGGGCTCAAGAGTGGACTTAATGAAGACTGTCTCAAGGTTCTGTAATAAATGAACAGAGTAAGCAGGGTCACTAACAATATTGCATGACTTGCACACTATCAATGCTAATTTCCAACCTATGGGGCCCCAAGGGTGAGTGAAAAAGGTTTCTAGGGCCAATATTAGGGCTCCGACCTTGGCTCTCTGAGTGATAGTAAGTCCAGATCAAGTGAGGGAGTTAAGCGGTTCCCACCAGATAGCTGCTTTTCCATTTTTACCAGAGCCATCAGTAAAAAGTGTTAAAGTGTTAGGTACAGGGGAGTGAACTACCTTTGTAAGCATAACTACAGGAGTATGAGATAAGAACTGAAGTAGTTTGTCAGCAGGAAGGCTACGTTCTATATGGCCTGCATAATCAGACAGTGCTATCCTGAGTGTCTAGAGATAGGGGCAGGACTGCTTCAAATTTTTCTTTACTTAAGGGAATTCTTATGACATCAGGGTCATAACCTAGCAATTGATTGCATCATCGGCAGCCTGTGTAGATGACTTTGCCAACTAGCTAGACATAGCAAGATAGTGTTTTGGTCCCGGTATATGAGCAAAAAACCCATTCTAGGAAGCGTAGCCCTGGGGCTATCTGTCCTATTCATTCTGTTGGGGAATGATTAGTAGGAAAAACAAACAACTGGACTGAATATTGTGGGTCTATGCAATCTAGTTGCCTCTAAGAAATGGCTTGTTCTATTTCCTCAATTTCCCTTTTGCAGTGGCAGTTAAATACTGGCGGGAGTTCAGGGCTGCGTTGCCCTTTAGGATAGAAAACAGGTTTTGTAACTTGTCAGTGGTTATACCCAAGGTGGGGTGAAGCCAGTTGATATCACCAAGTAATTTTTGATAATCATTTAAGGTGTGTAAGTTGTTAGTATTTAATTTGACCTTCTGAAGTCTTACTGACTGAGAAGTTAGTATATATCCAAGATATATCCAAGGAGAGAACATCCATTTCATGGATGATCTTGCAGTTAGGAAATTCTTTTCTACTTGGGAGCAAAGCCTGATTTCCATGATACTGACCCATGGTAGGACTGTTCAGCATTCCTTGAAGAAGTACTTTCTAATGAAATCCGGGAGCTGGCCTTTCATTATTGATAACTGGTATTGTAAATGCAAATTTTTCTCTGTCATGTTTTGCAAGAGGAATAGTATAAAAACAGTCTTTTAAGTCAATAATGAATATAGGCTAATCTCGAGGAATTGCAGCGGGGAAGGGAGCCCCTGTTGAAGGGGCCCCATAGGTTGGAAATTAGCATTGATAGTGTGCAAGTCGTGTAAAAGTCTCCATTTACAAGACCTTTTGGGAATGACGAAAATGGGTGAATTCCAAGGGCTGTTTGATGGTTCTATATGGCTGGCTTTTAATTGTTTCTCAACTAATTCACGGGCTGTTTGTAATTTCTCTCCCTTTAAAGGCTACTGTTCTACCCAAATAGGATTTTGAGAGAGCCACGTCAGGGGTAGGAGAGAAATAACAACAGTGGCTATTATTAGAAAGGGGTCTGCACAGTGACCCTGCATTTGGCTAATAGGTCTCAACCCCAAAGATTAACAGGGATGAGCATCATTAGAGGTTGTATAATAATATAGGGACCCCTTCCCTGGAGCATCGCAGCTGTTATGTTTTGCCCAGCCAATTGATTTTGGTTGGCCTGTCGTCCACACAATTTATCAAATTCTGCTCTGCAGAGGAGGTACTGACTGGCCTCTACAGTTGTTTCAGCTAATACTGACCAGTCCCCTGGGGTTATACAGAAATTGTCTGCCATGGCCTCAATTAATCCTTTCATAAATGGGCTAGAGGTTCCATTTTCTCTAATGCTTTTCCTTATCTCTTTATAAGTGTCAAAAGTAATGGGTTCATATACCTAATTGCCTCATTGATCTTGCATCACCAGGCAGGCCAAGACCTGCCCTTCTAACACCACTTGCCTAAGACAGGGTCCCATAACTGTAGTGTATCCCTTGTCTTGTTTCCAATTTATTGGGAGAGGGGATCTCAGGAGAAACCTCTGTTTCCTTTTTTGTATCTTTACCCAGTAATGGCAGGGCTGAAGGAGGAGAAGCAGACAGTAAGGTAGATGATGGTTCCTCTTCCCTTCCCATTTTAGGCTCTTCTGTGTAGAGTGGGCTCAAAGGAGTCCTAACTAAAGCCCATAACACTAAAGATGTTACTGGGACCTGTTTTCCTTGTGCATGATATTGTTTAAGATTTCTCCCCACTTTTTCCCAGAGCTCTAGGTCTAGTGTGCCTTCTTCTGGGAACCATGGGTTATGGGAAACAACAGTTTACATTCAGTCCCTTAATTGAACCTGTGAAACTGAGCCTCCACTAGCTTTAAGCAACTGTTTCAATACTTTTATATACTGTGGTCCCATGATGAAACCTTAGCTTGAAAATTTTCCCTAACATAGGAAGCCTGACTAGGCACCAGTGATCTACGGACAGTGCAGTCTCTTCACCTTTGTTTTTGGGGGTTCCGTTGTGATCCATTGTAGTGTTTCTCACAGGGGCCACCAGCTGCCAGATCTGTCCCACACACCATGGATGAAAGGAGTACTCAGACACAGGTATGCAGTGTAAGAGCCGCTAAGGGACTTGCCGGCACTAAGGGGCCGAAGAGAGAGCAGACTTGATAAGCTAGCACTGGTTGGTTTTAATTTAGTATAGACATAATGCCAAAAGCCTGAAACAAACACAATCTGTGGGTAATTAACAGTATTCTTCCCCCTTACAGGGAGCAGTCATGCGTGGATGGTCAAAGGTGGGTTTCTGGACAACATGGGTAAACAAGCCTATTGAGATAAATTCCCTTATATTTCCATGTACCTATTTCTCACCCTCTGCCTCAGGGTAAGAGAATGGCTGCTTTCAGCTTATTCTCCCCTGATGCTTTGCAGAGCATTCTGACCTTTCAAAAGGCCTTTTTCTTTCCCTATAGCTTCTTCCACCACTCTGACAGATCCACCACACCTCTTGTGAGTTCCCACAAAGGTAATACATGCCACACCGCAGTGGAATCACCTGCTTGAGTGTCAGTCTCCTCTCCAGGCTGAGCTCACTGGCTTTTAGCTCTGAGTACACAGCACTTGGCATTTGACTTAACCAGCACAAAGCCGATGTCAGTAGGTAATTGTTCAATGAATGAATAAATGAATGACTAAGATTGTCTTTAACAAATCAAGTCTTGCCAACTAACTCACCTCTGGTGAAAGGCATTATGTGACAAAGTGTTAAACAAACTAAATGAAAAATGCCAAAGTGTCGCATTACAACACATCTCTTCATTTGTTCGACTAGAAATAGAAACTAGAAGGTGAAGTCACCAGAAAGTGTTGGCATGATTATAGAGCCTTTGTCAAGTTCCAGTCATGGTTGAGTGGAGAATGCAGATTGTGAGTAGAATTTCCAGTTCAAAGAAAAACCTGGATTTTCTGGAGTAAAAACATCACTATATACGAACTCACCTAGTAGAACTTATTTACGCAATATATACAATTAAACTTGCCAAGTCAGTTTACTTCCAATTAGGAAGGGGATCTTCTTACCCCATCTTTCTACTTCATTTTAGATGAACTAGCTTCTCAACGTATGCTGATAATTTTTTTCAATTTGTTTACTTACCTATAACTTCTTGAAGAAATGACAACTTCTGACTTAGTAAATGTTTAAAATAAAACCAAAAGGACAAAAAATCATGAAAGGTGACCATGGTTGTCAGTGAACCTCCATTTTGCCACAATTCTGCAAATCTATTAAATGAGAAAATGGGGCTAGATAATTTCTTTAGTCTCATACATATTATTCTTCAATTAAACAAGAAACAATTGAGTCATTCCATGAATCCATAGGCTGGAGGCATGCTTTTAAGTAGGAAGCCGACAAGTAAGCTAGAAGTTTGCTTTCTTTTTTCCTTTTCAGTAGGAGGTAGGATACCTTTACTCAAACAATGTTTTGGGGCTAAGAAAAAGTGTACCTGAGAGATATTGGGAGGAACAACACAGCACTGAAAGTGGTTTTGGTGGTTGCCACTAGAGTTTCCTAATAATTTTACCAAGTGGTTTGAACTTTTGCCAAAACAAATGATTCATCTTTTTCTCTTTGGGAATTGTAGTATATGTCAACAGTAACACACTAGTATGTTAATGGAAGAAATGTTATACAGATTACAGAGTCATTTTCTTGTGAGGAAGGCTAATAAGAAAGAAATTAGATATTTTTTCAGTCAAATGGTGGCATGGTTAATATTATTGTTTTATATGAAATATATACTGAAAAAGGTGTAGCCTACAATGAGAAATCATAATTACTGAACTGAATTCACTCCTGGATAGTTAACCTAGTGTTAAGTCCAATATTTATTGAAATCTGTGATTATAAAAAGCATCAAACAAAGTAAGTATTTCTAGAGCTGGGATTATGAAATTGGTTGCTATGGGATGGAAGGAAAATACAGGACATAATCCTACATGTACTAAACAACTTCACATCTAAACAATGAGTAGTACAAATATTTTTAACTCTCTATTAACCTGAGCTTTCCACTTATCATCAAATATCTAGCTTTCTGATGGTAAATAAAAATATTTTACAATGATTTTTACTTTACTTGTATTAAGGTTAAAATAGCCATGATTTCATAGGGAAATGCAGTTCTAATATATGAACTTGCTGTATGACTAAATAGCTTATGTACTTTATTAAATTGCTTTTCTATTTCAGCCATTTGAGAGAGGCTATTTTTTTCAGAATCCGAATTCAATGCTGCATTTCCATAGTATTCATTATGCAAACATAACCAGGTAGAAGATAGAATACATGATTTCTGAGAAAATTTCTTGACAGTTCTTCAGGATTTAGCTAAGTTCTTACATGATAGTTTCAAATTGAACACAGTTTTCACAGCCTAAACAGAAAACTTCTTAAGAAACAGCTAGTTTATTACCAGTTTATTATGAATGGTACCACATGCAAGGCAAACAGTAGAACACTAATGCTTTTCCTAGATTTTCTTCTAGAGGATCAGCAGAATGGATCTGTTCCTATAATTCCCCCATGTAAACCACACAGGAATGATCCTAGAGAGAAGAAGTCTTTTCTTTAAGAGTTGAAATAAGATCATAATGCGATACCATCTTACCTTTACAAGAATGGCCATAATTTTAAAAATTAAAAAAAAAATAGGCTGGGCACGGTGGCTCACATCTGTAATCCCAGCACTTTGGGAGGCTGAGGTGGGCGGATCATGAGGCCAGGAGATCCTGACTACTTTACAGATGTAAACAGATGATAAAGGGGCAAGAGTATAAGAAAAGAGACTAGGAAATAATTGAAATAACCCGAGAGATGATTCTAGACTGGACCATTATTGCAGTGGAGGTAATAAGTGCTAGTATTTGAGGTCTACTTGACAATAGAGCCATCAGAATTTGCTGATGGATTGGTTATGGGATACAGGAGAAATAGGATGGCATCCCATGTTTTGCCTTGTTCGAAAGAAAGGATAGATAGATTGTCATTTACTGAAATGAGTATAGACTTTGAGATTCTTCTCTTCCTGTGGTCCACATCTGGGAAAGCTGATAAGAAAGCCTGGGTACCCCCTTCTTTGCACTAGCAGGAAGTTCAAGCCATGCTTGCAGAAACTCTCACTCTGACCTCACTCCCTAATCACAGGAAAGCCAAACACCTTTCTTTTCTTTCTTTCTCAAGCCATTTTCAGGCCTGCTTGCAACCCTGCAGTGCTCTCCCCAGAAAGTCTCGTTATGTGAGTAGTAAATCCCTTCAAACCCTCCTGGGGTGTGAGGTCTATCTCACCTATGAAGGACGTCTACAACAGAAACAAATCAGTTTCATGGGCTGGGTAGGGAGGATGAAAGGAGGTCTAAGGAATTTATTTGGGGCAAATAAGTTTGAGTCGTCTGTTAGACATCAGAATGAAGTTGTTATATCTGGGTAGACAGATAAAAGTGTCTGGAGTTCAGAAGATAATCCTAGGCTTTAGATAGAAATTTGACAGTCATCAGCTTGTGGGATGATTCCTAAAACCACAGACTGGATAGGCTCACCTAGGGCATGAGCATAGAGCTGGGAGAGAGTACAAGAACTGAGCCCTGGTGCTTCAGGCATTAAAGGTTATAGAGATGAGGAGGAGCCAGAAAAACCTTCTGAGAAAGAGTGTGTGACTTGTGACCCAGGAGGAGAATCAAGAAAAGTGGTGCCCTTGGAAGCCAAGCCATTATCCAATGGGCCAAGCGAATATATTGTATGGAGAAAGGGAGAGCCATCAACAGGGTCAAACACTGTTGACAGGTGAATGTGCCCTCTTTCCAGAGAGATTTCTTCAGTAAAAAAAATAGTCTTTGAGCAATGGAAAAAAATGACCATAAATAAATTTAGGACAACCAACCATAAAATTTTGAAGGATTTTGCACATATTATTTAATTGCTTTCCTTTCCTTTATCAAGTCTATCAACCCATTATTTATTGATGCACAACTACTAGTCTTCTGTTTGTTGGATGGTTGACTTTAAATAATAGAAACCTTCTGTCAGTATCTCTAACTTGGCTTAATTTGAAAATGTTTGCGTATGTGGATGCTGTATTGGGTCACCCAGACATCTCCCCAGATTGAGATACCAGCAAGCCCTCCCTCTGCTGACTTTCCAGGACTGTCTTACAAGGCAGGATGTAAGGTGTATGGCTGTGAATATGGCTTCCCTCAATGGTGGATGATGGTGTGGCTCATTTCCCTGAGCTGTTTGGCTGCTGGGAGTGTGCCAGCTCTTCTGGGTGACCCAGCAGCCATGAGGTACCACCAACCCAGCCGGAACTCTCCCTGGCTGGGTAAGACTTCCATTCCAAAGCTGACAAAGCAGGGCCCTTCTCCATTTGTCCCCGGCTCTGGGATATACCAGGCCCCTCTTCTCCTCATGTTACACTGCATCTTCTTCTCATTTCATGCTTTAGAGGGGCTCTTCCCAGAGCTTATGTGAGCCAGGTCTTTTTGATGTTATTCTGAAAGACACAGGAAAAGCTTTAGGGTGGAGTGGGGAATGAGGAAGAGACTTCTTGAGGTAGACTCTTCCTCTTCCCTTCCCCACTCTGTTCATTTCTTCTACAAAACAAGGTCCCAAAAGGGAACTGTCTCTTTCAAGTGATGCCACTGAGAAGAGAAAATTAAAGTGAGGCAGAGTGACTTATTCTTCTCACTAAAAACCACAGAACAGTCTTCAACCCTCACTCCTGCTCAGAGACCCTTACAAATTAACTTCTAAATTTGATAGTTCTCTCCACACATTGAAGTCATTGATTTTCTCCATTTATATTGTAAATGCCAGTGATTCTAAGGGTGTATTAATTAATTCATCCATTCATTCAACTATGGAACATTTTTTGACCCTGTTTTAAGTGTCAGTTGTACAGTAGTAATCAAAAGAGACAAAATTGTTGACTTGGGGATATTACTTGCTAGTGAGGTGGGCATATCACAATCTCAGATGGAGACACCTGTCTTGTATGGGACAAGCAAAGGTTGGAACCAGTATTTCCGCTGGTGTAAATCTGAGTTTTGCCAATACTAGCTTTGCTATCTTGGGTGCATTATTAGCCTCCTGTTTAAATCAGTGATAATTATTGTATCTCATTTGGTCGTTGCAAGAATTGAAGCACTGAGAACCCTGAGTAAGAGTTTTGCAGACACAAAAGACACACAAGAAAAGTTTGACATATTCAGTGCCCTAACACAAAGCTTGTGTGGTCAGAGTTATTAAGTGGAAGGAGATGAATTGGGAAAGAGGCAGTGACCACATTATACTGAGCTTTTATAGATTTCATTTTCAGTGAAACATAAAGTTGCAAAGGGGTTTTATAAAGAGTCTGCTTTGTGCTTTAAGATGATGGCCTTAGATTCCTTGGAAAGATGCTTTGCAACTATAATCTAGGATCAATATGAGAGACAAAAATTTTTTTAAGCCTGAGGAACTGATGAAGGTCACATTTCTACCGTCTAATTCTATTTAACGTCAGTTTATTTGGGTTTCTCTGATTTTGTTTATTAAGCCAAAAATCCAAAGGTGGAATCTTCGGCAAATGTCTGTTTAGTATAATTCATACAAATGTGCCTCATTGTTAATTTACAGTAGGTTCTTAATCCTAATTAAATACTTTCTATGCCTCTTAATTGTATTTTGGAAAAGACGATAGATAACTCCTAAAATATGTTTGGGTTGGTTGTAAATCACTTTATAATGAATATAAAAATAAGGCAGCGTGTCGTAAGCATTGAGGGACCAGTGAACAAAGAGATGTGTCTTTAACAATTGGCAAGGTCTAACTTAAAGAGGATTTTTCTGTCCTGAAAAGAGCCTTAATCTATTAGATTCATCATAGTAGTGAGAAAGCATGTATTGAATGTTAATATTTTCAAGGTCCTATGCTAATCATTATCTTTTAATTTGAAATATTTATAATACAATTCATTTTATTCCATAAGCACTTATTAAATATTTCCTATGTGGTAAGTGTTGGGAATTTGAAAGAGAATATGAAATGATGAACTGAGCATTTCAAAGCTGGGTAATAAAGGCTGTGGAAGCAGCAAGTCCCGGATGCTGCAGACACATGGGAAGAGCAGCAGCAGCCCTAGAAATGGATGCTGGCTTTTGACTAAACAAGTCTGGAAATAAACTATTTTTGGTCCCAATATCATTTTGATCCCAACTGTCTGGTAGTAAACTTTTAGTTACCATTGTGGAAGGCTGAATAATCATGTCTATGTCCTAATCCCTGGAACCTGTGACTATTACTTTACACAGCAGAAGAGACTTTGCAGATGTGATCAAAATAAAGATTTTAAGATGGAAAGATTGTCTGGTTTATCCAATGGGCCAAATGTAATCACAGAGCTTATTATAAAAGAGAAGAGTCAATAATTAGTAGCAGATGGGATGACAGAAACAAGATGTTGGAGTGATGTGAGGGAGGGACTACAAGCCAAGGAATGCAGGTGTTCTCTAGGAGCTAAAGAAGGTAAAGAAATTTTCCCCAAGCCTCTAGAATGAACATAGCCATGCCAACATCTTGACTCAGTTCAGTGAGGCTGTTTTTCGACCTCTGATGTCCAGAACTGAAAGCCAATACATTTGTTGTCTTAAGTCACCAAGTTTGTACTAATTTGTTACAGCAGCAATAGTAAACTAAAATGCCATGGTCTCCACTGGTAGTAGTGGTGGCCATGATGAACATTTTTCCAATTAGCTAAGAATAAGGAGGGCAGGACAAGGGCCTCTTCTTTGAAGGGTGTCTCACTACTATGAAGAAGGGGAGAGGAATATTAGTAAATACCTTGTTTGGGGAATCTTGTAAACTATCAATGACCATGTTTGTTTGTTTATTTATTTATTTATTTTTGGAGAAAAGTTCTTGCTTTGTTGCCCAGGCTGGAATGCAGTGGTCCAAACATGGCTCACTGCAGCCTCCATCTCTTGAGCTCAGATGATTCTAACACCTCAGCCTCCAGAGACACATGCCACCACACCCAGCTAATCTTATTTTTTGTAGAGACAGGGCCTCTAAAAAAGTTTCCCAGGCTGGTCTTGAACTCCTGGGCTCCAGAAATCCTCCTGCCTTGGCCTCCCAAAGGCCTGGGGTCACAGGTGTGAGCTACCACAACTGGCCTTCCACATTTTATTTCTGCAAACTGTCATTTGTAAACATGCACTCTCATTTGTTGTTGGTGGTGGTGGTAAGATAATATATCTGTCTGACTGCCTTCTGGGTAATCTTGCCTTTTTATATAATCTTGAAAGTCATGGCAGGGCAAGGCCAAAGAAAAAACTTCATATAATGATACACAGTATATGTCAGAGATATATCATAAATTTAAGTATGTTTATTTGGACTGGGTATTTCAAGGGATACAAAGACAAATCTATTATTAGACACTGCCTGTAGAGGATTTTCAATTAACAAATGGAAATTACATATGCTCACAATTGAGTTTTAGGGAAAGCAAGATAAGCTGGAGTCAGCTTGAGGAGACTGGAGAGTGCCTAATGAGGGAATCTGCCCTTTATTGGTAACAGGAGGCCACTCAGTGCCTTTAAACCTACATTTAGGACTTTTCTCCCTGGAGGCCGTGTGTAGGATGGATTGGAGGGCAAAAAGAGAAAAGACAGAAAGAATCACTAGGACTCTGTTGAAATCACTCAGAGTCATGGTGGTAGAGATGGAAAGGAGAAAACTCAGAGATCTGAAGTCAAGGAGTCTTTGACCCAGTTAGTATATGACTGAAAGAAATATCAAATCGTTTGATTCCTGGTCAAGTTTCAAAACCATATTTGAAGTATCTGGTACATAACATAGAAAACCGTGAGAAGAAAAAAGAGCACTGTTTGTGAAGAATAGATAACTGGAATGGATGTAATTTATTTCACATGGCCCTGAAGCCTTGACTCCTACCTGATAACTTTATATCCACCTCATTCCTGAAACTTATTTTCTTAATCTTTTGTCGCTGACATGCCCATTTCACTCCTTTTTGCACATTTTGCTCTTTTTGTCTTGTTTTCTGTCCTGTCTCTTTTTCCTGCTCTTCCTTCCAGCTGTGATTATTTCTCCTTGTTTCTTCAAGGCCATTTAACCAAGCACTTAAACTATTGTGATTTCTAAGCTTCTGTTCTTTGTCTATTGCTTTTCTGACTTTATATGCTTGCTTCGGTCTAACTTACTGATTTTTATACTATCATTCTTTCAGAGTGTATCTATCTGTGGCCCATTTTGTGGCTCTAATAAAGGAATATTAAGCTGGGAAATAATTGCTGGGATTGGTGAATTACTGTGGACAACCAAATTACCAGCTTATCCAGAATGTGGTAATTTATAGAGCAACTTATGACATTTCCAAGTGTCTCTCAGGAATGTGAGCCATCCTGTACTGGGGCACTGTCCAGGACTCCTGGCTACTGGGGATTCCTGCCTTGTGTTATAAAGAAATATAAATGGCCAATAAACATCTTATCCTAAGATGCTCAGCCTCATTACTTACCAGGAAAATGCAAATTTCTCAGTCATACTGTGATAGTTTACACTCACTAGATTGGAAAATATTTTTCTTTTTTTAAATTATTATTACCTAGTATAAGATGAAGAATATTTTTTTAAATCCCTATAAATCTGAAACATTGGCAGTGATTAAAAACAAATGTCATTTTTATGCATTGCTGGTAGGAATGCAGAATAGCACAAACAGAAAAATATTTTGAAATTTCCCAGCAAATTTGAAATGGGCATACCATGAAACAGAGAAACTTCGTTTCTAGGTATATATACCCTAGAGAAGTACCAGGAAATATGAACAAAGTGTTCATAGAAGTATTGTTTATCTTAAAAAATAAAATGAATGTATTAGTCCATTCTCACGTTGCTGATAAAAACATACTTGAGACTGGGTAATTTATAAAGGAAAGACATTTAATTGACTCACAGTTCCACATGGCTGGGGAGACCGCATTATCATGATGAAAAGTGAAGGAAGAGCAAAGGCATCTCTTACATGGCAGCAGGCAAGAGAGCAGGTGCAGGGGAACTGCCTTTTATAAAACCATCTGATCTCATGAGACGTATTCACTATTACAAGAACAGCATGGGAAAAACCTGCCCCCATGACTCAGTTTCCTCCCACTAGCTCCCTTACACAACACATGGGAATTGTGGGAGATACAATTCAAGATGAGATTTGGGTGAGGACACAGCCAAACCACATCAATGAAATAAAGGCAAGTCCAGACACACACCATTTGATATTTTTACCATTTGTGTCTACAAAGCTGCACAGTTATGGAATCTAACCAGCTATATAACGAATTATTATTGGTTAAGCTTATAAGCTATAACATGTGTCGACCAATTTCCTAAAACTCCAGTAAAGTATAATAGTTTGGATGTTCATAAGGGAAAACAGAAAATAAACAAATAATTTGAAGTGTTGCCTATGTTTGTGTGGAGGGAATATTATCTGGGAGGCATATTCTGGGGCTTCAGTTGTATTAGTAATTTCTGTTTATTATGATGGGCAGTATACATGTAAGCATCTTATCAGTCTTTATTTTTTTTTTACTAGTAAATATTGTTTTGGCAAATGCCTAGAAAAATATAGTAATTTAAGAAATGTAATTACCCTTTTACCTTCCCCAACTCATGTCACTATATGAAAGTAGATTGCTTGATTCACTTTGGGTGGGTGATTTTAAAACATAGTTGCAGTTGTCAGAGCAATGTCACAAAAGTTCTAGGTTCCATTTTCGCAGGGACTTTAGCCTTTCCTTGCTGCTGATCAGCACAAAGCAGATATAGCCATACAAGAAAATACAGGATTGAAGACTCCTATGAAGATAGCAGAAATGGGAAGTTTGAAACCTTTATTATAATGAAGCATTTTATTGGGTGGTAGGCACTCTCAGAGTTAAAAAGTGATACTGAACATGCATGTACTAATTAAATTGTGTACTCCAAGTCTGTTGGTTATATGTATTCTCAAACAAAAGACAGACTGTTTGTAAAGATCATAAACTACATATTTACTAAACTTTGTAACCCTGAGCCAGTAACTTATCAGTTAGTCACCTGGTATTAAGTTCTTATAAATTGTGCAGTTGGATACTAACCACTCAGGAAATTCATCTCAAATAATAGACCTGGCCCCCACCCTAGAGGAACTAGCATTATCATATTTGTAATTTACAATTGGTTATGCTCAGTCCTAGGGCAGAACTGACCTGGGACTGCACTATGTGCAGAGAAAGAATTAAGAGCCACAGGATAAAAATGCAGAAATGCAGATGAGAATGAAAATGATGAAACATTTTCAGAAAAAGGCAGTATTAAAATTAAGTGCCCATATTATTTGATGGAAATCAGAGAGATTATTGTGAAGAATAGACAGCTGGGTGTAACTGGATGCCATCCAGATGTATAACCAATTATTAATAAGCTTCATAAGATATAACATGTGTAGACCAATCTCCTAAAGCTCAAAGTATAAAAGTTTGGATGTTCATGCCATATTTTTCAAAATATTTATGTCCCGTATGTGGTAGCCAGAATGTCCAACAACCTTTACTTGTATTGGGCTCTTGATTAAATAAAAAAAAATTAGTAGGTTAAATTGTTTGTAAGAAAATGAGCAAAATAATGTATGATGGAAAAACTCAGATATATTATAAATTGGCAAGGAAGACAGAAAAAGAATGCAATAAATATTCCAGGAAAATTGATTAAATATTTGGGGAAAACCAGAAATTGATTTCAAATGTGTTAATGAGTTAATTAATGAAAATCAAAATATAAAAATCAAGAATAATTATTTCAACCTGAAAAGTGTTTAACATTTCTGTAAGTAAAAAAAAAAATTCTAAAAAATAACAAGAAAAAAAAGCTATTGGAAAAATATTTGACACACATGGGATAAAAAAGTCACTGGTATTTTAACATATAAGGTGTTCTTTAAAGAAAAGAATACTGAACCACAATAGTTAAACTACCATGAAACATTAAATAAAGCAAAATATGTATATGAATAAGCATATATGAATATATAAATATGAATACTTTATAAATACAAAATGAATAATATGTAAATAGTTACTATGTTCACTCTCATAGCTACAAAACAAAGGAAGTGACCACACACACACTTACATTTTTTTTCCTGACTCAATTAGCAGAGTCTGACAAAATGACAAAAGCAAGGGGAAACAGTGAGTAGGGTCGTGTTATTACATTGTTAGTAACAGTGTAAACTGGTACAATTTTCTCCATTAATTTGGCAATATTTATCAATAGATTTTTAAATCTAATTAGTTCTACTTTTAGATTGAAACCTAAATAAACAATCAGACATTTTGCATTCAAATGTTTCACAAATGAATGGAAAAAGCAATAAAATAGGCCAGACAGTAATTTGGGATCAGTGAGTAATGAAAACTGAAGTTCCTAGATTTAAAATAGAAAAGTGAGTTTGGCCTCATGTGTAGATATTTGACTTCTTTTAAATTTTCAAATAGTGGTTATAGAACATTATTTCAAAGCTGAGGTACAAAAGAAACCTAATGAGATCATATGCTACCTCTTATTTATATCAGCCTTTCTTCTAATAAGTGATTTATCTATTCAATTCCCTTGTGAAATCAATCAATTTGCTGGTTCAACACAGGCTTTTCAATTTAGAGTAGAACTGAAATTTCCACTCTGCAGCAACTATTGGTTTTGTAACCTGAAGAAAATTTCTTAAATTCTTTGAGTCTTTCCTCATCTATCCTCATCTATCATATGGACCTAATAATACTTTTTCAGGAGCTTTTGTGTCCATCACAGTTTCTGAAAAATAAATATTTCTTATTATAAGAAGAGTCAAATTGCTTTCACAGAAGCAGTAAATTATATATATTGTTATACAATAAAATAATGTACATAAACTATTCATAAGCATGAATATTCCAGAGTCATTAATACTTTAGTAGATATGTGTAATGTATAATAAAACTTCATTTATTCCAAGGTGTTCTCACTTCTGTTATTTGGCTTATCATTACTTTTTTTACTCTACTCAGCTTCCAGATAATCTTCTTAAAATTCTGCATTTATCTATTAGCGATTTCATAAGCAAGTCAACATAGCAATAGGAGAGAATCAGAAATTCTTCTTTTCTTATGATTGCCATCTGATCATCAGAGCTAAGAAGTGCCATTATGGTACCAATATTCATGATCTATGGGCAACATGTTTTATTTTCTTATACTGTTATCAACTGCTTTGAACAGTTGACATCTCTGGGATTTACAATTGGCTTCATAATTGTGACTTACAGATAAACTTTTCACCTCAAAGATATTTACAACAGAATCCAGAAACAGAATATCTTCAGTTTTTCTAAGGATTTTGAAAAATAATCTCTCTCTTTATTTTCTCATGGATAAAGCAAATTAAGCCCAAGAAATATCACCAGAAATCCTGATGAAGACTGGCTGTTATGCTCTAGCGATCTCCAGCTAATATAGTTTGAATGTGTCCCCACCTAAATCTCATATTGAAATGTAATCCTCCATGTTGGAGATGGGGCTTAGTGGGAGGTGATTGGATAATGGAGGCAGATTTCTCATGAATGGTTTAGCATCATCCCCCTCAGTACTCTCCTAGTGATAGTGAGTAACTTCTTGTGAGATCTAGTTGTTTAAAAGGTGTATAGCACCTCCCTACTTTATCTCTTGCTTCTGCTGTGGCTGTGTGACCTGCCTACACCCTCTTCACCTTCCACCATAATTGTAAGTTTCCTGAGGCCTCCCCAGAAACTGAGCAAGTGCCAGCATCATGCTTCCAGTATAGCCTGTAGAACTGTGAGCAACTAAACCTCCTTTCTTTATAAATTACCCTGTTGCAGGTATTTCTTTATAGCAATGCAAAATCAGACTAATACTGACTGCTTTCAACTTGCAGTATCTTTCCCATGCAGTAGCTTGGGAAAAGGAAAAACCCTATTCTCTTGCCATCTTTTCTGAGGAGCAGTGCTTCACTCTTTGATGATTAAAGTGGAGACCAAGCATTTTTTTTTTTTTTTTTTTTTTTTTTTTTTAGACAGAGTTTGACTCTGTCTCCCAGGCTGTAGTATAGTGGTGCAATTTTGGCTCACTGCAACTTCTGCCTCCCAGGTTCAAGCAATTCTCTGCCTCAGTTTCCCAAGTAGTTGGGATTACAGGCGCCCACCACCATGCCTGGCTAATGTTTTTGTAATTTTAGTAGAGATGGGGTTTCACCATCTTGACCAGGCTAGCCTTGAACTCCTGACCTCGTGATCTACTCACCGAGGCCTCCCAAAGTGCTGGGATTGCAGGCATGAGCCACCGTGTCTGGTGAGACCAAACTTTAAAACAGAAGAAAACAGCTTAAGACTTCAGAGCTTAGAACAGACCATAAAGTTTAAGGTTCAGGTTTAGGTTCAAGGATTAACAGTAATTGATATACTTGCTGAATTAGCAAACAGTCAAAGCAAAAGATTTACCTAAACTCAAGGTACACGTTCCCTAATACGAATAATGTGGATTCATGGTGCCAGCCTGCTCCCTGCTGAGAGCCTCCAAAGTCAAGTGTTCTCAGTACCTTCTGTGAAGTAAGGGACTGAAGCTCCAGGATTAGAGGTCATTGAGAGTGGTTTTGAGAGAGGGAACAAACATTAGTCAAATATCAATTCTAATAATCTTAAAGCAATTGTACTGACTGCCAGACCACAGGTATATCAACTAGTTTATTTCTGTTTTATTTCTTACCGTGCCATCAAGCCTTGAAAATGGTGGTTTCAGTGCACCAAACCGAATCAAAAGGCAAAAGCACACATGAATGGAAAGATACTCTATGTTCATGGATTAGAAAAATTGATATTGTAAAAAGTCCATACTATCCAAAGCATTCCACAGTTTTAGTGCAATCTCTACCAAAATTCCAATATCAGTCTTCACAGAAATCGGAAAACTATCCTGAAATTTGTGAGAAATCACAAAAGGCCTCACATAGCCAAAGCAATCTGCAGCAAAAAGAACAAAGTTGGAGACATCACAGTACCTAATCTCAATTTATGTTACAAAGCTACAGTAATCAAAACAGCATGGTACTGGCATAAAAACAGATACATTGACCAATGGAACAGGATAGAAAGTCCAACAATCAACCCATGCATTTATGGTCAGTTGATTTTGGGCAAAGGTGCCAAGAACCCGAAGTGAAGAAAGAATGATCTCTTTAATAAATGGTGTTGGGAAAATTGGATATCCACATGCAGAAAAATGAAAGTTAATCTTTATCTCTCTCTATGTACAAGAATCAACTTAAAAGAAATTAAAGACTTAAAGCAAGACCCGAAACTGCAAAACTACTAGAAGGAAACACAGGGGAAAAGCAATGGTCTGGGCAATGATTTCTTAGATATGACCCCAAAAGTACAAGCAATAAATGCAAAAATAGATAAACGTGAATTGCATCAACCTAAAAAGTTTGTATATGGCAAAGAAAACAATTAACAAAGTAAAAAGACACTGGGAGAAAATATTTGCCAATCATACATCTCATAAAGGCCTAATACATATTTTAAAATAAACAAGCAACACACATAACTCAGTGACAAGAAAAAATTAGACCTGTTAAAAAATGGTGAAAGGTCATGAATAGACATATCTCAAAAGACATACAAATAGTCAACAAGAATATGAAAAAATTTTCAACATCACTAGTCACCAGGGAAATGCAAATTAAAACCAGAATGAGAGATCACTGCACATCTATTAAAATGGCTGTTATCAGAAAAGTGATACTATCTCAAGAAAAGAAAAAGATCACAAATGTTGGTGAGGATGTGGGGAAAAGGGAACCCTTGTACACTGTTGATGGGAATGTAAATGAGTATAGTCATTTTAGAAAACAGCAGGGAGGTTCCTCAAAAAACTAAAAATAGAATTATATGATTAGCATCCCAGTTCTGGGTATATATCCAAAGGAACTGAAATCAGTATGTCAGAGAGATATCTGCACTCCTGTGCTTATTGCAACATTATTCCCAATAGCCAACATACGGGCACTACATAAATTCCCATTAATGGATAAATGCATAAAGAAAATGTGGTATATATACACAATGAAATATTATTTGACCTTAAAAAAGAAGGAAATTCTGTCATTTGTGACAACGTGGATTCACCTGGAAGACAGTATGCTAAGTGAAATAAACCAGACACTGAAAGACCACATGATCTCACTTGTATGTGGAATCTAAAAAAGTTGAACTCACAGTAGTAGAGAGTTGAATGCTGGTTACCAGAAGCTGTGGGTTCTGAAGAAGATGGATGGCGATAAAGAAGATTAATCAAAGAGTACAAAGTTTAATTAGATGGGAGGAATAACTTATATTGATCTTTGCATAGCATGGTGACTATAGTTAATAATGAGTATGTATATCCATATATAAATAAAAATATATATAGTTAATGTAATGTAGATTTCAAAATTACTGAAAGAAAAGATTTTTAAGTATTCTCACTACATAGTAAAGATATGTATGTGAGGTGATAGATATGTTAATTAGCCTAAGGTAGCCATTCCACAATGTATACATGTATCATAATGTCACATAATACCCCATAAGTATACACAATTATTTGTAAATGAAAAACTTTTTTAAAGGCAATGACTTTTTTTTTTTTAAGGCAATGACTTTTTAAAAAAAGCCTTCTGTATTATTTAAAAAACCTTCTGTATTATTCAGCTGCTATGAAAACAGAGGAAAGAAAAGATATTGAAAAAGAATTCAAAATGACTTATGTGAATTGCATTAGACCTCACAAACATCTATTAACAAGTTTTTATTTTTAACATGTTATTTAACATGTAATATATCACACATAGAGAAATTTTCTTGTGTGGTTGATATTTATTGAATGAATACATTCAAGTTAACACCACTAGGTCAAAATAGAACATTTCAGAACCCCAGAGCCCTTCCATGTTTTGTCCAGCCCGTTTGGCTTTTCTCCTTCCCCTGAGAGATAACCACCACCATGAGTTTTGCCTTAATCATTTCTTGTTTTTCTCTATAGCTGCATCACTTATGTATGCATCTCTAAACTAGACAGTTTCATTTCCTATTATTTTTTCCACTACATTGTATTTATGATATTCACGCTTATTGATATGTTTCTCAATGGTCCATCCATTTTAATTGGTGAAAAGTATATCATTGTCTAATTATACCACAATTTATTCATTCTGCTGTTGATGTGTATTGGGGTCATCATTTTTAAATTTACAAATAATGCTAATATGAATATTTGTGTATTTGTGTCATCTTTTTCTATCATTTTTACTAACAATGATTTGATTATTAGTTTTTAGATTATCTCCTCTAAAGAACACTCAGTGAGATTCTGTTCTTCCATCTAGTCTGACAATCTCATTTCCAAAGGGAGCAGTCACTTAATCCACATTCAATGCAATGATTAACGTACGTTAGCTCAAAACTTCCATCCTACCTTGTACCTCCCAGTAGTCCACTTATCCAATGCTATTTTTTCTCTCTCTTATTTTTCTTCTTTTAAACTATTTAAACATTTTAATTTTAAAAAACAATTTTAAAAATAATGATTTTTAAACCATTCCATCTTCTGTCAATTCTGCAATGAACCTGCCTCTCATCCTAATGGCTTCTTGAGAAATCATCGTGTGTATATTCAACTGAACTCAAAATTTTTATCTTCCTCTCTTATAACATGAGAACCTTCAGATATTTCAACTCCTTGTACTCCTCTTCCAATTTACAGATACTGGCTGTCATTTGGTACTAAATTTCATCATGTTTTATTTTTCTCTTGTAACACTATTAATAATTTTTTATATAATCAATGTTTATCTGCTCACATATTTGATACTTTTCTTTGCTCAACTTTCTTTTTTACAGCTCAACACTTCCAATCGAGATTTCTCCCCACTGGCATTTTCTAACATTTTGCATTTCTTTTAGTGAGTGTCTGCTGGTGGTACACTTTCTCAAATTTTGTTTAACTAAAGATGTTCTCATTTTAACTTTTTACTTGATGGATATTTTTGCTGAGTACAGAATCCTAGTTTGGGAGTAATTGTTCAATTCACTACATTGCAGATAATTTTCACTGTCTTCTGACTTTCATTATTGCTTTTGAGAGGTCATATATCATTTTAATGAAATGTAGTAGGCTGATTTTTTTTTTTTGAGATAGCATCTCACTCTGTCTTTTTTTATTATTAAGAAAAAAAGGACTTCTTATTAAGCAAACAATACATGACTTTATGCTTTAGGTCACCATTACTTGTTAATTTGTACCTCGTGGCCAAAACACATTGCATTGGGAGTTATACCTGATATAAATGACGAATTGTTGGGTGCTGACGAGTTGATGGGTGCAGCACACCAACATGGCACAAGTATACATATGTAACAAACCTGCACGTTATGCACATGTAACCTAGAACTTAAAAGTATAATAAAAAAATTTAAAAAAAGAAGTCCTGAGGTTTAGAATTCAGTTACATTCTATTTTTCATGAGTGTATGTATTACACACAAAAATACAGGTCTGCTCTTGAATTGGGATATAAGTCTATTAATATTTTGGAAATGCACACCACTAACTTCCTTAAAAGGGGTTGGCTTAGAAGAAATATATGACTAAGAAGGTCTTTAAAGTCATTTTTCTTCATTCTCTACTACAATGCCACTCTGACAGAGTCAGAGAACATCAACTCTAAGGTGGATAGGAAACATCACCTCAATTTTACATGCTGTATCATGTACACTTTCTCTTGTGAGGAATGGAAAAAGTACCAAAGACATTCTTTTTTCCCTTAATCTCTGCAGATCTAAAAGATTAAGATTAACCAGGAACACTGTTAATAATTACACAGCCTAAAGCAAGATATAATGTCATAAAAAGCAGACAAGATTTACCTTTGCTAATACTTAATTCATATAATCAAGAGCTATTGAAGTACAATTATCTCCTATTTTTATCTTTAACTTTAGCTAAAACCATTTTAATTATCTGTTTTCCTTGTCCATCTCAATGCAGCCACTGACTTCAATAGTACAGTAGATTTTATTCATCATTCACGTGAACTTATCATGGTCCAGTAATATTGTCTTATCACTGGACAGTTTTGAAATTAGTGATTACCAAAATCCTTCTGTTTGCTTAGCCATAGAATTCTGCAATATTAATAATAAAGGGTTGGCTTTGTGGGTTTTTTTAGAAGCAAAAACTAAATTCCTAACCTGTGAGAAACCAAATTTCAGTGATTGCAAATAAGTTCTATGAAATAAAGAAGGCAAGGCCTTACATTTGCTCAGAATCCTAGAATCATTCATACAGATGAGATAATTTTCTGTCATTGTTTTTTTTTTGAAGGGAGCAGATATTTCTATTAATTTTTCTCTACCTAACATAAATTCTGTACTTTTGGGTTGAATTTGGAAGTTTTTCCAGAAAATAAATAATTGCTAGTTTGCATAATCCACACTGAATAAATACATAATTATTAACTATTCCCTTACTTCTAATTCACAAAGTCAGCAAAGACATTTTTGAAGTGGCATTTGAGATACCAGCATCTTCAGAATAGATGGAAAATATGCTGTGGATGTTGAACAACACAAGGCTGAGCTGGTTAGTACTGTAAACACTGTTTAATTGCCTTTATGTCTAATATTCTTCCTTTCAACATTTAACATTGAACCCTTCAAGAACATTAGGTTGCATTTTTTATAATGTTGGCTATTACAGGATTATGAAATCTGAGATGTTAATATCAGTAATCATAGTGCTGAGGAAGTTATTAGTATACCAAACAGTGCTTCCACATCGTTTGAGAATTGTATGTTAGAGTTTCTGCTTAAATTTTGGTATTTATATCAGGAACCTACAATAACGTATCAGCAGACAAAATTTTAGTAGATGATTTAAAATACATTCATAGCAAATACTAACAATATTATTTTTATTTCTATATATTTTCATTTGATAAAAATATTTCTGATAACTCCTTCCTTATTGTGACCTATTTATATTTAGAATAACAATTATGGAAAATGTCTCATGGTGGGGGTACTTAAACGCTTAAAATGTGTCACTTTGATTCCATATGAAATTTAAAGTAGTTTTTTCTAATTCTATGAAGAATGTCAATGGTAGCTTGATGGGAATAGTATTGAATCTATAAATTACTTTGGGCAGTATGGCCATTTTCATGATATTGATTCTTCCTATCCAGGAGAATGGAATTTTTTCCACTTGTTTGTGTCCCCTCTTATTTCTTTGAGCAGGGATTTGTAGTTCTTCTTGAAGAGGTCTTTCACATCCCTCATTAGCTGTATTCCTAGGGATTTTATTCTCTTTGTAGCCATTGTGAATGAGAGTTCATTCACGATTTGGCTCTCTGCTTGTCTATTGTTGGTGTAAAGGAATGCCTGTGATTTTTGCACATCGATTTTGTATCCTGAGATTTTGCTGAAGTTGCTTATCAGGTTAAGGAGTTTTGGGGCTGAGATGATGGGGTTTCGTAAATTTAAAATCATGTCATCTGCAAACAGAGACAATTTGACTTCTTCTATTCCTGTTCTAATACCCTTTATTTGTTTCCTTGTCTGATTGCCCTGGCCAGAACTTCCAATACTATGTTGAATAGGAGTGGTGAGAGAGGGCATCCTTGTGTTGTGCTGGTTTTCTAAGGGGATGCTTCCAGGTTTTGCTCATTCAGTATGATATTGGCTGTGGTTTTGTCATAAATAGCTCTTATTATTTTGAGATATGTTCCATCAATACCTAGTTTATTGAAAGTTTTCAACATGAAGTTCTATTGAATTTTCTCAAAGGCCTTTTCTGCATCTATTGAGATAATCATGTGGTTTTTGTCTTTGATTCTGTTTATGTGATGGATTATGTTTACTGATTTGTGTATGTTGAACCAGTCTTGCATCTGAAGCCAATTTGATCATGGTGGATAAGTTTTTGACTGTAAAGAGTAATGAGTTCATGTCCCCTTCAGGGACATGGATGAAGCTGGAAGCCACCATCCTCAGCAAACTGAGGACAAACATATAGGAACAGAAACATAGGAACAGAAAACCAAACACTGCATGTTCTCAATCATCAGTGGGAGTTGAAAAATGAGAACACATGGACACAGGGAGGGGAACAACACACACCAAGGCATGTTGCGGAGTGGGGGACAAGGAGAGAAAACTTAGAGAATCAATCCATAGGGGTAGCAAACCACTATGGAACATGTATACCTATGTAACAAACTTGCATGTCCTTTGCAGGTATCCCGGATCTTAAAGTAAAATTTAAAAAAAAAAAAAAGCCTTAAAAAATAAAAAAATAGGCCTCGCACAGTGGCTCATGCCTGTAATCCCAGCACTTTGGGAGGCTGAGATGGGCAGATCACGAGGTCAGGAGATCGAGACCATCCTGGCTAACATGATGACACCCCGTCTTTACTAAAATACAAAAAAAAATTAGCTGGGCGTGGTGGCGGGCACCTGTAGTCCCAGTTATTCAGGAGGCTGAGGCAGGAGAATGAACGTGAACCCGGGAGGCAGAGCTTGCAGTGAGCCGAGATTGTGCCACTGCACTCCAGCCTGGGTGACAGAGCGAGACTCCATCTCAAAATAATAATAATAATAATAATAATAATAATAATAATAATAATAATAATAAAATGAATATTGTAGATGAGAAAAGTGTAAAAAACCAACTGAATTTAATTAAAGAAGTTAATAAATTTCAATCCGAATACTGTATATGTGCATGTGGAACTGATAATTTTATAAAAATCTTTGACATTCGCAAAAATAATAGTAATACATGGTTAGCCAAAATACCTATAACAAATAA
>NC_045451.1:24884450-24983546 GCF_002776525.5 Piliocolobus tephrosceles | reverse complement strand
TTAAATGTAAAAAAAAAAAAAAAAAGACAAACGTAAGCACCTAAAAAGAAGTGTTATTCTGCTAATGTACAAATCATGCTTCGGAAAATCATAGAAACAAAGTTATAAAAGTCTTATACATCATTCAAACGTATTCTCTTACTTTTACAACTGAAATATTAGGAGGCCACATAGCTAGTAGCAGAGTCAGAAATTACACTCAGGTTTCTCACATAGAATCTTTTCATTATAAAAAAAGTAGTTTTCATACAACTTGACTATTATATTCCCAAGGAAGAAAATTAATTTTATTATTAACTTGAGGTTACAGACAAAATAAAAACTGTGATAGGATTTGATGTAATAACTGTTTTGCAACTTGAAATTTGTATTTGTGACTAGATTGG
The DNA here is from genome assembly GCF_002776525.5 of Piliocolobus tephrosceles. Lineage (NCBI taxonomy): Eukaryota > Metazoa > Chordata > Mammalia > Primates > Cercopithecidae > Piliocolobus > Piliocolobus tephrosceles. Next base: position 24,983,160 of record NC_045451.1, on the reverse strand, counting down.
GCATTCAATAATTAGACCACAATAAACTCAACTAAAATTTGCCACATATATCTTTTTTTTTTTTTGAGATGGAGTCTTGCTCAGTCACCCAGGCTGGAGTGCAGTGGTGCAATCTTGGCTCACTCCAACCTCTGCCTCCTGGGTTCAAGCAGTTCTCCTGCCTCAGCCTCCTGAGTATCTGGGTTTACAGGTGCCTGCCACCATTCCAGGATAATTTGTTTTTGTATTTTTAGTAGAGACAAGGTTTCGCCATGTTGACCAGGCCAGTCTTGAACTCCTGACCTGAGGTGATCCACCTACCTCGGCCTCCAAAGTGCTGGGATTACAGGTGTGAGCCACGGCACCCAGCCTGCCTCATATTTCATGAAAGCAGCAAAATGTCATTGCTTTAACACCATATATACATCATTTTATTTCCTTTTCCTTTCTGTAATATATTAAATATGACTTACGGTGTTTCCTGCAATAACAAAACATTTATACAATGTAGTCCATTAAGTCAAGTACCTAATTATACTAAAAACAAACAAACAAACAAAAAACAGTGAGATAAACTTCCAAGACTGTGAAGAAAAAGAATAGAACTTCCCATCTTATAGTAATCTGACAATTACCTCTTATATCCCCCCCAAAAAAGGGTAAAAGATGCCTTTTTTTTATTTATTTATTTATTTATTTATTTTTTTATTTTTTAATTACACTTTAAGTTCTAGGGTACATGTGCATAACGTGCAGGTTTGTTACATATGTATACATGTGCCATGTTGGTGTGCTGCAAGTGTTTTCTTATTTTAGAGCATTTGGAAAATGTAGAAAATTATGAAGAAAATTTTTTTTTAAATTACACGCTTCTACCCAGAGAAAAATCACTACTATTTTTTTTTCTTCCCATTCTCTCCCTCTCTCTTTAATCTCATATAATTTTATTCTTTTCATTGATTTATTTTGCCACATGAAATTCTTGTCAAATTCCTCAAGGTTTTCCTCCAAAAATTCTATAAAGTTCTTAATTGAAATCCAGGAAATTTACAGTTTATATTACTGAAACTTTTTATGAGAAAACATTTATTTAAGTTGTATCTTTTGTTCCTCAGTAAAGTTTTATGAGTTTTTAAATATAAATCCTATGGCATTTTACAAGCTTAAGCATTTTATATACTTTATTCCTACTGCGAATGGCAACATATAAAACACACACACACAAACAGTTGCTGCTACACTGTATATATTTTTCTTTTTTTCTTTGAGACAGAGTCTCGCTCTGGCCCCCCAGGCTGGAGTGCAGTGGCTCCATCTCAGCTCACTGCAAGCTCCGCCTCCCACGTTCACACCATTCTCCTTCCTCAGCCTCCCAAGTAGCTGGGACTACAGGCACCCACCACCACACCCGGCTAATTTTTGATATTTTTAGTAGAGATGGGGTTTCACCATGTTAGCCAAGATGGTCTTGATCTCCTGACCTCATGATCCACCCCTTGGCCTCCCAAAATGTTGGATTTATAGGCGTGAGCCACCACGTCCAGCACTGTATATATTTTTCATGTTTTTATAACCAGCCAACTTAATGGGTTCTTACTACTATTGATAGACTATATGGTTGATTATTTGGAATTCCAATGGCAGAAAATCATATCATCTGCAAATAAGGATAATTCTGTCTTTACATTTTTATTATTCATATGTACTAACTAGGACTTTCAAGAGAACATGACCTAAGAGTGGTGGCAGGAGACATTCCTCATGCCAGAGTGACTGTAATGGGATGCCCCTGAGGTTTCACTGTTAAATATGATGTTGGCCATTGTTCTGAGATAAACATGGTGTATTAGGCTGTTCTCAGTCTGTTGATAAAGACATACCTGAGACTGGGTAATCTATAAAGGAAAGAAGTTTAACGGACTCTCAGTTCCACATTGCTGGGGAGTCCTCACATTCATGACAGAAGACGAAGGAAGAAGAGCAAGAGGGTATCTTACATGGTGGAAGGCAAGAGAATGTGTGCAGGAGAATGGTCTTTTTATAAAAACATCTGATCTCATGAGACGTCTTCACTATCATGAGAACAGCACAGGAAAAACCCACCCCTGTGACTAAATTCACTCTCACTGGTTGCCTCCCATAATATGTAGGGATCATGGGAACTAGAATTCAAGGTGAGATTTGGGGACACAGCCAAACCATATCACATGGTTTGCCACACTTAGAAATTATTCTTACATTTTTAGTTTATTGAGATTTGTTTTGTCTGCTTGTATCAGGCTCAATGCTGAAATTTGTTAAATGATACTTAAACATCTGTTGAGATTATCATTTTATTTTTCTTCTTTGATCATTTCATGTGAAAAAAATGTTTGTATATTTTATATCAGGAAACCATTATCAAAGTTTCAGATTCTCCTAGAACTTGGTTATTTCTTTATTTAATACTTGTATTTATATTATTTTATATTTTTATATGCTTATGGTCCTGGATAAGATAAACTTTCCTCACCCTTAAAAATCAGGATTTTTTTTTTGCTTGATTATTTATTTATCTGTAGTTATCTACAGATAAATACCCAGTTACCCAGAAATCCATACTGTTCAAATGAAAGAACACACTGTGGTTGTGGATTGTACAATGTGGCCTTCCAGCCAGAGTGGGTAAGGTTTAGGGGTTGGGGAGGAGGTGGGAAGTCCTCAGTAGTCTTTGGAATAATGGTAAAATGGAACAGGCAGCCCCTTCTCCATCAGATCCTCCGCAGGGCTCCAGCTGCCACTATGTAATCTCCAGACAACACCTGGGCTCCAGGTCCCTAACGGTGCATCAGTGCTGCAGCTGCATTCTATTCCTGTAAGATCCTGCTCCACAGCAGAGCGAATATTTTTCTATTTTTATATATTTCTAAACTCAATGGAATTTTTTATTTATGTTTCACATATCCAGACATATTTAAGAAATAATTTTATAATTACAAAATCTTAACATGTAATGTGAAAATTATAAATAATTGCCAAAGATAAAAAAAAATCCTGCAATTTTTCCACCATCTAAAGATAATCAATCTGTATGTTTTGATATACCTTTCCATTATTTTTCTACACATTAGGACTAACTAGAAAATTTAATTTATATTGAGATGTTAGTAGCTAAGAAAAACTTAATGTAATTTATTCCTGAGGCAACCTATTGGCATTGGATATGAAGCCTTATTGCTTGGTACAATGGAGGAAGAACTAAGAGGGGATGTTTTGTCACAGATTACAGCATTTGAAGTAATAAAGAATGTCAGTCTTATTCTAAATAAAATCAGTTACCTGAAATTTGTAAAAAAAAAAAAAAGTCATCACTATGTAATTCGCTGAAATATTCACCTTTCATAAACCTTTGCAGGTTTCCGTAAAACCCTGGTCACTCTTAAAATCATTTATGGTGTGTCTATTGGCCTAATTACCACAATTCTTGTAGTTCAGGTCTTGTACTTTGTCCACTTTGGCAAGCCCTCCAGTGACACTGCCATCATCATTCATGCAGACAGAAAGTCCAGTCCTGCCACCTGCCCCTCTGGTTCTAACCCCCATCTCTTTCCCCATCACCCCTCCCTGGATCTGAGAGCACCCTGCCTTCTGCTCCTGTGGCCAACCAAAGCTTTACTACCAAGGTAACCCATCTGCTATGGTGACAACGAAAACCACAATATGCGGTTGCAAAGTTATCACTGAGTACAATAACTTACATTTTTGAGCCCTCAGTCCTTCTCAAGCCAGATCAACACCCTTCTTCCAAAGGAGGCATGCCCGGCTTCTCTCCCACCTGCCACCAGTTTCCAAAGCACTTAGCTTCCTGAGATCTCACCCTCTTGTTCAGTTCTTTGCTGACTTCCTATATGGTGATGACTCTGTCTGGCACCCACTTGTGTTCAAATGATTGGAAACAAAAAATTCCAGCTGAGCCTGGGTGATTCATCCAGGCTAGGGCACACAATATTCTTTTTACCTTTCCTGTACAGCCAACTTCACTAATCACTAATGAGGGTGTAAACAAATGAAGAGGCTGCCAAGAGCACCCTGCTCTATTGAGCTCTCTGCATAGAGGTTCTTAAGCCAATATCTACCATCCAGTCACTGTTGATTATCTCTCAGTCTCATAAACTTGACTACTTTCAGCCTTTGTACACCAGTAGAGAAAAAAGCAAATGTTCAAGTGAGGTGATTGAAAAGCCTGATTTATTAAACACCTATTGATTTTTACAGAGGGTTCGCCCTATTGGAGAAAACAGAAAACAGTGATCAGTGAGGGTAGGAATAAAGAAGGAAGATTTCAGCAAAAGGTTGAATATGAGAAGTGAAGGTTTGGATTTAAGAAGAAGTAATTAACATGGAAAATGAGAACACCAGGGGAATTTAGTAGATTTAAAACTAAAGGCACGACCAGTGATGGGGGGTGGAGCAAGATGGCCGAATAGGAACAGCTCCAGTCTCCAACTCCCAGCGCCAGCGACACAGAAGACGGGTGATTTCTGCATTTTCAACTGAGGTACTGGGGTCATCTCACTAGGGAGTGCTGGACAATCGGTGCTGGTCAGCTGCTGCAGCCCGACCAGCAAGAGCTGAAGCAGGGCGAGGCATCGCCTCACCTGGGAAGTGCAAGGGGGAAGGGAATCCCTTTTCCTAGCCAGGGGAACTGAGACACACAACACCTGGAAAATCGGGTAACTCCCACCCCAATCCTGCGCTGTAAGCAAACGGGCACACCAGGAGAACATACCCCACACCTGGCTGGGAGGGTGCCACGGCCACAGAGCCTCCATTTTTGCTAGCACAGCAGTCTGTGGTGATCTAACCGCAAGGCAGCAGCAAGGCTGGGGGAGGAGCGTCTGCCATTGCTGAGGCTTAACTAGGTAAACAAAGCCGCTGGGAAGCTTGAACTGGGTGGAGCTCACAGCAGCTCAAGGAAACCTGCCTGTCTCTGTAGACTCCACCTCTGGGGACAGGGCACAGCTAAAAAATAACAGGGGAAGCAGCAGAGGCCTGTGCAGACGCGAACAACTCTGTCTGACAGCTTTGAAGAGAGCAGTGGATCTCCCAACATGGAGGTTGAGATCTGAGAAGGGACAGACTGCCTGCTCAAGTGGGTCTCTGACCCCTGAGTAGCCTAACTGGGAGACATCCCCCACTAGGGGCAGTCTGACACCCCACACCTCACAGGGTGGAGTCCACCCCTGAGAGGAAGCTTCCAAAGTAAGAATCAGACAGGTACACTCGCTGTTCAGCAATATTCTATCTTCTGCAACCTTTGCTGCTGATACTCAGGCAAACAGGGTCTGGAGTGGACCTCAAACAATCTCCAACAGACCTACAGCTGAAGGTCCTGACTATTAGAAGGAAAACTATCAAACAGGAAGAACACCTATACCAAAACCCCATCAGTACGTCACCATCATCAAAGACCGGAGGCAGATAAAACCACGAAGATGGGGAAGAAGCAGGGCAGAAAACCTGGAAATTCAAAAAATAAGAGTGCATCTCCCCCGGCAAAGGAGCACAGCTCATCGCCAGCAATGGATCAAAGCTGGTCAGAGAATGACTTTGACGAAATGAGAGAAGAAGGCTTCAGTCCATCAAACTTCTCAGAGCTAAAGGAGGAATTACGTACCCAGGGCAAAGAAACTAAAAATCTTGAAAAAAGCGTGGAAGAATTGACAGCTAGACTAATTAATGCAGAGAAGGTGATAAACAAAATGACAGAGATGAAAACCATGACACGAAAAATACATGACAAATGCACAAGCTTCAGTAACCGACTCGATCAAATGTGCATAACGTGCAGGTTTGTTACATATGTATACATGTGCCATGTTGGTGTGCTGCACCCATCAACTCGTCAGCACCCATCAAATCATCATTTATATCAGGTATAACTCCCCAATGCAATCCCTCCCCCCTCCCCCATCCCCATGATAGGCCCCATTGTGTGATGTTCCCCTTCCCGAGTCCAAGTGAGCTCATTGTTCAGTTCCCACCTATGAGTGAGAACATGCGGTGTTTGGTTTTCTCTTCTTGTGATAGTTTGCTAAGAAACCCCATCAAAAAGTGGGGAAAGGATATGAACAGACATTTCTCAAAAGAAGACATTCATACAGCCAACAGACACATGAAAAAATGCTCATCATCACTCGCCATCAGAGAAATGCAAATCAAAACCACAATGAGATACCATCTCACACCAGTTAGAATGGCAATCATTAAAAAATCAGGAAACAACAGGTGTTGGAGAAGATGTGGAGAAATAGGAACACTTTTACACTGTTGGTGGGATTGTAAACCAAATGCAGATTCTCTATTTGCAAAATGGAAGGAATAGTAGTATATAATTTATAGAGTTGTTCTGAGGATTAAATAGGTTAATATTCTGCTGGAGAATAGTAATATATACTAAATGCTTACCAAGTGTCAGTAGTTATTATGGTTTTCATTTTGAATTGCTAGATTGTTCATATTTTGTCTCAGGGATCCTCCAAAACAGGATTGTGGAGCAGGTGATTTTTTCTTTCAGTGACAACTCAGTCTTTTCTAGAATGCCTTTTCCATGTTTTTTTCACCCTGCCAGGGATGCAGCAGCGATTCCATAACAACCCACTTTCTTTTTTTAATGTCTCTCATTGGGTCTGGGTTTGTTCTCTGTGGGCAGTAATTGGTGCTCTGGACTGTGTCCACCATGCAACCCCAATATCCACTGACCTCCTTACGGGGTCCAGGGCCTCTGGTATTATGAGCAGACTAGGAAGAGCCCAATACTTTGCATTTAAAAGTGACCATTTGGTACTTTAACCCAAGGTAGTCTCTGATGCTGGGACATTTAGGCATTTCAACAGGACTATAAATTATTTTTCCTGCTTAACATTATGTTGTCCCAGTCTTTAGTGACCTGCTTCTCTTTAGGTCCCTATCTCCTGTGCTTCTTTGAGCAGAGGAAATTTATATACGACTCTGCCCTAAACTCATTTTTGACTCAAACTCTTGGTACATTATTTTGTCTTGCCATTTCTCATCACCTACACCCTATATTAATCTTGCTTCCAATGGCCATTGGCAAGGTCAACCTTGCTTTTCAGGAGGTGGGGTTTCTTTGTTTTTCTTATTTGTCATCTATGAACAAGTTATTAATCTCCATTTTACTCATCCAAGTGAATAAAGCATTTCAAAGGAAACGTTTTCCAAGTCTTGAGTGGATTATGGAAGATTGTAGCAGCCTCAAAAATAGCTATGACATGTAATGCACTGATGTTAAGTTACTGGCAAAAAGGTCACAAAATTCCAGTGCACAGAGTGGTGATGGTGGCTTACGTGAAGCAAGGTACCTTCACAATCAGAGTCATCTGAGACTTTATCCATTGCTCTACACCTGAATTACAAATTGCAGATGAGGAACTTCCCTGTAATGTTCAAGCTAGTAACAATCCAGAGGAAAGGAGAGTAAAAGTTGCACTAGGAGATTTTATTTTCTACATTGTTCTTGTTGGCAAACCTTAGCAACAGCCAATGGGGACTGAACACAACCACAGCCTAGTTTTAACCATATTAACTTTCCCCAGGAAATGCTGATTAGTACATCTACTAAGGAACCACTGCTTCAGGCCCAGCAGCCTGTGTATGTATGAGAATAACTCTACTGGAAATCATTCTTCAGGGGTTTGTGCCTTACGTTATTACTCCTCACCGTTTTCAAGAAAGCTTGTTTCGTTAGTCAGTGGAATGAGAAGAATTAGTCAAATTTTAGCAAAACTTCACTGAGCTGGAATGGCAGGCACCAGACTTTTCCCAAGAACGAGACACTGCTAATTAACCATTTTCATTTGGTTGCCCACATATTTATTATGTTAAAGACAATGAGTGCATAAAAGAACAATTAGAAATAATCTCTGTCTCCAGAGACCTTTAGTCTGGGGTAAAAAACAGAAGTACTGAATATTTGTGGGATCAGAGTGGTAGAAATGGAGGGTTCCGTTGGTTTGCAGATGCCCTCTTTCAGAGAAATCAGTGAAGATTTCATGGAAGAGACAGCATTTGAGCTGAGCCTTGAAGAGTGTTTAGGATTTTGTTCTGTAGGTTTTCTGTTTGTTTGTTTGTTTGTTTGTTTTTCTAATGTAAATAAAGTACATGTTCATTGTGAAAAACAAACTGGAGAGTTCAAAGCAGAATGGGAGCAGGAGGAAAAAATCCCACCAATTTTCTAGATACCAGAAGAAATCACTATTAATATGTTTTCTTTGTGGTACCACATCTCACTTTGGACACATTAAACAAAAATTTTAAATACTCATAGCCTTTAATATAACACTTCTGCTTATAGAATCCTCAAAGACCATAATTAGGAATGCAAGTAAAGACTCATGTGCAACACTATTCATCATGACATTTTTATAAATAGTGAACCATCTATGAGCCATCTAGTGAACAATCTAACTGCTCACCAAAGGAAATGACTAAGAATGGCCAGAGCTGGAAAATTCTTGAGGATGTAGGACTTGCCTTGGACAGGAGGCATAGCAATATGTCCCTGAAACTAGAAGTTAAAGGAGATAAGGATGGTGTATGTCGACTCTCATACTGCTATAGAGAACTACTGCTATAGAGAATTTATGAATAAAAGAGGTTTAATTGACTCACAGTTATGCAGGCTTAACAGGAAGCATGGCTGGGAGGCCTCAGGAAACTTATAATCATGGTGGAAGGGTGAAGGGGAAGCAAGTACCTTTTTCTCATGGTGGCAAGAGACACAGAGGGAGAGAAGGAGGAAGTGCCACACATGTTTAAACAATTAGATCTTGTGAGAATTCACTTACTATCGTGAGAATGGCAAGGGAGAAACTCACCTCCATGATCCAATCACTTCCTACCAGACCCTTCCCCTGACACAAGGGGATTACAATTCCACATGAAATTTCAGTGGGGATACAGAACCAAACTACTTTATTCCACCCTGACCCTCTCAAATCTCATGTCCTTCTCACATTTCAAAACTAATCATGCCTTCCCAACAGTCCCCCAAAATCTTAACTCATTCCAGAATTAACTCAAAAGTCCAAGTCCAAAGTCTCATCTGAGACAAGGCAAGTTCCTTTCACCTATAAGCTTGTAAAATAAGAAACAAGTTAGTTACTTCTAAGATACAGTGGGGATGGGGTGCAGGTATTCAACAAATGCTCCTATTGCAAATGGGAAAAATGAGCCAAAACAAAGAGGCTACAGGCCACATGCAAGTGCAAAACCAACAAGGCAGTCATTAAATCTTAAAGCTCTGGGGGTCGGAGCAAGATGGCCAAAGAGGAGCAGCTCCATTTCCAGCTCCCAGCACGAGCGACAGAGAAGACAGGTGATTTTTGCATTTTCAACTGAGGTACTGGGTTCATCTCACTAGGGAGTGCCAGACAATCGGTGCTGGTCAGCTGCTGAAGCCCAACCAGCCAGAGCTGAAGCAGGGTGAGGCATCGCCTCACCTGGGAAGTGCAAGGGGGAAGGGAATCCTTTTTCCTAGCCAGGGGAACTGAGACACACAACACCTCGAAAATTGGGTAATTCACACCCCAATACTGCACTTTACCAAGGGTCTTAGCAAACGGGCACACCAGGAGATTATATCCCACACCTGGCCGGGAGGGTCCCATGCCCACCCATGGAGCCTCCCTCATTGCTAGCACAGCAGTCTGTGATCGAAACTGTAAGGCAGCAGCAAGGCTAGGGGAGGGGCGACCACCATTGCTGAGGCTTAAGTAGGTAAACAAAGCCGCTGGGAAGCTCCAACTGGGTGGAACTCACAGCAGTTCAAGGAGACCTGCATGTCTCTGTAGACTCCACCTCTGGGGACATGGCACAGCAAATCAACAACAACAAAGCAGCAGAAACCTCTGCAGATGCAAATGACTCTGTCTGACAGCTTTGAAGAGAGCAGTGGATCTCCCAACATGGAAGTTGAGATCTGAGAACGGACAGACTGCCTGCTCAAGTGGGTCCCCGACCCCTGAGTAGCCTAACTGGGAGACATCCCCCACTAGGGGCAGATTGAAAACCCACACCGCACAGGGTGGAGTACAACCTTGAGAGGAAGCTTCCAAAGCAAGAATCAGACAGGTTCACTCGCTGTTCAGCAATATTCTATCTTCTGCAGCCTCTGCCACTGACACCCAGGCAAACAGGGTCTGGAGTGGACCTCAAGCAATCTCCAACAGACCTATAGCTGAGGGTCCTGACACTTAGAAGGAAAACTAACAAACAGGAAGGACACCCACACCAAAACCCCATCAATACGTCACCATCATCAAAGACTAGAGGCAGATAAAACCACAAAGATGGGGAAAAAGCAGGGCAGAAAAGCTGGAAATTCAAAAAATAAGAGTGCATCTCCTCCTCCAAAGGAATGCAGCTCATCACCAGCAACGGATCAAAGCTGGACGGAGAGTGACTTTGACGAGATGAGAGAAGAAGGCTTCAGACCATCAAACTTCTCAGAGGTAAAGGAGGAATTACATACTTAACACCAAGAAACTAAAAATCTTGAAAAAAGAGTGGAAGAATTGATAACTAGAATAATTAATGCAGAGAAGGCCATAAACGAACTGACAGAGATGAAAACCATGACAGGAGACATATGTGACAAAGGCACAAGCTTCAGTAACCAACTCGATCAACTAGAAGAAAGAGTATCAGCGATTGAGGATCAAATGACTGAAATGAAGCAAGAAGAAAAATCTGAAGAAAAAAGAAGAAAAAGAAATGAACAAAGCCTGCAAGAAGTATGGGATTATGTAAAAAGACCAAATCTACATCCGATTGGGGTGCCTGAAAGTGAGGGGGAAAATGGAATCAAGTTGGAAAACACTCTTCAGGATATCATCCAGGAGAACTTCCCCAACCTAGTAAGGCAGGCCAACATTCAAATTCAGGAAATACAGAGAACACCACAAAGATACTCCTCCAGAAGAGCAACTCCAAGACACATAATTGCCAGATTCACCAAAGTTGAAATGAAGGAAAAAATCTTAAGGGCAGCCAGAGAGAAAGGTCAGGTTACCCTCAAAGGGAAGCCCATCAGACTAACAGCAGATCTCTCAACAGAAACTCTACAAGCCAGAAGAAAGTGGGGGCCAATATTCAACATTTTTAAGGAAAAGAATTTTAAACCCAGAATTTCATATCCAGCCCAATTAGGTTTCATAAGTGAAGGAGAAATAAAATCCTTTACATATAAGCAAATGCTTAGAGATTTTGTCACCACCAGGCCTGCCTTACAAGAGACCCTGAAGGAAGCCCTAAACATGGAAAGGAACAACCGGTACCAGCCATTGCAAAAACATGCCAAAATGTAAACACCATCAAGGCTAGGAAGAAACTGCATCAACTAATGAGCAAAATAATCAGTTAATATCATAATGGCAGGAGCAAGGTCACACATAAAAATATTGACCTTCAATGTAAGTGGACTAAATGGTCCAATGAAAAGACACAGACTGGCAAACTGGATAAAGAGTCAGGATCCATCAGTTTGATGTATTCAGGAGACCCATCTCACATGCAGAGACATACATAGGCTCAAAATAAAGGGATGGAGGAAGATCTACCAAGCAAATGGAGAACAAAAAAAACCAGGGGTTGCTATCCTAGTCTCTGATAAAACAGACTTTAAACCATCAAAGATCAAAAGAGACAAAGAAGGCCATTACATAATGGTAAAGGGATCAATTCAACAGGAAGAGCTAACTATCCTAAATAGATATGCACCCAATACAGGAGCACCCAGATTCATAAAGCAAGTCCTTAGGGACTTACAAAGAGACTTAGACTCCCATACAATAATAATGGTAGACTTCAACACTCCACTGTCAACGTTAGACAGATCAACGAGACAGAAAGTTAACAAGGATATCCAGGAATTGAACTCATCTCTGCACCAAGCAGACCTAATAGACATCTACAGAACTCTCCACCCCAAATCAACAGAATATACATTCTTCTCACCACCACATCACACTTATTCCAAAATTGACCACATAATTGGAAGTAAAGCACTCCTCAGCAAATGAGCTCACTTGGACTCGGGAAGGGGAACATCACACACTGGCCTATCATGCGGGGGGGAGGGGGGAGGGATTGCATTGGGAGTTATACTTGATGTAAATGACGAGTTGATGGGTGCTGACAAGTTGATGGGTGCAGCACACCAACATGGCACAAGTATACATATGCAACAAACCTGCACATTATGCACATGTACCCTATGACTTAAAGTATAATAATAATAATAATAATAATATCTTAAAGCTCTGAAATAATCTTCTTTGACTCCATGTCTCACATCCAGGGCTCACTGATACAAGGCTTTGGGCAGCTCCATCCCTGTGGCTTTGCAGGCTGGAGCCCCTGCAGCTGCTTTCATGGACTGGCATTAAGTGCCTGCAGTTTTTCCAGGCAAGCACTGCAAGCTGTCAGTGGATCTACCATTCTGTGGTCTGGAGGATGTAGTCCTCTTCTCACAGCTCCACCAGGCAGTACCCCAGTGGGGACTCTGTGTGCAGGCTCCAACCCCACATTTCTCCTCCACAATGCATTAGTAGAGGTTCTTCATGAGGGCTCCACTGCAGTATCATACTTCTGCCTGGACATCCAGACATTTCCATACATCCTCTGAAATCTTGGTGGAAGTTCCCAAACCTCAATTCTTGCCTTCTGCACACCCTCAGGCCCAAAAACACATGGAAGCCACAAAGGCTTATACCCTCTGAATCAATGACCCAAGCTTTCCTGGTCCCTATTTAGCCACAGCTGGAGCTGGAGCATCTGGGACAGAGGATGCCATGTCCTGAGGTTGCACAGACCAGCAGGGTCCTGGGCCAGTCCATGAAACCATTTTTCCCTCCTAGGCCTCCAGCCAGTCATGGGGGGTGCTGCCAGGAAGATCTTTGATCTGCCCTAGAAACATTTTCTGCATTGTCTTGGCTGTTAACATTTGGCTCCTTGTTACTTATACAAATTTCTTCAGCCAGCTTGAATTTCTCCCCAGGAAATGGGTTTTCTTTTTCTATTACATGGTCAGGCTGCACATATTTCAAACTTTTATGCTCCACTTCCTTTTTAAAGGCAAGTTCCAATTTCAGACCATCTTCTTCTTTGCACATATGAGCATACACTTCTAGAAACAGCCAGGAGGTCACATCTTTAACACTGCTGCTAAAAAAAGTCTTCCACCAGATATCATAAATTATCTCTCTCTGAAGTTCAAAGTTCCACAGTTCTGTAGGGCAGAGGCACAATACCACGGGTCTCTTTGCTAAAGCATCACCAGAGTGACCTTCACTCCATTTCACAATAAGTTCCTCATCTCCATTTGAGACCACCTCAACCTGGACTTTATTGTCCACATCACTATGAGCATTCTGGTCACAACTATTCAACAAGTCTCTAGAAAGTTCCAAACTTTCCCACATGTTCCTGTCTTCTTCTGAGCCCTTCAAACTGTTCCAACCTCTGCTCATTACCCAGTTCCAAAGTCATTTCCACACTTTCAGTCATCTTTATGGCAGTGCCCCACTCCCTGGGACCAATTTGCTATGTTAGTCTGCTTTCACACTACTGTAACGAAATACCTGAGATATGGTAATTTATGAAGAAAAGAGGTTTAATTGACTAACAGTTCTGCAGGCTTAACAGGAAGCATGTCTAGGAGGCCTCCGGAAACTTACAATCATGGTGGAAGGGCAAAGGGGAAGTAAGCACAGCACCTTCTTCTCATGGTGGCAGGAGAGATAGGAAGAATGAAGGGGGAAGTGCCACACACTTTTAAACCATCAGATATTGTGAGAACTTATTATCACAAGAACACCAAAGGGAAATCTGCCTTATGACCCAGTCACCTCCCATCAAGCCCCTCCCCTGACATGTAGGATTTACAATTCCACATGAGATTTGGGTGTGGACAAAGAGCCAAACTATATCAGATGGGGTGTGTAATAGCATAACATACACTAAGTTATGGGAGTACAGAACAGGGACAGAACATGAAGTTATTATCAGACATTATGCCTGAACATGAATATGGTTATGTGGTTAGCCTGCTGTCAAGTAGGACTTCCTGAAAGAAAAGATGAATGCTAAGGCCCAGTAGAGAATGCTAAAGTGAGGTTTCAAGACAACTGGGTAATAGCTTGGCTCATAGTCTAGATTTCTAATCACCTCTTTCCAGGTCTGGACCTCCCAGAGATTTTTACCAGCCAGAGGAAGGGAGAGGAAGCTTGCTTCTGAACCCTCGCTATATCAGTTCCATTATATATACTCATTTACATCAAAAATTCAATTTGAGATAATACAATATCATGCACAGACTACTTCCTACACCCTTTCCTCTCTGCCCACCCATCCTCCCTACCCCATGTATTGTTGACCAGATTCCATTACTACATTATCTATAACTCTGAAAGAGAAGGCCCCTAATCTCTATAGCGGCTCCTGAGTCAGGAAGCCTTATGCAAAGGCATGGAGTTCCTCTTCATTGAAGTGTCTTGCTGGTTACAATATATGTTTAGGTGGGGGTGACAATATCTTATTAGAGATCTACAGAATAATGACACTCCTTATTTAACCTAAATCCTTCAGAAATTTGCAGATGTACATCAAGAGGACAGAAACTTAGCTCCTAAACCCTAATCAAGCATCTTCCTAGTGTAGCCATTTGATCTGAATTAAAAATAAATGTTCTGTAAATATTGTTGGCAGCATGAACATTTCCTTCTTCTAGAATACTTAGTATCCATGCGTATTTCCAATGACTTCTCCTTACATTCAATCAGGAGACATCTTTTGGCTTCTTCTGCAAATGGCTGTAGTAACCAAAAGACTCATATGCAAAGGTGTTCTCAGTTTCTTGTATCAAGAGCTTTGTAGACTACATTAGCAGGAATGTTTTCCAGAAGGAGTATTTTATCCAGGCTGATGTAATGCTTTCTAGTACCTCATCTTCTATTATGTAATTAAATATACATCTCATTACATGCCTTTCACTCATGCATTCCCGTCTCATTTCATTGCTTCAATTATACTGCATTAATGAACACACAGGTGAATTGTGTAGTTTTCTACATAGTGTGATCTCTAAAGCCCTTTAAGCCATAAATTATTCTTCTTTAAAGTCACTCATTTTAATGAAGGTACTGCTTACAAGAACTGGGCCAAAGTGCATCATTTACTTCAGCTCTTAATCACAAAGACCAGAGCAGAGAGTCAATACTGACAGCTATATGGTCAGCAGCTGGTGAAAGAGATTTGTCAGTCAGTGAGGTGCTAGAGTCTAGAGCTCGTAGGAGTGAGAGGCCAGTACCTCTGAATCTCCATCAAGTTATCTGAGTAGAGGAGGGAGAAGGACCAAAAACAGTGAGAAAGATAGGCCTAAGAAGAGAGCAGGACAAGGTAGAAGATCCGTGTAGATCGCAGGAGGTAAGAAAAGATTACCCCAGAATGAGCAAGAAGGTTATCAGAAGGCTCAGTCCTGTAGAATTAGAGGAATTTGCCCCTCTCTAGATCAGTGCTTCGCAAAATAGGGGTATCTCTTACCAACAGCATCAGCATCATCTCAAACTTGAAATGCAAATATTCAGATCCTTCTCAGATCTACTGAATCAGAAACTCTGGGTGGATGACTCAGTAACCTGTGACACATCCTGTACTATAACATGGATTACTGAGTCACCCACCCAGAGCATTAGAATCATGTTCTCCCCTTGATTCTAAAGCCACCAGGAGTTTGAAAGGCCTTGCTTCAGATTAGCCTGAAGAATCATTAGTTAAATCTTGAACTTCAGTTCTTCCCTTCTTAAAAGCATCCTCTTGCCTGAAAGTAGACCAGAATTTGTTTTCCCCACTGTGTTTCCAAAGGATTCTAGTCTACAGAGCTCTTGATACAAGAGACCGAATACTGAAATATCAGTGGTTAATTCTGTAGAAATGAAGGATACTTAGCTTCAAAACTCTTTTACTGCTTCGGTGCAGGTTATTTTGTCAGTTGATGATTTCTATGATGGAGGCTCAGGATTCCAAACAGAATACTGACATTTCAATGAAGAGAGAAAAGGGTGTTAAAGCAAGGATCCTTGATTAATTACTGGACAGGCATAGATGGAGGTCACCTTTTGGCAATATGGTTCAAAACCTGCCTGACATAGAATACTAGTATTTATTATTCTTTGCAAATTATCCATTGAAATAGATAAGTTACTCTGCATTATTAGTAAGCATCCATATTCTACTAGAGCAATTTTCATTCATTTATTTACTCTACAGAACCTAAAAACCCGAACACATAGAGGTTAAGCTCCGGTAAATAGAACTATGGGTAGGGTCTCCCCAAGCAATAGATATCCCTGTGATCAAAGAGAATGCTCTGTCTTTGTTCTTTTAAGACATGGCATAAGAACTAAAGAAAGGGCAATGATGGCTACTGTTTCCTGGACTCACAGATTGGCAGCATTACTTGAACTTTATGGAGCTTGGATTAAGCCATTTTACTCTTTCTTGACATTTATTAGACCGGTAGACTATGAAGGGTTACCCGTCACCAGGACACAAAAGACAGCAGAGAAAGGGCCAGGCTAAGTGTGTTTCCTGCAGGTCGGCATGCTCTGCTAAACACAGGGAATTCCAAATCCTTCCCTTGGCTTACCACTCTCTCCAGTGCCTCCCATCCTTCTCCAGCATGACTTTCCACCTTCTCTTTTTTGCTCACCAACAACAGCCACATTGGCCTTCTTTGGCATTCTGAACATTCCAAGCCCTATCTCATGTGAGAGCCTCAGTGCTTGCTCACCCTCCCGTCTGGAATGCTCTTTCCAAACTCGACTCTTGGCTAGTTCCTACTTAATTTCCAAAAGCTCTTGCCTGACCCTACATCCTAAATCATATTCTTTCTTTATATTCTTTTGTAACATCCCGAATTTTATCTTTATAGCATTTAGCATACTTTATAATTTTATATTTGTTTGTATGACTACTGCTTAAAGTTTGTGTTCTGCTTAGATTGTCAGTTTTATGATGACCACTTGCTCTCAGGGCTGATCAGAACACTGCTATTTTGACTGGCCATTACTGATTAATTTCACAGGTCATCAGTATGCATGCTTGCAAGTCCATATCAGATCTGCTTTCTCAGGGTGGTTTCTGCCATCACATCACCTTCTCTTCTCTGACCTTCTGCTTTCCAGTTATAAAGACCTTTGTGATTACATCAGCTCACCCAGATAATCCAAGATAATCTCTCTGTCTCAGTAACCTTAATTTAATCATATCTATAAAGCCCCTTTCACCTTGTAAGGTAGCACTTTTATAGGTTCTGGGGATTTAGGATGGAGACATCTTTGAGGGGTCATTATTCAGCCTAACCACAGCACCAGATGAACAGTCTGTGCTCCTACTTTGTGAATTAACTATAATTCAGTCTGATCAATCCTTTGTGTCTGGTTCTTACAAGAGACCACAGTATAGTTTATTAGTCTATGGGAGTGATGGACAACCTCTCTCAATCTCTTTTCCCTTATGATTTCTTTTTTTGCATTTGCTTTATAGACAAAAACTTTGCTTCATTCTAGTTGATAGACACCCAAACAAGTGCTGAAGTCAGCAAGACCCTGGAGCTCAAACCTGAGAGATTTTTGGTTTTGTATGCTTCACCTCGGTCCCAACACTGCCCAGTCTTGGGTTCTACCCACTCTAATTTCCACCTTCTAAACTGGGCCAGCCAGAACTGGTTTGCCTAAGGAATTGAGCATCATGTTGTGATGGCATTCACCTTTGCACCATGATGAATGTGGGCAAGATAGTAGTCACAAATTCTTATCTGTCCTCAGTCTCACTGTCAGCCCTCCCCATGTACTCTCATGGCAGGAGAGAAAGAGGAAAAGCAGGGGGAAGAAGTAGAAGAAGGGATAATGAATTACCTCTGTTACAAAGCCCAGAGAAGGCTCATACCCCAAAGACCTCGTACCATGATCACTCTGCTCATCACTTCTGGACAAAAAGGAAACTCTGCATCACACACTGGGGCCTATCATGGGGAGGGGGGAGGGGGGAGGGATTGCATTGGGGAATTATACCTGATATAAATGATGAATTGATGGGTGCTGATGAGTTGATGGGTGCAGCACACCAACATGGCACATGTATACATATGTAACAAACCTGCACGTTATGCACATGTACCCTAGAACTTAAAGTATAATAAAAAAAATAAAAAAATTTAAAAAAAAAAAAAGGAAACTCTGAAGACCAGGGATTCACTACCACTTTATCCATCCAACAGGCAGATCAAGATTAGGAACCTGTGTCAGCCCTAGGCAATTAATTCCAAACATCCAAAATCTACTAAACACAGGTGCATTACTAAATGATGATAAGTCATTAGTGATAGCAACAAAAATAAAATCAAAATAAAATATCTTTCCTAAAATTCCTTATGGTTAAAAATTAGTGTGGAGAGGAATTTTTTTGTAAAATGATAAAGTTAAATATATTTTAAGAAAGTGAGAGGAATACTTTTTATGAATTTTGTGACTGTATCTTTTAAAAACAACAAATTTTTTTCTTAGGTATTTACCATGGGCAAAACACCAAACTGATACCTGGAATTAAGGTCACCAAATGGCCTTCAGCTTTGCCCAGGGGTTCTAATCACGGTACATATACCGTTTTCTATGAGTAGCTTCCTTTTTTCTTGGAATAAGATCACGTAAAGAAAGGGAAAAAAATGGTCAATTTTGGGATGAAATGTTCAAAAAATGATAAAATACCATATGCACTAAGTTGACAGGTGCAAAGCTTTGAAGACTGCACAAAATGTTGGGTGCCTTCCTTATACTCACTAGCTTTCAATATGTGTGAACACATTGCAGACTACCCCAGTCATTTTGGAGCTGATAATTCATCCACAATCCAGGAGTCCTCTAGAGATTCTTTAGAGAAAGAGTAATAATATTAGCTTGTGAGAAGCATCTGGAAAAAAAAAAAAAAAAAGAGTAACGTTTGTGAGCACAGGTAACCAAAATCACAGAATCGTAAATAGAACTGAGTTTCCCTAAACATAGAAAACAGAATGCTGGCCAGGCACAGTGGCTCATGCCTATAATCCTAACACTTTGGGAGGCCAAGGTGGGTGGATTGCTTGAGGTCAGGAGTTTGAGATGAGCCTAAACAATATGGTGAAACCCCATCCCTACTAAAAATACAAAAATTAGCTGGGCGTGATGGCAGGCACCTGTAATCTCAGTTACTCGGGAGGCTGAGGCAGGAAAATTGCTTGAACCTGGGAGGCAGTGGTTGCAGTGAGCTGAGATCACGCCACTGCACTCCAGCCTGGGCAACAAAGCGAGACTCTGTATCAAAGGAAAAAAAAAAAAAAAGGAAAAGAAAAGAAAATAGAATGCTAACCAATGTGACAGTACAAATTTCAAATATGGTAATGGAGTGTGCCTGCTGAAAAATTTTAAAGTATGTCAGTGAAAAGATCTGGCCAAATGGGAATAAATTTGTCCAGATTTTCTGAAAAATCAAACAATTTTCAAACAAGAAATCTTAAACTGCAAAATCCAAAGTTAGAGAATTTGAAGTAGTGAATTTACTAACTTTTCCTGGCCACCCTTTCAACCTGTTGTCAGCGAACTACATTAGAAGGAGGTCACTAGTTCATTTTTTCCTTTTTCTCTCCCTCCTTCCCCTCAACTTTATGTTTTTCATGATCATTGGCTACTTTTTAAAGTATATTTCTTTAAAGATAAGCAGTTGCTATAATAAAACTTCACACTGCATGCTGGTGAAAAACACACATATCTGTCTCTGAGTAGTCACAGATTGTTCTCCTTGATTGTAGTCTGGATGTGATTATCATGTTGATCCATTATTTTTCTTGAATAAAGTTGGCCAAAGAAAGTTAATCAGCTGCCTTATTATGTCTTTCAACATTAAAATCATTTTGTTAAAATTAAGACATTGGCACCAGAACACACTGAAACTTGGGACAGCCAGAAATCAACCAGTGAAGCCAAAGTCATGCCTGGTGGGGAAACTGAGGCAACCTGCCTCCATTCTGACTCTGAAATGGAGTCTACAAGACAGTGTGGGCCCACGGCCGTGTCCTGCCCAATTGCTCAGCAGCTCCCAGAGGTCAGGAGTTCTCCTAGAGATTCTCCTCTCCCACCCCAGCTCACGCCCTGTCCTCCACACCCATCAGAGATCCTTAGGCTTGATATCTCCATCACTTTCTTTAATCATCTTGAATCACCACAGATATGATTAAGGAAACCCTACAGATCGAGTCATACCTTCAAACATAAATATCCTTGCTCAGTAGTAATCTACCTCAAACTTCCATAGACACATCTTTATTTGAGGATCAAAAGAGCTGTCATCTCCAATACTAACAATGCCTTCTTCCGGAACAACTCCTGAAGAACCTGCCTGAGGCTGTTTCACAGTTAATGTATGTTGATAAGTAGAAGGATTACACTCGAAAATAATCATAAAAACTGCAGTATAGTAAACATATAAACCAGTAACATAGTCATTTATCATAATTTTCAAGTAATATACACTGTACAAAATTGTATGTGCTATACTTTTATGTGACTGAGAGAACAGTACGTATGTTCACCACAGGCATGTGACTAAAGTGTTGTGCTATCACGTTTAGGACAATGCAAAATCACTAGGCAACAGGAGTTTTTCAGCTCCATTACAATGTTATAGGACCACCATTATATATCTGGTCCATCATTGACTAAAACGTTATCATGTGGCACAGGACTGTATATGGTCCTGTTAGACTTTTTAAGTTTATTTTTGTTCATAGGTATCATGTTTTTCCCCAAACCATGGAATTAAGTGTCTGCCTTATTTCTATCGTCTGTTTCTTTTTCTTTCTTTCTTTTTTTTTTTTTTGACAGAGCTTCACTCTGTCGCCCAGGCTGGAGTGCAAAGGTGCGATCTCAGCTCACAGCAACCTCTGCCTGCAGGGTATTGTCTGTTACTTTTTACTCACGTAGCAATGTATCACAAACTCTATCCATGCCAAAAACAAAATTATGAGCATTTTTAATATAGCTGTTGCCTATTTTTGTGTCTCCTTTTCAGAAGTGTTTATTTAGGTCTTTTGTACATTTTCCAATTAGTTTATTTGTTTTCTTGCTATTGAGTTGTTTGAGTTTCTTAAATATTTTGTATATTAACCTCTTATCAGATTATGGTTTACAAATATTTTCTCCCAATCCTTCTATTTTCTCTTCATTCTGTTGTTTCCTTTGCAATGCAGAAGCTTTTTAGTGGATGCAAACTCATTTGTTTTTTGCTTTTGTTGCCTGCCATTTATTTGTGTGGACTACAATTTCTTTCATCAATGTTTTCTAGTTTCCAGTATAGATGATCCTCAATTCATGATGGAGTTATATCCAGATAAACCCATCATAAGTTGAAAATATTGTAAGTTGAAAATGCATTTAATACATAAAATCTACCAAGCATCGTAGCTTAGCCTAGCCTACATTGAATATGCTCAGAACATTTATGTTAGTCTACATTGGGTAAAATAATCTAAGACAAAGCCTATTTGATAATACAGTGTTGAAGAGCTCATGTAATTTATTGAATACTGTACTGAAAATGAAAAATAAAATGGTTGTATGGGAAATCAAAGTACGGTTTCTGTTGAATGTGTATTGCTTTCACACCAGCATAAAATTGTAAGTCAAACCATCATAAGTTGAACATTGACTTCTAAATATTTTTCATGTTATTGTGGATGAGACTGATTTCTTAATTTTTTTCAGATTATTTGTTGTTAGCCTAAAGAAACACTATTGATTTCTGTTTGTACTTTGCAACTTTACTGAATTTGTTTATCAGTTCTAACAGTTTTTTGTGTGCAGTCTTTTTTTCCATATATAAGATCATATCATCAGCAAACAATCTCACGTGTTTCTTTTCTGTTTGAATGCCTTTTCTTATGTAATTGCTCTGGGTAGAACTTCCACTACTATGATGAATAAAGGTAATGAGTGTGGGCATCTTTATCTGGTTACTGACATTAGAGGAAAAGTGTTTAATCATCAAAGAAATGTAAATTAAAACCACAATGGGATATCACCTCACACCTATTAGAATGACTATTATCAAATAGCCATTTTGGTGAGGGTGTGAAGAATGTTGGTGAGGGTGTGATGAAAAGGGAATCTTTGTGCACTGTCTGTAGGAGTGTAAATTAATAGAACCATTATAAAGAACAGTGTGGAGGTCCTCAAAAAACTAAAAATAGAACAACCATATGATCCAGCAATCCCACCGCTGGATAGATCTTGAAAGGAATTTAAATCGATCTGCAAAAGAAATGTCTGCATTCCCGTGTTCATTACAGTGTTATTCACAATAGCTAAGATATGGAAGAGATCTAGGGGTCCATCATCAGAAGAATGGATAAAGAAAATGTGAAAAGGTGAGCTCACAGAAGTAGAGAGGAGAACGGTAGCCTCCAAGGGCCGAGGAAGGGGTGTGGATGGGTAAATGGAGTTGTTGATCAAAGGATATGAAGTATTAGTTAGACAGGAGGAATGAGTTTTAATAACCTATTGCATAGCATGGTGACAATAATAAACAATAATTCATTGCATATTTTAAAATAGCTAAAAGGGTAGATTTTAAGTGTTTTCATCACGAAAGATAAGTAGGTATTGATTTGTTAACTAACCTGATTTAATAATTCTGTTATAAACATATATCAAAACATCACATTGCACCCCAAAACACATACAATTAGTACTTGTCAATTGAAAGCTTAAAAAGAACAAAGAAAAAATCCGGTATTATCTTGCGCCATGATATTTTTCAGTGACTTTAAAATAATCTATTGTAAGGATGCAGTGTAAGTTGACCAATTTCCTATATTTGGGCATTTAAGTTGAATCCTATTTTTATGGTATTTAAAATACATATATTGCAATAAACATCTTTGAATGCATTAATAATTTTAACATAAGGATAAATCCTGTTAACTAAAAATTTCTGGGTTCAAGTGTATGTATATTTGTAAGACCTTTAAAATATTTTATCTAATTGTTCTTCAGAAAAGTTATATAAATTTACTTCCCATCAACAATATGAGTGTCTAGTTTCTTCATACCATTGAAAGAGTATTGTTTTAAATTCTTGCCCAAATTGAAGATCAGTTCAATGTCAATTGTCTTAAGTTTTTAAAAATTTTATAACTAATGAGACTGGATTTGTTTTCATGCTTGTTTATGTTATTTCATGTTTATTTATCACATGTATTATTGAATGGAACTGTTTTGTTTATTGTGTCTTTGGTCCATTTGAATGGGTTCTTTATCTTCTCTTATTGATTTGTAAATGAATTTTAAATATGGAAAGAATAAACCTCTTTCCTGTCATATATGTTGCAAGTACTTCCTCACACTGTAATTTATATTTTTATTTATTTATGGTGCTTTATTTATTTATTTATTTATTTTTAATTTCAGAGATAGGGTTTCACCATGTTGTCCAGGCTGGTCTCAAATTCCTGGGCTCATGAGATCCACCCACCTCGCCTACCAAAGTGTTGGGATTACGGGCATGAGCCACCGTGCCCAGCCTAGTTATGGTGCTTTAAATTAAGAAGTATAAAACTGTTCTTATCTACAGACCTATTTTTTCTTCCTTTATTTTTTTGCTGTTAGTGCTATGCCTCTAAAATCTCTTTCTCTAACACTAAAGATTACATCAATATCCAAATTTTTTTCTCCTTTAAAGTGCCCTTTTTATTGCACTCTTTAATCCATTATAATTTATTTTGGTGGGTTTTATAAAGTTCGGTTATATCGATCTATCTTTCTATTTATTTCTGAGGCAGGATCTTGATCTGTCATCCAGAATATGGAGTACAGTAGTGTGATCTCAACTCACTGAAACCTCTGCCTCCAAAGCTCAAGCAGGCCTCCCGAGTAGCTGGGACAACAGGTGCACCCCACCATTCCCAGCTAATTTTTCTATTTTTTTTTTTTTTTTTTTTTTTTTTGTAAAGTTAGAGTTTTGCCATGTTGCCCAGGCTGGTCA
This sequence comes from Piliocolobus tephrosceles, assembly GCF_002776525.5. Lineage (NCBI taxonomy): Eukaryota > Metazoa > Chordata > Mammalia > Primates > Cercopithecidae > Piliocolobus > Piliocolobus tephrosceles. The sequence goes on along the minus strand of NC_045451.1, from coordinate 24,959,052 downwards.
TGAATATCTTTATTTTTGAAGAGCCAGAAGTTTAGGGACTTGGAGATACCACAGGCAAAGTTGCTACATGTAAAGTAGTTGCTCTAAAGTGGAAAGCACTGGGAGTTCTGTGTTCTAGTCTGCCCAAATGTATGTGGTAGACACGTTCCTTAACCTGTCCCTCTAAGTTCAATAATGCCTGCAGAGTTGTCATGAGGATTAAAGGAGGTGATACTTTGAAAAATAGGAATGGAAATATTGTCTTCTTTTATTAGAGGATTTGGAATGGCAAAGAGGGTAGGGGTATGCAATTTCATTTTTCTTTTGCAAGCTTAATTCAAAAGACACTTCTTGCAGATAGATAAGAAAGATGAAAGAAAATGAAAAATTTGGAGTAAAAAAATAAAAGAACTCATGTGGTTCTTTTCCCCTCCCACATTCCTGTTTTGAGAAGGAGAATGATGTGACTGCATCTTAAGAGATCTTTGGCCTGTGTGTTTTCTCATGTTTGTACTTCTACCATGACTATGTAGCACACAATACTATAAATATGACACTAAATTTAAAAATTGCATTTTCTCTTGTGTTATTTGAGGCTCTCCTCTACTTGCCTCCCCTTCTGCTGCCACAGCTCCTTTGTCAATGTAGAGATTTTGTTGTGTTCTTATAAATCACCTGCCAATATCAAGCGATTCAGAAGGTATTAAAATATGTATTGAACACTCAATGTTTGTAACTTGGCAATACCAGAAAGAGATTACCTTTGAGAAACATTGACAGTATTAAACAGGACTTTCATAAAAATGTAAGCAGAGTTAAATATATTTCAATTATAAGGAGACATATATCTTTATTATACCCAAACAAATGAGTTCAGTTGGTAGATTATCTTAGGTAAAATCGTTTCATATTATCAAGGTACATACCACCCCCTTATGTAATGACGTTTTCCTGAAGTTTTTGGTTTTTTTACTTTTACGGCTATCAGTCCTTATTTTTTTTTCCAAAATGGAAGAAATGCTATTAATGGCAAGCCATTTTTTATTTTTAGATAGATGATCTGTGTCCTGAAAAAAAAAGAAGACAAATTATATGAGGAAATATTGTTAGGATTTACTCTGCCAGTAGGTGTTTCTGAAAGCAGTAGGCGTTTTTGAAAAGAACACCTTGATGGAGAGGGAAGACATCTGGTGGACGCCATTTGGAAGTAAGGCAAAAGAGTCACCAGGTAAGAGGACCTAGCAAGGAGGCTTTAATTTATGTATCTTTGTAAGATAATACTGGCTAAATAAAAGTGGCAGAGGAAAAATATATTAAAAATCTTAATATTTACTGACTTGCCTTTGTTAGCAACAGTTAAAATTATTTTAAATGAGATTGAATTTTAACTCTCTCTCTCTCTCTCTCTCTCTCTCTCTATATATATATATATATATATATATATATATATATTCTTTCTTTCTCTGGCTAGCTAGCACCTCTAATGTTTTTGTTACCATTTTTAATCCTTGACACAAAGATGAATACATTTTTTTCAGAAAATAAAGCCAATGACGGGCTATTCAAGGATATGAGGAATAGCTTTATTATAATCTATTGTTATTTGCTATTGGTAATCTCTATCAAAGTTTAAAATGCACATAGAAAAAAAGCAACTCCACTTTGAGAAAAGTATGACACTCATACACTGGGAAAAGTACACAAAGATAAATGTAAAGCCACATTCATTAAACATCATTTGTGAAAAAGAAAAACCTAGAAACTACTTGGATTTCCATTGCTGGGAGAGTGATTACATACTTTAGAGGATATCAACGTAATAAAATGTAACTGTTAGAAAGAGTGAGATAGATCTATGTTATCATTAAACTATTTTATGAAGAGTAGTATACTAATAAGCCATTTGTGTAAAAAGAACATGTATACATGTGAATTTGTTTAGAAGCTTACAGAATATATATTTGGCTGACTATTGAATGACCAAGAGTTAAAAATCCATATTCAGATAAGGCTAAGGCTAAAGCCGAACATCACATTAAGAGAATGAATTTCTTGGATAAAAGAAAATTATGATATTTTGTTAAATTCATTAATGATGAAAGGTTTATTTTTAAAATTCTAGTGGAAAATATTAGAGTTCGATATTGTAGAACAGATAAAATAAGTCTTAGTATTGACACTGCTAAGCTGCTCTGATAGTCACTTTACCTACACATTTGTGATACTAAGGAGATATTTGCATTTTTCCTTCCTTCTTTTCCTTCTTTCCTTCTTTCCTTCCTCCCTTCCTCCCTATCTCTCTTTCTCTCTTTCTTTCTTTCTACATGGCGTTTCACTTTTGTTGCCCAGGCTGGAGTGCAGTGGCACAATCTCTGCTCACTGCAACCTCAACCTCTCAGGTTCGAGCAATTCTTCTGCCTCAGCCTCCCAAGTAGCTGGGATTACAGGCATGCACCACCACACTTGGCTAATGTTTTGTGTTTAATAGAGATTGGGTTCACCATGTTGGTCAGGCTGGTCTTGAACTCCTGTCCTTAGGTAATCTGTCTGCCTTGGCCTCCCAAAGTTCTGAGATTACAGGCGTGAGCCACTGCTACCGGCCGATATTTGCATTTTCAAACTGCACAACTTATAATGTAATTTAACCTCTGTACAGCAGACTATAATTCAGGATAAGTGTTCAGTAATCCATTCTCTAAATAGATCATTGTATCTGGGTTTTATAACTGAAAGTTTGTGCAATAATTTTGCAAGGTTTTTGCATAAATTTTAGGTGCCATAGACTTAAAACTATAAGGAATTGCCTTAGAACATTTTTCATGAAATCTGTTGGTTTGAAATTTGAATGGTAAGAACAAAATAGGTTTTGGATTTCTCATTTTTCTTATTCTGATTATTTTTCTTTAACGTATTTAATATTTTTATTATGTCTTGATCTTCAATCAAGAGGAAATACTGCAAGTTTTACTTTGCCAAGACATAATAAAAATATTCAATACGTTAAAGTTTCATGCTCATGATTTTGGGTTTTTTCCATCAAGAAATTTGAGAAGTAAAATTGGCATATTCCTTTTAATTTGTTCCCTAAAGGATGTGAAGAATTCTCACATAGAAATTTTTCTTCAAAGACTTATAGCCTAACTGGAATTACAGAGCTAAAAATTAAAATGGATCCATAAAGACTATACATTATGAAAACTAGATAAAGCGAATACTATTTTACAAACAATAATATAAATTACTATGCTATCATTATATTAGATGTTTAATAAATGTTGAATGATTAAAGGATTTAATTTATATACATACTAAATTAACAGAAGAAACATAAACTATAGACATTCAAAGCTTGAAAAAATTAGCTGGGCATGGTGTCATGTCCCTATAATCTCAGGTACATGGGAGGCAGAGTGATTTGCTTTAATACGACCCCCAGAGCAAATGCCAGAGAAAAGGCAAGTAGGCAAGGCAAAAAAAACTTTATTTACAAGCCAATGTAAGGGAGGGGTGAGGTTCACCAGTCTCCTGCGTTCTCGGACGAGCTTCCTGGGTCCCGTGTATGAGGAGGGGATGAGGAAGCTTGCACTGGCATTCTCGGATGAGGTTCCTGGGTCCCGCTGACCCAGGAGCTGAGGAAGTTCGTTCTGGCATTCTCCGACTAGGTTCCTCGGTCCGGCATACGAGGAGGGGCCGAGGAAGTTCGCACCGCACGCCTGCCGGGAGTGGCTTTTATGTCCTGGGCCCAGGAGTGGGAGGGCAGTGGGTGGGACATAGGCGGGTCGGGGCGGGGCGGTAGGCGTGGCTAGGCGGGTACCGGTTCTTCTCCGTCAGAGGTCGGGTTGCGCCTGCACAGTCGACCCATGTCTTTCCCAGGCACGGGAAAGTTGACGGTGAAGAACCCGGAACTGCGCCATCTTGCCTCTGTTTGTCCAAACGGTCCAACCTTTTATTGATAATAGTGATAAGGGGTGCCGTGGTCTGTCTGGCTACTTCCTGCTGTTAAGGGATGTCATTGAGGTTGGGGTCTATGGTTGGTATTTGGACGTACGGATAAAGAAGCATCTGGTCGAAGGTGACGCGCGTGATCTCTTGAACTTTGGCTCAAAGAAATTTGATTAAAACAGGGGCGAGACATAAGACAAAAGGGAGGATTAGTATGGGAATTAGGAATGGGACATCTGCTTTATTACGGGCAGCAGCCATACCGGTGGTCCGGGGGTGAAGGGGGTATTGTAGGTTTTTAGTTCTGCTTTAATCCTGTTTAGGGTTTGGATGTTAGTGTGTACTAGGCCTGACTCATTTACATAATAGCAGCATTCTTCTCCTAAGAAGAGACATGTTCCTCCTTTTTCGGCAGTAAGTAAATCTAATGCTCGCCTATTTTGTGCTGCTACCTGGGCCACTGAGGTAATTTGACGCTGCAGAGAGGCCAGGCTTTCAGCTGAAGCCTCTATGGCCTCTCGGATTTGAGCTGCTAGAGATTGGGTAGACTGTACCGAGTGGGCAAGTGCCCCAGTTTCAAGCCCTGACGCCACTAAGGAGGCGGCCAGGGAGACTCTGATGACTAGGGGAAGGAAGACAGCCTGTTTTTGGAGATCATTAGGAGGAGGGTTAAATTGTATGACGAGTTCAGCTACTTCTGCTTTGCTATATAAGATTAAACTAGGTACTAGGGACACTGGGACACAAAGGGATTGACCAATGGATGTGTGATTAAGGACCTTGAAGAGGGTTTTGTTGAACCAGAAATAACCTCCGATGGGAGCCATCTGGGTCTTAGCGGGTGGCTGGGTATAGTTACACCAGGAGGTGTTTGGGGTAGAGTAGCAGAAAGGAAGGATTGGACTTTCTGGGCTTTGGTATAGTGGGACTTGGAGCAAGAACGGTTTTTGGGAGGTGCCTATGGAGTTAGTTGTAGCCTTGAAAGCAGTAGGTAAGGGGACTGCCACTAAAGGGGCTCTTTCAAGGGCCGCACAGAGGAAACAGTGGGAGAGATTTGTTAGGTTGGTTGCCCATGTTAGGTTTAACCCTTGACGGACTAGTTTTAACCATGAGAAGGGGTCCTTATTGGAGGAGTGTAATTGATCTTGTAAGGCCTGTTCTTGTGCTTGTATGGCTAAGGTTAAATTCTGTAGGGCATGTATGTTTTGAGGAAGGGATTTTTGCTGGACAAGTGTTCTTTTTATCAGGAGAGTAGCCATGGGATATGAACTAAGGATTGTGTAGCCTGTGTAGAGTCCACCTTTGACTCCTTCTGCCCATCGGGGGTCCCTTGGGTCTTTGATATGTAATTGGTATTGAAGGGGGGTTTGTTGATTCACAATGGTGAAGAGAGCAGCGGGTTTCATCTGTCTCAAGGTTGCATAATGGATCTTACAATAAATGTAAGGTCATCCTAGGTTCTTTTGTTTCCAGTAAGTCTCACAATTGTAATGTGTCTGATCGTGCAGGAAGCAGAGAGCCTTAGCTCCGGCCACACTGCAACATGATAGGGTGAAATTTATAGTAAGATGGGGTTGGCAGCCTGAAGGGGGGCAGTCAGCAGTGCCTTGTAGCTGTGAGTGCTGTTTATTTTTGTGTGACCAAGTTTCAACTATAGAGAATCTCCATATGAAAGTTGGGTTAGTAATAGAGATTGAAATGCAAGAAAAAGATAGTAATATAAGTATGAAATAGTACTTCATCTTCAGTGTAATCACAGGGTACACCTTGTCACTGAAGATGTTCTATAAAGGTAAGCAGGAGAACCACTGTGATGGGCTATTATCTGGAGGCAAGTAGGGATCTGGGGTAAGATATTGGAATTCTGTTATGTTTATATAGAGTATGGCGAGAAATCGGGATAAGCGCAAGGGGTCAGGGAACATGTGGTGGTTGGGAGAGTTTGGTGAATTTGAGACGGGTAGGGGTAAGTCTAGTAGATGTCCACTGATTGTCTTCTGTGGGGGCCTTTTTTTAATTGTGATATATGGATCCAGTGCGCATGTCCTAGAAGTTTGGCTGCTGTGTATGTGGATAGGAGGACAGTATAGGGGCCTTTTCACCTAGGCTGAAGATCTTTGGCTTGGATATCTTTTAAGTATACTTGGTCTCCTGGCCTGAGAGAGAAATGTGGGCTATAAGTGTCTGTTGGAGAGGGGTGTGCTAGTTCTGCATGTTGTCTCAGGAGTTGTCTCAAGAGGGTGAGGTATGGGAGATAAGTTGCCAGCGGGGAAGAAAGGGTGGGTAACTGCTGGAGGATGAGGGGCTGGCCGTAAACTAATTCAAATGGACTGAGGCCTGTTGGACTCCGTGGGGCTGCTCGCAGCCGGGTTAGGGCCAGGGGAAGGAGAGATACCCACGATTGTCGAGTCTCGAGGGAGAGTTTGGTGAGTTGCTGCTTAATGAGCCCGTTGGCCCTCTCTACTTTACCAGAAGACTGAGGTCTATAAGGGATGTGGAGTTTCCAGGTGATGTGTAGGAGGGCTGCCACCTGTTGGACTACCTTGGAGATGAATGCTGGGCTGTTGTCAGACTGAAGAGTGAGCGGGAGGCCAAACCTAGGAATAATGTGTTCAGTGAGTATGGAGGCAACTATATTGGCGGTTTCTCCTGTAGTAGGATAGGCTTCTATCCATCCTGAAAAAGCATCAATGAGGGTTAAGAGATATTTGAATTTTTTATGCCTTGGCGTGTGGGTAAAGTCAATTTGCCAATCTTCGCCTGGTTGGTGCCCTCTGAGTTGATGGCTCGGATGGGGATTGCGCAATGCGCCTTGAGGGTTTGACTTGAGACATGTGGAACACTGTCAGTTGATTATAATTAGGTGTTTCATGAGTGTGGGGCAGTGAATGAGGGGGGGCTTAGGAGGTTATATAAAGCTTTGGGTCCTATGTGTAGGGAATTATGTATGTCTTTTAGAATGGTGTGGAGTTGAGTTTCAGGAATAACTAACTTATTATTGAGGTAAATCCAATTGTCTGCGGCTAGTTTGGCTGTTGAATCTTCTAATAGTTTGGTCTTTTCCTCTTGGGTATAAGTAGGGGTATATTCAGGAGAGAGAAAACAAATAGAGGGAAGCGTGGGAGTGGAGAATCTGGCTGCCGACTTGGCAGTGGTGTCAGCAAAGTTATTGCCAGCCGCCACCGAGTTAGATGGAGTCTGATGACCTTTACAGTGTATGATGGCTGCTCTGGAAGGTGCTGATAAAGCGTCTAGCAGTTTGAGTATCTGTTTTTTGTTGACTATAGGGGTACCACTGGTGGCTAGGAACCCTCTCTCTTTCCAGATGACAGAGTCGGTGTGTGCAATCAAGAAGGCATACTTGGAGTCTGTGTATATGTTTACCGTTTTTCCTCTGGATAGGAGGAGAGCCCTAGTTAGTGCGATAAGTTCTGCCTGCTGTGATGTTGTTCCTTGTGGTAAAGGCTTAGCTTCTAGGACAGCAGAAGATGTAACTACCACGTATCCTGCCTGTCTGTTTCCTAGAGAATTTATAAAAGAATTGCCATCTACAAATAGGGTTAACTGTGAGCCTTCCAATGGCTAGTCATGTAAATGTAAGTGACTAGGTGGTTGGGCCTCTAAAAGTTCTGGACAGGAGTGTTCAGTACTAGGTTGCTTGAGAGGGTCAGGAAGTAGGGTTGCTGGATTCAGAGAGGAACAGATTCCTAGGGCAATGGTGGAGTCCTCTATGAATAGGAGGTGAAAGAGTTGGAGTCTGGACAGGGTTAGATGACTAATACTTCTGTGGGCAATGGTGGAGTCCTCTATGAATAGGAGGTGAAAGAGTTGGAGTCTGGACGGGGTTAGATGACTAATACTTCTGTGGGCAATAAGATCTTGAAAGCAGTGAGTAGAGAAGACTGTTAGGTTACCACTCCTAATGAGTTTCTTTGCTTCTTGGGTTAGACAGGCTGCTGCTGCTAGGGCCCGAAGACAGGGCTGCCACCCTTGTACGGTGGGGTCTAATTGTTTAGATAGATATGCCACGGGGCGGTAGGTGGTGCCTATAGATTGGGCTAAAAGACCCACTGCAACTTTTTGTCTTTCATCTGTGAAAAGCTGGAAGGGGTGTTGGAAGTCTGGGAGTGAGAGAGTAGGATATGAGAGAAGGCAGTTTTTCAGGTGAGTGAAATGTTTATGAATTAACTTTGGGTTAGACAAAGGTCCTTGGGGAGTCTTCTTGACAGCTGCATATAGAGGCTTAGCCAAGATTCCGAAATTAGGAATCCAGTGTCTGAAAAATCCTACTAGGCCTAGGAAGGATTGAATTTCCTTAGCGTCTTGAGGAGGAGAAAGATTTTGTATTAGAGTTAAGCGGTCTGTAGTAAGTGAGCGTGTCGTAGGAGTGATCTCAATACCTAAATATATGACACATTGTTGTGCGAGTTGAGCTTTGTGTTTGGATATTCGGTAATCTTTGGATCCTAGATGATTAAGGAGGATCGCAGTGTCTAAAAGAGAGTCCTGTCCCATGGGACTACAGAGTAAAAGGTCATCTACATATTGGAGAATTTTACTATTGGTAAGAGGACAGGAGGCTAAGTCTTTTGCTAGGGCCTGCCCAAAGAAATGGGGGGCTGTCTCAGAACCCTTGGGGAAGCACAGTCCACGTCAGTTGGGTGGAGGTATGGGTGTCTGGGTCTTCCCATGTAAAAGTAAAAAGAAACTGACAATCTGGGTGCAGGGGAATAGTGAAAAATGCATCTTTTAGATCCAGTACAGTAAAGTGTGTTATATTAGGTGTAATGAGAGAAAGAAGGGTATAGGGGTTGGGAACTACTGGATGGGTGGGACAAACAGCTTCGTTGATAAGACGAAGATCCTGCACTAACCGACAAGTTCCATCTGCCTTCTTTACAGGTAGGATTGGGGTGTTACAGGGAGAATGAATGGGGATGAGGATGTGTTGGCTGAGTAACCTAGTAATGATTGGTTTTAGTCCTTGTAAGTGCTGTGGAGAGAGAGAGAACTGTGGGCGGGTTGGAAACTGAGATGGTTTCTTAAGTTTTATAAGTATTGGTGGATGATGGTCTGCCACCACAGGAGTGGAGGTGTCCCACACTTGGGGGTCGATAGGAATGGGGAAATTGGGGAAAGGGTTAGTAGGATTGTTGGAGTCATTTGAGTTAGTCAATACTAGAAGCAGATGGCAGGTAGTGTGGGGGGCGCTAGTAGGGATGGAGATACAGGCTTTCAGTTGACTTAAAACATCTCGGCCCAGTAGGGGAGTGGGGCATGAGGGGATAATGAGGAACGAGTGTGCAAAATAGTTGTTGGCCAGGCAGCAATTAAGGAGTGGGGTTTTTCGAGGGCTGGATGGGGAGCCATTGACTCCTACAACAGAAATATTGGAGGGAAGGCTAGGCCCTTCAAAAGACGGCAAAACAGAGTAGTTAGCCCCGCTGTCAATTAACAAATTAATTGTCTTACCTGCTACCAGGAGAGTTACCCGCAGGTCGGCAAGGGTGATGGGGGTCCCCGAGTCCCGGCACCTTCAGTCGTCATCCAGATGTAAGAGCTGGAAGGAGCTCCCAGGGTCCTGAGAAGGGACATCACATTGAGACGCCATGCCCGTTCTCAGGGTGGGGCAGCCAGACTTCCAGTGCCCTTCTTCATGGCATGCTGGACAAGGAGTTGTTGGCAGATGAGGGTTAGGACACTTTTTAGCCCAGTGTCCAGCTACTCCGCACTTGTAGCATGGCCGCACTGGCTCAGGCAGTTGGGGACTCTGGGGACATCTATTAGCCCAATGCCCTGGGTTACCGCATTTATAGCAAGCCCCTTTTATTGTCTTTGAGCCTCCGGGGGTTTTGCTCTCCAGTTTTGGGTTATGGCTAGGCTGCAAAGCAGAAACTAAGGCTTGAGTCTGGAGCTATACCTTCTGCTTTAGGCGGGCCTGTCGTTGGGCCTCAGCCGTTTCCTCCCTTGAATTATAGACCTTGAAGGCCGACTTGACTAGGTCTTGAATAGGAGTTTGAGGTCCATCCTCTGCCTTTTGGAGCTTTTTCCAAATATCCAAGGTCGATTGTGAAATAAAATATGATGCTAGAATAGTGGCCCCGGCTGGGGAAGCTGGGTCCAACCGAGTGTATTGAATTAAAGCCTCAGTTAGCCTGTTTAAAAATGTGGCTGAGTTCTCATCTGGACCTTGAATAATTTCTTTTAGTTTATTAAAATTTACTACCTTATTTGAGGCCGCCTGCATACCAGCCAGAAGACATTGAGTCATCATATCTCATCTTCGGCGGCCTGGCTGGCCTACTTGATAGTTCCAGTCTGGGTCTATAGAGGGGACTGCTTGTTCCTCTAGTGGGAAGGCAGGGTCTGTTAAGTGTAATTGGTTGGCATGCTGCCTGGCGGCCACTAGGATGCGCTCTTGCTCCTCAGGGTTTAGAGTAGAGGTAAGAATAACCTGGAGATCATGCCAGGTTAAATCGTAGGCCTGGCAAAGGTATCTAAATTCTTTGGTATAAATTGTAGGGTTGGCAGAAAAATCTCCTAAGCGTTTTTCAATCTTTGAAAGATCTGCTAGTGAGAAGGGAACATGAACTCTAACTAGGCCCTCTGCTCTGGCCACCTCACACAAGGGTGCTAAGACCACAGGAGGGGGTTGGATAGGGTGGGAGTTGGAGTGGGGGCAGTTAGGCAATCTTTAGAGTGGGTATGGGCAGAGATAGTCGAACTAAGATGACCAGGCAGAAGTGCCGAGGGGTCGGAGGGAAGTGTAGCCTCAACAATGGTGGGAGAGGCTGAGGAGGGAGGCAGGACAACCACGAGAGCAGGAGGGGGAGGTGGAGCCAAAAGAGGAGGTGGGGCCGAAGGGGGAAGGGGAGGTGGAGTATAAGGCGGGAGTGGAAGGGAGAGAGGGGAAGTAAGGTCTTCGGGCAACTCAGACAGGAAAGATGACTCCTCTTTTGTGGACTTTGTTAGGCCTGCGTCCCTAGCCAACATGACCTGAGCCAAGGAACACCGGCCACGCAGGTCCGGACGAGAATGCAAGGCACAAAATCCTTGTATATAATTAATTTTGGACCACTTGCCTAAGCGTTGACAAAAACTACTGAGGTCGGTCAAAATGTTATGGTCTAGAGTGCCCTCAGGAGGCCATTGAGACTGATTGTCTAAATTATACTGTGGCCCCGCCACAGTGGACAGGAACACTAGTCGCCTTCGCCTGAGATCTTGTTCTAATTGCAAAGTTTTGAGGTTTTTTAGAAGACACCCTAAAGGGGAGTCTCTAGGTATTTTGGATTGGGGGTTTCCCATTGCCTTCCTCTCACCAATAGGCGGAAACGGAAACCGAACTCTACCTGGCTACAAAGCATCCTTTGGAGCCACCAGAGACCGGTGAGAGGCTCCTGGAGCTGGAATGGAGATTACCTCCAGGCGGACATCTCGGACGTCTCCATCCTGGACGGGTCTCCCACGGAACGGAATGGAGATTACCTCCAGGTGGACGTCTCCATCCTGGACAGGTCTCCCATGGAACGGAATGGAGTTCCTTTGGGCAGACGTCTCTGCCTTTGAAACTTCCCTGGGTCACCAGGGTGACTGGAAAAAAAGCCTTGGGCCTCTGCAGGACTTCTGGCCAAGGGATATGAGAGGGAGGCAGAAGGTACTCACCCCTAGGAGACTTGGAGGTGGGGAAAGCAATGTCCAGGTCCTGGTCCATCTGGGGCGTGGAAGGAGGAGGCTCCTGGGACCTTGGGGGGCCCTGAGTAGGGGTCTCCTCCCGGGTTTCGGCACCAGCTGATTTGCTTTAATGCGACCCCCAGAGCAAATGCCAGAGAAAAGGTAAGTAGGCAATGCAAAAAAAAAATTTATTTACAAGCCAATGTGAGGGAGGGGTGAGGTTCACCGGTCTCCGGAGGTGGAGGCCGACGAAGTCGCTCCGGCATTCTCAGAGGTCCCAGGTAGGAGGAGGGGCTGAGGAAGTTCGCACCCATGTTCTCAGGTGAGGTTCCCAGTCCTGGGAACCAGGAGGGGCCGAGGAGGTTCGCACAGCTTGCCCGCCGGAAGCGGCTTTTATGTCCTGGGCTGGGGAGTGGGAAGGCAGTGGGCGGGACATAGGCAGGTCGGGGGCGGGGCAGTAGGCTTGGCTAGGAGGGTTACCGTTCTTCTCCGTGGGAGGTCCGGTTGCGCCTGCAACAGTCGACCATTGTCTTTCCCTGGCATGGGAAAGTTGACGGGGAAGAACCCGGAACTGCGCCATCTTGCCTCCGTTTGTCCAAACACTGAGGAAGGAAGATCACTTGAGCCCAGGAGTTTGAGGCTGCAGTGAGCTGTAATCATGCCCCTGCACTACAATCTGAGTGACAGAGCAAAACTTCTGTTAAAAAAAAAAAAAAAGCTGGAAAGAAGTTTCAAATTTTTCTGGTACAATTGTTAGTTTTTCAAAAATTTACTTACTAAGCCCTTTTATAAAAATACATGTTAATAAGTCGTCTCAGAATTCTTTCAAATAATTTTATAGTTTTGTGTGATGTATAAAAAGAAGTTATTTTGAGTAAAAACATTTTATGTTAGGTCAATATATTGTTAAAGTTTGGACAATAAAGTTTATTTTAATATAATAGTTAATAATATTACAGCTAAATACAGCGTATTTTTTAAAAGTTATTTTTCCACTTAGGTATTCAATTGTGTTTAATCAACATTTTTTTTTTTTTTTTTTTTTTTTGAGACAGGATCTTGCTCTGTCACCCAGGCTAGAGTGCAGTGGTGTGATCTTGGCTCATTGCAACCTCTGCCTCCTGGGTTTAAGTTATTCTCCTGCCTCTGCCTCTCGGGTACCTGGAACTGCAGGCACAGCTCAACACACCCAGCTAATTTTTGTATTTTTTTTAGTAGAGACAGGGTTTCACTACGTTGGCTAGGCTGGTCTCGAACTCCTGACCTCAAGTGATCCACCAGCTTCAGTTTCCCAAAGTGCTGGAATTACAGGTATGTGCCACTACACCCAACCTAATTAACTTTAATTATATTAGCAAATATATGATTGGTCAATAAATAATTTAAGCTATATTATAATGTATCTGGTTTAGGAGCTAAGTATATATGAAACACAGAGTTAAATTTAATTATGCCATGGTGTAAAAAATAAAACAGAACCTGCTTGCTGTTCTGGTGTTCAGAGGAGAAGATTCATTCATTCAGTCATTCACTGATTTAACAAATATTTGTGAATTGTACTATGCAACAGAGATTTGCTAGGTTCAGGAAGCACAAGACCTATGATAATAATTACTCTCTAGCTTTAACAAGAGGTGCAATTCCTGTGCCTGCTCACCCACAGCCACCTCCTAGAACTTCTTTATGCGGAGTGTCCCCTACAGCCATGGGCTTAGGGCTCATGTTTGGTGCTATAGCATCATGCTCCCTCACCATACTGACTCCCCCTTGTGGTTGCTTCCCTCAGGGCTATGTATCTCACTGGGTACACAGACCACTTTGCAACTTAGACATGGTTCTATAAAAAATGAAAAGCTGGGCTAATGAGATTGTCTGTACTGGGAATTTGAACTAAAACATGCCAGGAGAGAAAAGCAGTCATCAGTAGGAGCCAAAGCTGGAAAGTTAGGATGTAGAGAGGGATTGGCAGAGCCAGATGAGCAACTGAAAGACCAGTTATGAAGGACAAATACTCTGATCCACTCTCTGAGTCAGGGGGAAGGACAGTGTGTATGTATCTACACATGTACACAGCAATAGGGCAGGAGTAGGGACGAGAAATGAGGAAGGCGGTCAGTAACGAGAGAATAAAGAGCACATGTTGAAAAGCAGCAGGAGCACCTTAAAGATGATGTGGACATGTTATCCCTGAAAAGGTATAATGTTGACTGGGCATTGTGGCTCACGCCAGTAGTCCCAGCACTTTGGGAGGCCAAGGTGGGCAGATCATGAGGTCAGGAGTTTAAGACCAGCCTGGACAACATGGTGAAAGCCCATCTCTACTAAAAATACAAAAGTTAGCAGGGTGTGGTGGTGGGCACCTATAATCACAGCTGCTCGGGAGGCTGAGGCAGGAGAATCACTTGAGCCTAGGAGACAGAGCTTGCAGTGAGCTGAGGTAGAGCCATTGCACTTCAGTCTGGGTGCCAGAGCAAGACTCTGTCCAAAAAAAAAAAAAAAAAAAAGAAAAAAAAGAAGAAGGAAGGAAAGAAAAGAAAAGGAAGGAAGGAAGGAAGGAAGGAAGGAAGGAAGGAAGGAAGGAAGGAAGGAAGGAAATAACAACAACAACAACAACAACAAAAAAAAAAAAACAACAACAAGAAAAGGCATAATGTCCTAAGTGAAGGATTCTGGGGAAAATAATGCCATCTCCACTTCTGTAGGCCTCTGCAGGTTTTGGATATCCAGTTTGGATATTATGTGGCAGCTCCTTTTCCTCCTGTGGGGGAAGCCAGATCTTCCCTGAATGCTATCTTTCTGATAATCCTATCTGAAAATGATCTTGAAAAAAAACAAAAAGAGTAGAGAGATACGACTACAATTACTTGTGGAGAGAGGGTTGTGGAGTTCTAGGTCATCCAGGATCTGGGTCAAGGGCAGACACAGCCCCTTCAGGCTTAGGAAGAAGATTAATCAGTCAGAAGTGGACTGATGACTTGAAAAAAGGAGTCAGGCACCATGTAGATGAAAGCAAAAGCCCTTCAATTAAGTAAGATCTTTTCCTAGCTTAACCAAGAAGGAGAATAGGTTATCAAAAGGAGAAAATTTTACTGCATTTATTGTACTTATATGACACACAAAAAAGAGAAAATTTAGGCACCCCTTTTCATATTTGCAAAAAGTTACATTTTCAGGGCTTTCTACAATTTCATTCACATTTTATAGATTTCTATTTATAAAATATAATTTAAATAATGTCTGTTTTCATTGGAAGAGAAGTTACAATACGGCATAGAGTGTGAATATTTCATAGTATTTCTCTAATGCCTTTAAATAATAATAGTAATTATTATTATTATTGAGATGGCATCTCACTCTGTCACCCAGGCTGGAGTGCAGTGGCATGATCTTGACTCAATTCAACCTCCACCTCTAGACTCAAGTGATCCTCCACCTCAGCCTCCCAAGTAGCTGGAACTACAGGCATGCAGCACCATGCCCAGCTAATTTTTATATTTTGGTAGAGATGGAGTTTTGCCATGTTGCCCAGGCTAGTATTGAACTCCTGGGCTCAAGTGATCCACCCGTCTTGGCCTCCCAAAGTGCTGGGATTACAGGTGTGAGCCACTGTGCCCAGCCTCTAATGCCTTTTAAAATGTCTGTTTATATAAATATGAGAAAATAGGGATTCTAATACAAATTTTCATTGAATTTGTCTTAAATAGAAGTCACCACTAATTATCTCAAATAATGAAAAAAAAATGAGAGTATTTCATCAACGACGGAAGCGTGCAAGTTCTGTTCTATCTTCTCCATAAAGAAAGGTCACTTTTCAGAAATTAACCTGATTCCTTGAAAAATTATTCCATACTAATATAGAAGACTCTAAATTCATTCTGCCTGAGCCTTGTAGAGAGTGCTTAAGAAAAAATCTGTGCCTATATTTTTCTGGTTGGGTGCCTTGGCTCACACCTGTAGTCCCAGCACTTTGGGAGGCCGAGGCGGGAGGATCATGAGGTCAGGAAATCAAGTCCATCCTGGCTAACACGGTGAAACCACGTAACTACTAAAACTACAAAAAATTAGCTGGGTGTGGTGGCATGCACCTATAGTCCCAGCTACTTGGGAGACTGAGGCAGGAGAATGGCTTAAACCTGGGAGGTGGAGGTTGCAGTGAGCCCAGATCATGCTCACTGTACTACTCCAGCCTGGGTGACAGAGAAAGACTCTGTCTCAAAAAAAAAAAAAAAAAAAAATCCGTGCTTACATTTTTCTATATGACTTTAGCCACTTTCTGAAGCACCTTTATAAAGGAAGTAGGGTGGCACGGTCATTTCCTAGCCCAATACATCAGGATAAAGCAGAGAAATACAAGACATCACACCACCACAAGGATAGTGGCTGCAACTGCTGAGTAGTCATGTAAATAAAATACGACCTTTTAAGATTCTGTGACATGGAATGGAAAGTACACATTATGTATTTGGCATGAAGCACTTGGATAATTGTTTAAATTGTGAATTGAACTACAACTGAACTCACTGTTATTTTTCACAGAATTGACTATGATTATCCAGATTTGGTTGTTTGACAAGTTATTTTCTCAAAAACGAAAATGGAAGTAGGAAGCAACTGAGAGTATTTATGACCAGAAATTTTTAAAAATTAACTTTTAAGTGAAAATTTGAATTTTGGAAAATTTGTATCCACCACTGTGTGAACCATGCTTTCTCAAAATATAAAGGATTCTCTTTCTTTAAAAAATTATACTTTAAGTTCTGGGATACATGTGCAAAATGTGCAGGTTTGTTATATAGGTATATACGTGCCGTGGTGGTTTGCTGCACCCATCAACCCGTCATCTACATTAGGATAGCATCCTAATGCTATCCCTCCCCCAGCCCCCCACCCCCCAGCAGGCCCCAGTGTGTGAAGTTCCCCTCCCTGTGTCCATGTGTTCTCATTGTTCAACTCCCACTTATGAGTGGTGAGATCATTTGGTGTTTGGTTTTCTGTTCTTGTGTAGGATTTTCAGATGAGATTGATGGTGATAGTCACATACACTTTTTAAAGTATTCAACAATAAAATGATGCAACATTTAAAAGATCTGCATAACTCAGTGAGCCAATATTTTCTAAGTAACCTAATGTATCATGTTATAAAATCAAACATGGGTAAAAGATCCATTGAAAGATGCAATATAGAGCAATGAAATTTAATATAACAGCATGAAAAGTTCACTGATAAGGTTTCAGATTTTTCACATGGGGACTAATCTTTAAGAAATACCACCTGTGGGGTTTTGGCATCTTTCGAATTGTAGAACATATCTGCAATAATCTAAAATCCTTATTTATACTTATTTAAACTACTTCTCCATATTTCTAAGAGCCAGATATTCCTATTTGACTTCAACCTCTTTGCTTTCAAGATTCAAATGTTAATCTCTGGCAACACCTCACAGACACACCCAGACACAATACTTTACATCCTTGAATCCAACCAAGTTGACACTTAATATTAAACATCATACTACTCATCCTTCAGGAAAAAGCTTCCCTTCAACATTCTCAAGGAATTTTCACCTCCATATTTCTAAGAGCCAGATTTTCTTCATTTTACTTCAACCAAAACAGCATAAAAGGCACATCAAATGTAGAGTGGTCCATGATAATCCAGCTGTCTTTTATTACTCTGGACATTAAGGAGATTTACAAACATGATACTACTCTTCTCCCTCTATTTTCTGTTTTGTTTTTTTCAGAAAACATAGTTATTGTTAATCAATAATGACATTACATATGTTAATAAGGAATGGATTTATATTATTATTTTAAGCTAATTAAAAATACATATTTTCATAAATTTTCTATCTTAATTATTATTATTATTGTTTTTGAGACAGAGTCTTGTTCTGTCACCCAGGCTGGAGTGCAGTGGCATGATCTTGGCTCACTGCAACCTCTGTGTCCTGGGTTCAAGTGGTTCTCATGCCTCAGCCTCTTGTGTAGTTGGGACTACAGGGATGCACCACCATGCCTGGCTAATTTTTGTATTTTTAGTAGAGAGGGGATTTCACCATGTTGGCCAGGCTGATCTCAAACTCCTGACCTCGGGTGATCCGCCTGCCTCAGCCTCCCAAAGTGCTAGGATTATAGGACTGAGACACCCATCTTAATTTTTAACAAGGTGAATTGGAGCGCTATAATGCACATAAACAAGAGCACTTTGGAATCCTCAGTAAACTTTAGGGTGAAGAGATCTTGAGAACCACTGCCCTCTGCACTGTCATTTCTTCTTCTCCTGAGCCTCCAAGGGGCCCTGAATGCTGCCCAGGTGTCTCCGGTCTTTCTCCGTCTCTGATTCCCCCTGTGATTAACATTGGTTCTTTGATATAGGGAGGGTACGTGTTTCCATAGAAGCTGGAAGATGGCACTTAGTACATTTTTTTTTTCTATTCCACTGCAGCATTGGCAATGCTCCTCCAAGGGCTTGCACCTGGAGCGTTCCTTTTCTTCCCTCATCAAAATTCTTTACCTTCCTCCTTCCTGCTTGTATTAGTCAGCGTTCTCTAGAGAGACAGAACTAATAGGATATATGTATACATGAAAGGGAGTTTATTAAGGTGAATTGACTCACACGATCACAAGGTGAAGTCCCCTAGGCCATCTGCAAGCTGAGGAGCAAGAAAGCCAGTGGTGGATTGGTCCAAGTCCCAAAACCTTAAAAGTAGGGAAGCTAACAGTGCAGCTTTCGGTCTGTGGTCCAAGGCTCAAGATCCCCCAACAAACCACTGGTGTTGAGTCCAAGAGTCCAAAGGCCAAAGAACCTGGAGTCTGATGTTCAAGAGCAGGAAGCACCCGGCATGGGAGAAAGATGAAAACCAGAAGACTTAGCAAGTCAGTTTCTCCCACCTTCTTCCGCCTGCTTTTTCTAGCCACACTGACAGCCGATTGGATGGTGCCCACCCACATTGAGGGTGGGTCCCCTTCTTCCAGTCTACTGACTCAAATGTTAATCTCTGGCAACACCCTCACAGACACACCCAGGAACAATACTTTACATCTGTCAATCCATCCACTTGACACTTAATATTAACCATCACAGTGCTCATCCTTCAGGACAAAGCTTCCCTTCAACATTCTCAAGGAAGTCTTACTTGACCTGCCAAAGTGGCATTTTCTTTTTTCCTTTTTTTCTTTTCTTTTCTTTTCTTTTTTTCTTTTCTTTTCTTTTTTTTTTTTCTTTTTGAGAGAAGGTCTCACTCTATCACCCAGGTTGGAGTGCACTGGTACTATCTTGGCTCACTGAAACCCCTGCCTCCCTGGCTTAAGTGATCCTTCCACTTCAGCCTCCTGAGTAGCTAGGACTATAGGCACACACCACCAAGCCCAGCTAATTTTTTGTATTTTTGGTAGAGATGGGGTTTCACCATTTTGTTCAGGCTACTCTCAAACTCCTGAGCTCAGGCAATCCACCTGCCTCAGCCTCCCGAAGTGCTGGGATTACAGGCATGAGCCACCATGCCTGGCCCAAAGCAGCATTTTCTTTCTCCTTTTTGCTGGTCTAGCACCTGTACCTCTCTTCTTTTATAGCAGTTAAACCACCTGTATTTTTTTTCTGTTTCATCATCTGCATCCTCTTCTAGCCTGCTCTGCTGGAGTAATGTAAAAAACACAAAATATTAAACAGCATATGCTTGTCATATAGTTTGATTTTACTCAACAATTTTATGTTAATTATCTTTCTGTGACATCGCTGGTTTCATTCTTTAGCTTCACTGGAATAGAAGTGGAGTTATAGTTGGCTTTACTTATTAGTCCTTATTATTCAGAAAGTACCCAGACATTTTATCTTGGCTTTTCCCTGACAAACCCATTGGTAATAAAAGCAACACAAGTTTAGTTTTTTTTCTAAGTCATCGGGGACCATTTTTTACCTGGGAGACCCCTATTGTTTCCCCAATCCTTAGAAGTTGGTATTGATGTAATTAATATTTGAAAATGACCTGAATGCATCCAATCGCACTGCAACATATTTCCTAAGTGATGATGCAAAAGCAGAATGTATAATGTCAAATAAAGTTTATTCAGAAAGTTTTTTATTTTAAAAATTCTGATTATTAGCTTTGGCCTTGCCCAGGGGGTTGGATTTTTTTTTTTTTTTTTTTTGAAACACTCTATTTCATGCCCTTCCAAATTTCATACTCTATAGACTATAACAGATAGCACAGCCTATTTAAAAAGTTTCGTAGAGAATTGTCTTTACAGTAAGAAATACATAATGTTTACTTTGTATTAATTACATTAGTTTAAAATATTTAGTACCAGAACATTGCAGTTTGAAATTCTGCAACACTACATTCAATATTGTTCTCACCATTACTTCTTATTCCACCTGGAGAACTATGCTCATGTGCCATAGCCTGACTCAAATTACAACTCCTCTTTGATGTCTCCTCCTATGTTTGATATGTGCTCACCCGGCACTCATAGATATCTTTATCAAAGCGTGTGTCATAGTACACTGCTATTCATTATTTACATGTGTATTTTCCTGTTGGTCCATAAGCTCTTCTCAGGAGGGATCTATTCATGTTTATAAAGACAGACCTATAACAGGCATTTGCTAGATGAATAAATAAAAGAATCCCCATTTTTTCTCATGCTGATCCAAAATGTTTGAGAAAGGCAACTACACTAGATTGCCCAGTATTATTTGCAGTCAAGGTTGTCATGCGACTGAGTCCTAGCAAGCAGAATTGGTGCACACCACTTGCAAGTTGAGCCCCTGAACATCTCCCATGCACACTCCTTGGTGTGCTCATCCCTTCTGGCTGATGGGGAAACCCTACTGTAAGCTTGGAGTCATTTGTGATGTCAGAGTTGATGTAGCCACTCAGCCCTCACCCCCATTGACTTAGAACACCACCCCCACCTTTGCTGTTTCATGAGGGAGAAACAAACTTATATCGTGTTAAGTCATAAAGTGCTTGCAACTATTTTTTATCATAGCCTACTTAGCCTATCCTAATGTATTGGTTGAAGAGATATTGACTGTGTGAGTTAGTCCTCTTCCCTAATTCAGACCAAACTATTCATCCAATTTAATCCACTCATTTAACCTGTAGCAATGGAGTATCCACCATCTCTGCACTCTCTGTTGCATGCTAAAGATGTAATAGTGAATAAGAAATGCATGGATCCTGCCTTCACAGGCTGTAAAGAATAGTGGGAAAGACATAAAGATACAAATGATCAAAACATTAAGAAACAACAAAAGCTAAATATTTTTTAGTCATCGTAACTTCTGTGAAGGAAACAAACAGTATATGAGAATAGAAAATTAAAAGCATGCACATGAAGGGTTTTAGATGGGGGGAGATTCAGAAAAGATCTCCCTGAGAAGGTGACATTTAAGCCAAGACATAGAGGATGAGAAGGCCCATGGATGTGAAGTTTAAAATCATTGTAGGCAGAGGGAGCTGCTTGCAAAGGTCGTAACATGGGAAATAACTTGGTAGGTCTAAAGCACTGAAAAAGCCAGTGTGGCACATGGAACAAGAGATGATGTTGGGTTGAGCAAAGCTAAACTTCATAGCATTTTTCATCCTTGTGAATGTGCCAACATTCTGGTTCCTCATTTACAAATCTACTCTCAGACAAGCCAAAGACAAGGACACTTGCATTCATATTCTGTTTGCTTTACCCAATTATTTTGTCCTATGTAGAGCGACATTACTGAGCAGGAAAAACACCAGGGTCAAAAGCTAAAGTGGTCCAATGTATTTGAGTCCTTTTTTTTTTTTTCCTATTAAGGACCATCAGAATTATACAGAAATTTTCTAAAACGAAAAAAGAATTTTGTTCTATAAAAATATTTTTTACTCTGCCTTGTGTATAGCCACATAACTTTACTGATCAAAGTAAATCTTTCAAAATATAAGTAAACACATTCTCTCTTCTGTGAATTACATCATTCAACAATATATCATTACAATTTATTGATAAAAAATTCACTCATTTTAATGACTTAATAATTATTCATATTTGATTACCCAAAGATAATATCACACATCTAAGACATTGAGACCGAAAGTAATAATTGTATTCTTCATCATTTTCTTAAATGTTCCAATGACTTCCCATTTCTACAATATCCATTTCAATGATTTTCTTAACCATGTCCAACTTAAGGTTAGCCTCAGTGCTGCTGTGACAAATTGTCTTGCTAGTAGCTACTTGTACAGTGATCTCCACCGACTCCTCACGTTTTAATGCACAATGTTTTGCCTAAGGGATTCTTCCTTGAACATTATGAGTTAAGTATACCTACTATAAAAACCATGCGATGTCATTTAAACAGCTTTATATAGACGGAAAAGGCAATCTTCCATCCTGGAAATAGACCTCAGACTTTTTCCTATTAATGAATCTTACTGATCGATAGGGACAATTTGGAAAAGCATTCAGCAGGTTGTTGGGCAGATTCAGGATCTACAAAGCTTTCATCCCAGCATGCTGATGAATTGGGATGCTGATTGCCTCAGGGTTACCACTGCTGTTTGCCCTGAAAGTGTAATCACCATACATAAATAGAGGGACTGCATTGTCCTGCCTAAATTATTTCTCAGTAGCTTTACTCCCTCAATGGCTTATTCCTTGGGTTTTAAAGTCATACAAACTCCAGTAAATATTTCTCAATTGTGTGACACCCAAGGAAAGCAAACATCCTGGGTTTCATTCATTTTTAATACCATGGTGTACTAAGAACTCCTTCACTAAGGTAAATCAGAATTTTGTTTCATGCATAATTAGATAATCCAGGAATCTACATCAAAAGTAAATGAAATAATGTAACATGCTTTATGTGAAAATTTAGCCCTGTGCCAGGCACACAATGACCATGTGATTAATGGGAGCTGCCACTGTTATCTTTGATATTATCAGCTCTTACAAAATCTTCTTAGAGACTGATTGTAGGAACTTCAAACCTACATCAATCAATTCATCAATTAACGATGTTTTATGAGATCACAACTTGGCTAATTGCTAATTCAGTAGCTAGCCAAAAAATGTTATAATAACTTAGAGAGGTAGAGTTCACATGGCGTGGATAAGATTTCATAGTAACACATGCACACACACACACGGAGCAGCATTTAAGGCATAATCTAAAGGATATTTAGACTTTTCATAGGTAGCAAGAGTGTGTCTTCTTCCCATCCTGTCCCCAAATTATATTTTGCTTTGAAAAATTTCAATCCTATATAAATGAAAAGAAACAATACCTATATACCCTTGACCTAAATTCCCTACTGTCACTATTTTGCCATATTTTCTTTATTGCCAGTCTTTTTATTTTTATCTTTTTGCAGAATTATTTGGAAGTAAATTGTAGCTAACTTAACATTTGACCCCTGAATATTTCAGCATGCATCTCCAAAGACATCATCACAACTCAAGGATATTAAAAACACTGCCATAATAGCATCTAGTATACAATCCACCTTCAAATTTTCCCAACTGATACAAAACTGTTTGTTACAGTTCTTAATTTTTGGCCCAGGAAACAATAAATAAACAAGCACTTAGCTGTTAAAAGAGTTGTATCTTAAGTCCCAGATGATTCCCAAGCAGGTAGAGGCTTTTCATACAGTTTTCTACACGTGGAAGTATGGGTGCTTCATTAATCCCTAAATTAACCATTTTGGCTAGTAAATAAATCCTCTTAGTTGACTTCTCATTTGATGGGACTTTCTGGAAAAATCAAGCAGAAAATTAAAGCAATTACTCATACAGTTCACTTTCTAAAGAAAAAAACAAATCGTGTTAATTTTCTGATAATTGAAGAGATAAAGAGGTAAAAAGGGAGGAGGGGACAAATGATTGCTTTTCCTTTAATTATCTGCCTAATTGCTTTTATTCTCCAAGACGCCTTGTCACTGATGATCTGGACTTAGCATTACACTGGGAATACAGGGGGCTCATAGGTGAATATTGTTTTTGTACATTCTGTCATTAATTTGAAATAGTTAGAAACATAGAGACCCATTTATTTGTTTGGCCTTCATTTTTGTTTGTAGCACATAGATGACACATCTTTGGAAATAAGTAGATTAAGTAATAATGTTCCACAGCTGCTGAGTTATTAGCCAAATGTTCGCCAAATGGGATCTCTCATTAGAACAAAAAACAGGTTCTTTTTTGATAAATGAACTTATAATTCTCATATCCATTCTACAATACACAGATTTCTCCTTTTATATTGGTTTCTAATGTCTTGGCACGTAGGATGGCATATTTGATTTCCACTTTTAATGGATATGAAATCATTAGTGACACTTGATTAAGCTGTTTTTCAAAGTGGCATGAGGACCCAGTAGGAATTAGATCATATGGGTAGAAATACATTATGAATTTTATGCATTAAGATTCAGATTTTGACCACATGCTGAATAATCATACCTATCATCTCAATACTTTGGGAGACCAAGACGGGAGGACTGCTTGAAGCCAGGAGTTCAAGACCAGCCTGGGAAACAAAGCAAGATGCTCGTCTACAATTTTTTTTTTTTTTAATTAACCAGACATGGTGATGCATAATTGTAGTCCCAGCTGCTCAGAGGACCGAGGTAAGAGAATTTCTTGGGCTCAGGATTTCAAGACTGTAGTGAGCTATGATTGCACTGCTGTACTCCAGCCCAGGCGACAGAAAGAGAAAAGACTTAATTTTTTTTTCTGGTTTTAACTTCAAAGGAAAGTCATGTCTTCCAATGAATAGTTTGATAGCTTCACCATTATGAAAACCCAGATGATAACTGTTATCCACATAAAAATAGTTCATATGTCCTTATTTAACCAAAGCTGCTGAATAGAAGTTAAAATTAAGTTACAAATGAAAACAGGTGAAAGCATTCATGTTGTCCCTGACTCTGAGCTAGATTGTTTCAGGATCTAAACTGCTCCCTGCTAGCAATTCAGGCACTTTGGGAGAGTTAATCTTTTTCTTGATAAACTGAGAGAATTCCAATATCTTCCTTCATTGCAACTAGAAAAAACACACATCATTTAGAGGAGTTAATCAATACACCTGCAGCATCTTCATTTGTTTTCATCATTAAAACAATATTGAAATTGGAAACCTCATGCATTGCTGGTGGGAATGTAATGGTGCAGATGCTCTGGAAAACAGTCTGGCAGTTCTTAAAAAGATCTAGCATAGAGCTATCATATTACCCAGTCATTCCACTTCTAGGGATAGACTCAAGAGAAGTAAAAACATATGTCCCCACGAAAACCTGTACGATCATTCAAAGCGCATTTCTCATAATAGCCAAAAATGTGAACTCAAATGTTCATTAACTGATGAATGGTTAAACATGATTTTAAAAAGCCATACAATGGAATGTTATTCAGCACAATGTTATTTGACAATAAAAAGGAATGAGAAGTACCCATTTTATGTGCTTGATCGTACATGAACCTTGAAAACAGTATGCTAAGTGAAAGAAGCAACTTACAGAAGAATCAGACTTTATGATTCTATTTATGTTAAAGGTCCAGAATGGGCAATTCTCCAGGGACAGAAAGTAGATTAGCTGTTGTTTAGAGCTGAGAGGGTTGGAGAAAATGAATAGTACTGCCAATGAGTACAGGACTTCTTTGTAGGATGATAAAAAATGTACTAAAATTGGTCATGGTGATGGTTGCACAACTCCATGAATATACTAAAAGCCATTGAAGCCTGTAATGCCAGCACTTTGGGAGGCCAAGGCGGGTGGATTGCTTGAGCTCAGGAGTTTAAAACCAGCCTTAACAACATTGTGAAATCTCCTGTCTACCAAAAATACAAAAATTAGCTGGTCTCATGACTTGGATTCTAAATAAATACATACATACATACGTACATACATAGATTACAATTTTAAAATAAAATTTAAAATGTTTTAAAAAGCCATTGACGTGCACACTTTAAATGAAACTGTATGGTATGTGAATCATATTGCAATCAAGTTGTTTTAAATATGATTAATATATAGTATATTAATATACTGTATTATATAAATTGATAACATAATATTTATATATAATTTTTATTTCTGGGGAAGGAGAAGTTGGTGTTTTTGTTATGAAGACACAGGAATAATGCAAAAATTATTACTATTTTTGGAAAAGTATTTGAGAAAGGTTTTTATCTACTATTTCACCAATTATTATTTAAAGACAAAGCACAAATACTATGGTTATCTGTGCCTATTATAATATAAATGCAACATAGACAAGTCATAATATATATTGCTTGAAGATCATTTCCTCATTAACAACAATGAATAAGATTAAAATGTACTTCCTATAAGCTTTGAGTTCCAGAATATTCTTCGATGATGCTAGTTTTTGCTAATGTGATTCATTGCTGAATTGAACATGTATAGAACATCACACACTGGGGCCTATCATGGGGAGGGGGGAGGGGGGAGGGATTGCATTGGGGAGTTATACCTGATATAAATGATGAATTGATGGGTGCTGACGAGTTGATGGGTGCAGAACACCAACATGGCACATGTATACATATGTAACCTGCACGTTATGCACATGTACCCTAGAACTTAAAGTATAATAAAAAAAAAAAAAAAATTCAATCATGAAAAAAAAAAAAAAAAGGAGTAAAACTTACTGCCTACAACAATGCTCTGTTTATTTCTTAAACATCCCTCAGGCTGATCACTTTCTAAAAGAGAATATTTCAGTTGAAACTCCTGATCATATCTTTGTCCAGCTCACACTTGTTCCATAGCTCTAGGAAGCTGAAAGGGAAAGGAAGTTCCAGTCTTTTCTTTCAGGTCATTCTCCCTCCTTCATCTTGTTCTGGATTTTCCAGGAACAAGAGGAAAGATGGATAATAGGCGGTGGTGGTGACAAATATTTAACTGGTTATGAAATGGCATAGTTTGTGGTTATTCTTGTCTGGTTAGTATTAATTAATATCTGCTCTTTGCCAAGTGCTCAAATATTGGCTCTCCCATGAGGCACAACTGTGGCTTCAGGGAACAGCACACTATTCCTTGGTGTATTAGTTGAGGCAAGCTAGGCTTTGCTGCAGTACAAATGGCACCATAAAATTAGTGGCTTAAAAATGAGAAAGTTTTTTTTTTTTCTTTCCTCATATGTTGCATGTCCGTCATACACAGAAGCTAGAATTTCTACTCCAAATGTCCTTGTGGTTGGATCCTAGTTGATGGTATCTTAAATATGATCTCCACTGCAGAGATGCCCCATGGGTCTGATACCAGCAATTCACGTTCAGGTTTTTATAGCAGAGGGTAAGAACAGTTGTTGATGAAACCAAGTGATACCATTTTATTGTCCCATAACTAGCATCCTTCAAATGACCAAGACACACAGGTACCCTAGTTAAAATTCAACTATGGAGTTCCTGGTAGCATTTTGTGATTTTATCCTTGAGCTTGTTCAACAGAGTGTTACATCATCAGGAAGAGTTGTAAACAATACTTACATTCAAGGGTAAAAGATAAAAGATCTAAGGTAGTTGATGCTATAAAAGTACGAAATACACACTGATATGTAAAAGCAAATTCAACTGCTTGGCCACTTATTATAATTACTGTTCATAAGTTCTTCTAATTGATTGGAGCTGAACACATGAGTTTTTATTAATACTTTTAACATTTGCCTTTTTAAAAAAGAATAATTGAAAAGATCCTTTTTCTATGGTTCTACATCCTTAGAAGATGATTTTCTCAAGTCACTTGGCTATTAAAATAGTCTTATTTCTCAGCAAGCAGACTTGTCAGTTCCATGTTTCTAAAGCTATTTAATTTAAAAAGCGGTATAATTCTGTCCTTGAGCATCAAGTTGAAACTCAGTTTATCAAATGCCCCTGAAAATTATAATATAAGCCAGGCTGAAATCCAGTGAAGGCTACCTACTCTGAAGATAAAACATATTTACTTTAAATTGTCATATTGGATATCTCAATAACTTTAAAATACAAGTGTTTCATGACCCAGACATTACACTTCTAGGAATTTTATCCCAAAGGAATAATCTGTGAGATGAAAAATGATTTTTGTATAAGAATGTTCAAGCTAGTGCTACTTATATTGAAAAAATAAGAAACCACTAAAATGCTCATCAAAAGGAGATTCATTAAATAAATTAACCTATAGCATATAGAAAATATCCTTGCCAAAAATGGTATTGTAGAGGAATACTTAATGACATGGAAAAGTGAAGAAAGGAGCTGAAAAAATAGTACTTATAATATTGCCTTAATTTTATATGTAATCATTCATTTACTTATTCAAGAATGTTTATTGAATTTCAACTACATGAAATTTAATATCATGGGCCCTGTGATAAAATGCAGACGGTATGGGAAAAATAGACTGATATAGAACAGATTTCAAAGTTATAGTATGGTTTGGCTGTGTCCCCACCCAAATCTCATCTTGAATTGTAGTTCCCGAAATCCCCACATGTCATGAGATGGACCAAGTGGGAGGTAATTGAATTATGAGGGCAGTTTCCCTCTTGCTATTCTCACGATAGTGAGTAAGTTCTGGTGAAATCTGATGGTTTTATAAGAAGCTTCCCCCATCACTTAACTCTAATTCTTCTCTCTCCTGCCACCATGTGAAGAAGGATGTGCTTGCTTCGCCTTCTGACATGATTGTATGTTTCCTGAGGCCTCCCCAGCCCTGCCAAACTATGAGTCAATTAAACCTTTTTCCTTTATAAATTACCCAGTCTCAGGTATGTCTTTATAGCAGTGTGAGAATGGACTAATATGGTTAGCATTAACGGTTATCTCAACCCAGGTTTCTAGAGTGTTAGGAGTGTATTAGTCCCACAAGTTTATTTGCAAGGATTTCTCCACACCAATGCCAAGTTCTCATTGGATGGTAGGACTTCTTATGTCACAGCTCAGGACTTGAGTCAACTATTCCAGCAAACCAAGTGGAAGCTACATTGCCTTTTATGACCTATCCTCAAAAGTCATATAACACCATTTCTGCCTACTCCACTCATTGACCAGTAATGAATGGTGTAGGTTCAATGCTCAGCCTTCAATGGGACAATGCTAAAGAATTCGTGGACATGATTTAAAACCTCCATAGGTAAGAACTCATCCGTCTTATCAATCACGATTTCTAGTTTTACTTTAATTAAAATTAAAGTTTAATTTTTGGTTTTAGTTCTAAAGAGTAATGGAACAGTATCAAACCATTTTAAGCAGAGGAAGAACTAGATTATGTATGCATTTTGCAAAGATCAGTTTGGGCATGGGGATGGAGATGGGGAAAGGTCAGGAGCAGACATCATAAAACAAAACTATTGAATTGAACTAAACGGGAGGTGTAGGACATTTGACAAATGGGCTAGTTTTAGAGACTGCGAAGTGGACTGATTTCAGAAATCTTTCAAAAGTGAAATCTACAATGTAAAGAAGAGAGACTCCATGGAGTTAGTTTTTGGTGAGGATGAATAATGAAAGCTGATCAAGTTTGTGGGAAAATTCCATCTTAGACATGTTCAGTTTGAGTTATCCTTGAGAAGTTCTAGAGAAGATGTCAGATATACCTGGAGCTTTGAAGAGATGTCTGGGTTAAAGATGCAAACTTTTGATAAAAATAAAAATACGCATATTTAATAGGATATTGAGTAACACTTTTTCTGTTGCCTTACTTCTCATTGAAGCCCCAAAGCTGAACACAGTAAGCATGAGCCACATCCTAAGATGCTTATATCATAGAGCGTCACGGAGGGGCCAGGCAGCCCTGCAGGTCTTACTGCAAAGTGACCAAAGTGGTTCTGTGACCATCACCCTATCACTCACTTTCCTGCTACATAGGACTAGAAATTATAAGAGTGTACTATAGTTGTGACTCTTCAACCTCTCAGATGTTGGGGATGTGCAAAGATGTGCAGAGCCAGGGATGTGCAGAGTTCACAATGAAGAGGCTGAAGAGGCTTTTCATTTCTATTCCCTACAGGAAAGAGGAAAGAGTGGCCCGCCCTCATCTCAAAACCACGTGAGAAGGGCTCTAAAACAATCTCTTGGAAAGAGTAGCAGTGCCAATAAGAAGCAAGTAAGGAGAGGAAACTGGCATCTCATGCCCTGGTTGGATGTTTACTTAGATTTGTTGGTCTGCCCTATGCCTACCTATGCAAGAGGACAAGAAAGAGACTACAGAACAATAAGATGGCTAGCATTACATTGTATTTCATGGCAAGAGTGAACAGGGAGTTTATGCAGGGGAAGCAGCCAGGCATGAGCCTTTTTGTCCATATAAATGTAGATAGCTGAGAAGCAAAGGGGATCCCTATTGCAAGGATCTGTGTGTGATGTGCTGGTGAGGGTTGGTGGGAAGATTCATCCTGGGCCGGAGCCTGCTCTTACAATGCTGGCGGAGGCCCCAGAAAGTCTTCCCTCACCCAATAACTCTACATATGCTCTGTGGAAGAGCCAGCATTGAGCACCTGCCACCAGGGACATCCCAGAGAAACTGCAACAACTTTCTGATGAGTTTACAGTCTCTCTTCCTGCTAAGCAAAAATCTTTTTAGCCGTTTACTCCAAATTTTACACTCTCCTCTTTCCCTATGCCCTAGTAACAGTAGAGCTACACCAGGAAAGAAATGGAAGAGCAAATGATAGCCTCCTCCCCTCCAATTTCAAGCAGAAGCTGGAGAGAAAAAAAAGGATGAGATTAGAGCTTAACTAGAAGGAAAAATTCCTGTAACTTTAAGGAAATCAGCCTTGTTTTGTAGCAGACCCTATTCTAATTGCTTTACAGCTATTAATTCATCCAACTAATAATGACTCTAACAGATAGAGGAAACTGAGGCACAGAGAGATGTAATTAGTTTTCCAGAGGTCACACAACTTAAACTGGCAGGCTACCTAGCTCTTGGGTTCATTATATAAACCACTACATGATACAGCCTTTTTACATGTTAAGAACTGAAGAAGGAGATTTGAGAGTAGTTGTTGAAATGATTGTAAATGGAAAAGTAAATAAATAAAACTATTTAATGACTGGACCTCTAGCAAGTTCAGACTAATCTGAACTGGAAATGTGCACATATGAGCAAATGATAGTACATACAAATATACACATAAAATTATTAGAGGATGTTCACCTAAATATTAGCAGCAATTATCACTGTGAGATAGGATTATGACTGTTAGTTTTTCTTTGTATATTTTAGTATTTCCCCCAAATTTTCTACCATGAATAAATATATGGTACTTTTATATACTAATTAGTAGAAATACAAGAAAAACTCATATAAACAATCACAAGTTGAATCCAAATTAAAACATACCATTTACCACCTAATTGCTTTTTCTGTTCATAATCCAAGTAAGATAATTTAATGAAGTTACCACATTCTTAGGAATTCTATTTACAATCAGTAAAGGAGATAGAGAGTAGAGAAAAAGAAATGACTACCAGCAAATTCCATGAGGTAAGGGTCATGCTTTTCTGTTTCACCATAGTGTCCCCAGAGGTTAGCCCAGCACCCAGTGCAAACTACCTCCCACAAAATCAAATGGCTTCTGTGTCTCCATGGCCTCAGTGGCTCAGTTGTGATGGTGAACTGCAGTGCCCAGTACACATAGTGGCAAGAGTGGCAGAAGTGCCCAGGAGGCCCCTAGGTATCCAGCAGAGATGGCGCTAGTTTAAACGAGAAATGAAAAGGCAGAGAGCACGATGGTAACTGAATAAGAGACCATGGGGATCTTTCTGAACCCTTTAGAAGGGGTGCACATTTCAGGGAGCTGAAGTCCTGCATGCACCACTAGGGGCACAAATTAAGTGCCATCAAAGTGATCACCATTAAGGTTACCCCATCTTTATACAACAAAATGGGTGCAAGGTAACAAATGCACTGCTTGCAAAGCCATCTAGTGTTTGACTATACATTTTGTAGCAGAATATCATCAACCTCCAAATAAGTTAGTGGAATATTTCCAAATAAGTTAGTGGAATGTTTCCATAGGCTAACAAATACAAATATCCTGACCATTATCTGAAACCTGGAACTTTTGTCTAAAATTTTGGCTTTGTGTAACTATGTTATAAAACTTCCAGTTTTATGGATTTATGGATTTAATTTACAAGTTCAATACCTTCTACAAAGGTAGCTCTAAATGCCAGAAAACCCTAAAGAAGTGACATTTTTTTACATTCATCTCCCCTTACCAGCCCTTGGTCAAGAATAGTTATAATTATCAGTTCAAATTATATAAAAATTATTGCTCCTGGAATTATTTTTCTTTTTTTTTTTTGTTATTGCTGTTTAGCAAAGTCTGTTTCTTCATAAATACTAAGAAAATCCAGGCTTTGGTCAGATACTGGAATATTAGTGGAATTCAGATTAGTGCAATTTAATCGTAAGAACCATTTACATTTTTTCCATTTGTCTTAAGATCTAGCTATTTGCCCTGCATATAGAGAATATAGAGTAGATAGCTTTCAATATCACCTTATGTGTAATTTAGTGACTTTGAGACTAGATGTGTCTGTCTGGAACAACTGTCTCATTAATCATTAGGATTCTTGGATCATTTTCTTGACCTGGTATAAACTCATTGTCAGAAAAATTTTGACAGTTGTTTAGTGCCATCTAGTGGTTAGTTTCTTGTGAACAATAAAAAAAATCTTATTTAACAGAAAGGCTTGTTGCATTTTATTATTTATAAAATCACTGTATGCAATTTTAATTTCGGATTTTATAAATTAGGATATAATAGAACTATCAAATTTTAGAATTGTTTACTATTACATTAAATAATTTGTTTTTCAATTAGCTAAAAAATACATTAAGATTGCCCAAACCATTTACAATCACTCTCTTTTATTGAAAAAAAATTGAAGTTTCCAAACCTAATTTAAAACTCCACAACAAATATTTCTCACTAATTCAAAATTTTAAATTATTCTATGCAGAAGAAGTGAGTTGATAGTGTATTAAGTGTACAAATGTTAATAAAGAATGTAATTTCTCACCAAATTACTTACTTTAGATAGCATATGATTTACTACAAATAAATATTTCAGGGAAATAAGCTAGCATATTTTAGCATAACAATCATGATGGTAATTCCATAAAATTTTGTTCTTCATTGGTTTCAGAAACAAGATATCAGGTCATATTTTGCCATTATTAAATAAAATTTCTTTTTAAATAATCACTTTTTCTAGCTCAACATAGAATATATGTGCGTGCTTATTGGTCAACATCATTTATTGAATAGCAGGTGCTGCAGAGTGATAAATAGATAAAAAACATCTTTGGCAATGGTGCTAGTGCATGAGCACAGTTGAAAATACAGTGGGATGCAAAAAACTAGAATTCACACATACTAAAATCTGAAACCTTTCTCTTACCTTAATTGACAAGAACTTGGTAACAATGAGAGATACACAATGTTGAGATTACTTGTCTTGTGAGATATGGATCTCTCTTTCACTAGATGTGTTCAAACAGTAGTTGCATGATGATGATGATGACAATCATGTACCAAGAATGGTTCTCTTGCTTTTCATGAATTATATTAACCTATTCCTAATCATGAATTATATTAACTACCAATTCACACAGTAGTATTCATCATGTGAATATGATTTATTACTGCGTCCTGTTCTCAAGATAGCTAAGAAGATAGTCTTGCAATATTTTTTGCATATTACAATACACATTCTCATGCTCAATTAGATTATTTAAACCATAAATGATAGCTTTCTCACTAATTTCCTTCAGATTTTGACAGCTGAAACAGAGGGTGAAAGACAGAGAATCCAGCAGTGATATGATTAAATTTCCCAAGAGCCAAGTAGTAAAAGGATTTAGGATAAGATTTTATTTCATTTTGTGTAAATTAAATAAAATAATAAGACATTTTTTTCTTATCTGAGTCTGTATTTGCAAAATGATACCCGTAAGATGGGTACTATGTGTCAAAATATAGAAGTTAAACATTTAAGTTGAAAATATTCTTTGCACTGATGTCAAAATATAGAAGTTAAACATTTAAGTTGAAAATATTATTTGCACAGAGGTCAACTTTGATTTCAACATCTGATAGATGAGCAACAAGGCCCTCCATTCAGGACTTTCCCACCTGTTTAGACTGAGAGGACTGAAGAAGCAGAGTAAGAAATATGTGCTCCTGAGACTAAGGGTCATAGTAGCATGAGCATGCAAGCCAACAAAACAGGTTGAACAAACAAACGAAGATGACGTGGGCTGAGCAGGGCATGTGTGTGTCAGGGGTCAGGC
Source organism: Piliocolobus tephrosceles (assembly GCF_002776525.5). Taxonomy (NCBI): domain Eukaryota; kingdom Metazoa; phylum Chordata; class Mammalia; order Primates; family Cercopithecidae; genus Piliocolobus; species Piliocolobus tephrosceles. The sequence continues at coordinate 24,925,162 of NC_045451.1, read as the reverse complement.
CAAGAGAGACTGACAGCCACAAATGCCTGCTTCCAATCAGCATGGTTAAGTGTCTCAGGAATGGGAAGACAGGCAATTAGAGAAGAGTTTTACCTATTTTTCACCGTCTACCCCATTAAGAGTCAGTCTTTAGCGATTCTAGCTGAAACATCTACAAAATATAACCAGGGATATTCAGAGGCAATGACTCCCTGGCATGGACCTTGGCTGATATTAAAAATCCACAGCTCAGGGAGGCGCAGGAGTAGGATTGGAATGAGTTCCATTTCATATCCATTAGCAGTTGTCTGATAGGACCTAGACTTTGAAATGTATTCGTCAAAAAAAAAAAAAAAAAAAAATTAGCAGCACTGTGTTTTGTTTCTAATGCTATTATAAAAAAATATCTTCTGATACATAGTTCACAAAAATATTAGCCTATCACAGGCTGGAGAAATCCTTTTCTCCTTTTCTCCTTTCCCTGAAATAGATAATATAATTCTATGCTCTATAGCAGGACTCCTCAACCCCTAACAGTCCATGGCTTGTTACGAACTGGGCCGCATAGCAGGAGATGAGCCACGGGCAAGCGACCAAAGCTCAGCTCTGCCTCCTGTCAGATCAGTGGTGGCATTAGAGTTGCATAGGAGTGTGAACCCTACTGTGAACTGTGCATGTGAGTGATATAGGTTGCACCCTCCTTATGAGAATCTAATGATAAATGTAATGGGCTTCAATCATCCCGAAACCATCCTACCACCCTCCTATCCATGGAAAACTTGTCTACTATGAAACCGGTCCCTGGTGCCAAAAAGGTTGGGGACCACTGCGCTATAGGGAATCCTGGCTTCAAAGAGATTATTTTGGATGGCACCAAGAGCAACCCTTGTCTTTGTTCACACAGTTGCTGGGCTATCAACACCAGCACACACAGAGTTCATCCTCCCAGCTAAAATGTTGGACATGCTCACAGATTGGCCCATGGTTAGCCAAGGGTGAAATAGTGTTTGCTTCTTTGTGGAAAATTTCCACTTTCCAAGTTTGGCATTTGGAGGTCTAAGTTAAGAGCATTGATTTCACAGCAGTGGGCTCTTTATTTCTAAGGTTGTGTTTTACTCATGTTGGTTTGTCATTGGATGAGCTCCCAGTCTCACTTGAAAGCATTTCTGCTGAAAAAAATAATAATCTTAGCAGAACATAGACTAATACTGCTTTTAAAGATACATCTCCAATCTCTCCTACACAAAGTCTTCTCTGATTTGTGGCCAGAAGTGGCCACTCCTTCCTCTAAATGTCCATGCAAATGTGTTTGTAGTTTATATGTCATTCACCACATTCTAGTTATATTACACCACGGTGTAATTACTTTTTAGTATAGCATAGTGTTTAATTCTAATTAAAAACTTGGGCTCTGAATTCATAGATATTTGGGCTTGAATCTTTGCTCAGACACTTGCAGGTTATGTGACTTTAGAAATGTTGCATGACTTTGTCTCATCTGTAAAATGGGGATAGAGAATGTAGCCCTCAGCGTAGCTGTGGGAATTAACTGAGAATTAAGCATCTAGCACAGAATAATTGCCCAATAAATATTAACTTTTATTATCATCTTTCTAACCTATAAGCTTTTTTTAGAGCAAAACTCATGTTTTATTCAACAGTGTACTAGTCTAGTAGCCCATGACATAGTGTCTTAACACAAAGGAAGCACTCAAAAGTAATTTTGAATGGATAAGATAATGGCAAGGCCTTGAGATGATGAAACATGAAAAGAAGGCAGGAAGAGAACCTCATGAAGGAGCCTGTATGAGTCCATTCTTTCATTGCTGAAAGGAACTACCTGAGTCTGGGTAATTTACGAATCACTTGAACCCGGGAGGCAGAGGTTACAGTGAACCGAGACTGTGCCATTGCACTCCAGCCTGGGTGAAAGAGTGAAACTCTGTCTCAAAAAAAAAAAAAAAAAAGAGAGAGAGAGAAAAGAAAAAAATTAAATAACTCGTCCAAGGTCACATTGTTATTAACAAGCAGAACTGGGCTTTGAGTGAAGTACTTGTTCTATGATGCTCTCCATCCAACTAACCTTTGACTTCCATATTTGTTGGCTTATTTTGTCCTGGGAAGGACAGTGTTTCTAGAGTACAGACTTTTCTCACCTTGTCTGAGTCCTTAACATCTGTGTCACACAAGGTCTAATATGTTCAGTCAGATTACTCAAGGTCTAATTTGGATGGCTGCATGCTTAATCTATTCAATCCTGTGCTTAATAGTTCATTAAAATGGCTGACAACACAGTCCCCAGAATGCCTTGGGAGATTCATTAGTCACACACAGGGGCTGCTTTTGTACTTCACACAAACAAGGCCATCTGAGAAAGCAAGAGAGGATAACATTTTAAATCCTCTATTTCTGCACTTCATTTTTTTGTTTTCTTTTAGCTTTTGCTGATTTTCCCTTTGGACATAGGGAACTTTTTTCACATTCTTTAGATCCAAGGCTCTGCCCCAAATTTATCTCTGCCAGAATTCACCTAGGTGTAAATTCAAGGAAAGAACTAAAGTGAAATATGATGAGCAGTTTCTAAGTACTTTAACTGATACGGTGTATAACAAATATTTTGAGAGAGATGTAAATTTAAAAAAGTATACCTAGCTTATTATGTTACGCTACTTCATTAAAAATTAGAGTCCAAATTGAATTCCTGTTTATACATACACACTGTATCTCTCATACCAAAACTAAGAATTATAAACATAAATGTTAGTAAATGTTAATCCGTGAAAGTCTTTCCATTTTCACACGGAAAAGACACAATAAACCAAAGTCAACAACAAACCAGGAAAAAAATACGTTCAACACATAGAAAAAAATTTAAAATATTGCTTACATATAATGAGCATTTACAAATTAATAAGATTTTTATAGACACACACTAAGAAAGAGGAACAAAGGACATTAATGTGCTCGTCACAGAAGAAGTCTATGTAATGAATAAAAACAGAGGGTAAAATACTTGACCTCATTATAGTTACATACATAGAAATTACAATGAAAGTTATATATTTTTATTACCAGGTTTAGACAAATTTTCTGAAAATTAATGACTTTTTAAGAAGACATAACTATTTGATATTTATGGCCCCACTATGAAAAGGAACATGCCTGTAAGAACACTTCTTGAAATATGCACTAAAAAGTAAGATATCAGCAGACTCTGCTACTAGCTTTGCTCATTGGATGTGGAGACATGAGCTCTCTTTCCCACTATGTTTCACCACCTTCCAGCTATTTCTAGAGAGTTGGCCATGAGCCTCAGTGGACATATGACCCAGGTCCCCAGGGGTTCCCAAAGGAAATTTGAGTTTTGAGGCATTTGAAAGAGTTAGGAAGAAATATCTCATCCTCTGAATTTTTCCCAAAGGAGATGAGGAGATATTTTAACAAAGGCATTTCAATCCATGAAAGGCAGTGATTATGACAGAGGTTCCAATGTCAATTCTGCCACTTATTATCTGAGTTACTCTGGGAAAGGGCCTTATTTCCTCTAAGTGTCAATATCCAGATTTTTTTATACATTCTGAAAAAGTAGAGCAATCAAGAGTAACTACCAGGTAATAAAACATGCTATCAAGAACTAATAATTAAAACAGTGTGGTACTGGTACACAAACAGAGACCCATGCAAAAGCATACACAATCTAGAAAGAGATTCCCTCTCCCAATATAAGAATTAGTAATAAAGATGGGATCTTATACCAATAAGAAAAATGTGAACTATACTTAACGAACAGCATCTCTATTTAACAGCAATCTGGGGAGGGGGGAGGCTGCATCCATTCCTCATACCTTACACCAGGATAGGAGAGTTTAACTTTCTGAGTTGCCCAAATGAAAAGACCTATAGCTACAGACACTGGGGATTTTCTTTCTGATCATCCAATGGCAAAATCCACGGTGAACAGCCTCACCCTCTAAGCAATATACAGAAAGCTTTTTGTTGTTGTTGTTGTTGTTGTTTGAGGCAAAGTCTGCTGTGTCTCCCAGGCTGGAGTGTAGTGGTCCATCTCGGCTCACTGCAACCTGCAACCTGTGCCTCCCAAGTTGAAGTGATTCTCCTGCCTTACCCTCCCAAGTAACTGGGATTACTGGCGTGTACCGCCATGCCTGGCTAATTTTTTGTATTTTTAGTAGAGACGGAGTTTTACCACGTTGGCCATGCTGGTCTCAAACTCCTGACCTCAAGTGATCCACCCACCTCAGTATCCCAAAGTGCAGGGATTACAGGCATGAGCCACTGTACCTGGCCTCATACATTCTTTTAATCAAGAAATATAGGCCTGGTGTGAGGGAGGCTGAGGCGGGCAGATCATGAGTTCAGGAGTTCAAGACCAGCCTGGCCAACAAGGTAAAACCTTGACTCTACTAAAAATACAAAAATTAGCTAGGCATGGTGGTATGTACCTGTAACCCCAGCTCCTTGGGAGGCTGAGAGAGGAAAATCGCTTGAACCTGGGAGGCAGAGGTTGCAGTAAGCCAAGAACATGCCATTGCACTCCAGCCTGGGCGACAGAGCGAAATTGTGTCAAAAAAGAAAAGAAAAGAAAAAAAGAAAAAGAAAGATATACAACATTAACTTTAAGTTTTGTGAGGACAGGGCTCATGTCTGTTTTGCTGACTCATGTCTGTTAAATGTGCAGCAAAGGTCTTGAGATATGTGAAGCACTCTATGTCCTACTTGTTGAATGACTCCAGAGGCAAGAGGAAGAATGAATCGTGGCATTGTGAGGAGAGAAGACTATCCATCAACTTCCTGGATTTGGAGGAAAACTGTATAGGAGGTGATAGATGATAAAGGAGATAGAGGCTCATAGCAGAGCTGCAAGAAATGGAAAGATCATCAGTAGAAAGATCATACCCTCTGCTCAATGCTTTGTGTCAAAGAACCCTGTCCTCTCAAAAGGGAAATGAGGGGAGATCCAAATCTGGGTAAACATAGACTGCATTTAGAAAGGATGAAGTAAATATTATCTGTATTGCAAGCAAATATATCCTAAACATACTTAGTTTAGAAAACAAAGCAGCAAGCAGCAACCAGGTGACAAATGAGTACTATGGTAGGTTTTCACATTTATGTTTACGTGTGTATATGCATGTTTATATATACATGTAAATAATGAAAAACATATAGGAATCTCTGCAGTGGTCTTCTCTGGAAAATGGTAGGATAACGAGAGGTCTGAATTTTTACAATGTGCATGTGCTTTCATAATTATCAAAAACAATAGGAATCCTTTTTCATGGCTAATACTTATGGCAATATGATCAATTCTAAAATTAAGTAAACCAAATGAAATAACTGTTTTCTTTTGTGTGCCTCTTCATTTCTCTTCTGCAAATCAATATCAATGTACTGTTACTCTACTGTTACATGATAATGGAGATGTATTTGTATGAAATCTGCTAGACAAATAATGTTTCTTCTCTTTGGTTCTAGTATAAACATATGCTTTCTCTTCATGTGGGAGAGAAAGGCCGTAGGAATAAATCATGACTCTTGTGTCAAATAGTTAGGCCTATGATGACTTAAGATCCATGAATCGGCCAGACGCGATGGCTCACACCTGTAATCCCAGCCCTTTGTGAGGCCGAGGTGGGCAGATCACGAGGTCAGGAGATCAAGACTATCCTGGCTAACACGGTGAAACCCCGTCTCTACTTAAAATACAAAAAAAAAAAAAATTAGTCAGGTGTGTTGGGCGCCTGTAGTCCCAGCTACTCAGGAGGCTGAGGCAGGAGAATGGCCTGAATCCAGGAGGCGGAGCTTGCAGTGAGCACAGATCGCACCACTGCACTCCAGCCTGGGTGACAGAGCAGACTCCGTCTCAAACCAACAAACAAGCAAATCCATGAATCACCTCATATGTTCCAAATCCATTCTATAATTGATTCAAAATTCAATCAAGTATTGCACAGCTCAGCTAGGGCTATCACTGTTCTCCACAATTGCATTCGGGGTTAAAGTATTCCGTGGAGTGAAACCTAAAACCACCAGGCCTCCAAAGATGTCCATGAAATATAAAAACACAGAACAACAGTTGAGCAATTCTAGAAAAGTAAAAATAGACTTGCAAAAGATTAACCTATCACAAGGCAGGGATGACCAAAGCCACCATTCCTTTCTGTCCAAGAGGTCAGCTCCTTCTAAAGCAGAGCCCAATAGCCTTGGAGACTTACTACCTGATCTTTCCTCTTAGAAGTAAACCTTAGGGTCTCAGCTTCAGATGTGATTCTAAGAAAATGTCTCAAACAAGTATTTCTAACCCTTTTCATAATTATTGCCTGCTTCCCGAGTGATAGAAAATAATCCATGAAAAGATTGGAATGGCATCTACAGATTTTTCTAAGTGGGCTGTATTTGTGAATTTTCCTGTTGTTGCCTACCCTCCGCCTCACTTGCTGGATTTAACAGAGTTGGCTCTTTGCCATTGACTGTCAGAAATGCTATAAAAAACAGTAGAATGCCTGTCATGGGAAGATTGGACTGTGAGTACATCAGTCCCTCCAGACTTCCAATTAATCGTCCCAGGTTTTGGACAATATAGTTGTCTGCAGAGTTGAATTACATAGTACTTTTATTCATTGCTGAATAGTGCTGTTGAGCTAGGATTCCTTATGACACAGAAATTAATCTCTAAAAATCCAGACCACAAGAAAAGAAACCAACCAGTAGATGTCTCTGTGGTGCTTCAGTTGATCATGTTCTTGCACGATTAGCCACAGATGTCTGTAGGTTTGGAAATGCAATGATATGAACATTTGTACCTTTTATTTGGGGCAAGTAGCAGGAGAGACCAAAGTGCTCTAGAAATATATCAAAACCCTTCAAAAATAAGCTTTCTATACTTGCTGAAAATAAACCTAACATCTGCACATCTATCTTTTTAAAAAGTGTGTTTTACTTACAAAGATGAGCAAGTATGAAACTTTGAAAAAATTTTGTAAAATGATCACATTAGTAACTTCAGAAGTGTGTATCCAGGTAAAAGAAGTTTATGCTGAGAAAAAAAATACCTCATTTCCTATGAAACAGTTCCAACCCCCGAATAGCACAGGAAGTGGTTCTGTGGAAGGAAACAGGACAGCATTAAAGAATGTCCAACAGTACAGATGACTCAGAATTCTGGGGACCACTGAGAACTCATGTTTCTGTCTGTTTTACCTTTTAAACATTTTCCTGCTCACCCCAGTGGTGGGCCCTGAGATGGAACTTGGAGCATTGAGATGCTGGGTATCTGTCCTTGGGAAAATCACATGCTACTAAAGACTCTCCCCAACCTTCTTTAGCATGTCAGGGTTAAGATTTTCTGGATTTTGCTAACACTAAAGCAATCACCCTGAGTCCATTTTTTAAAAAAATATTTGAAGCAAAATCATTAGAGAGCAGGACTTGCCTATCACAAGGCAGGGATGACCAAAGCCACCATCCCTTTCTGTCAGGGCTTGCTTGCTCTCTAATAATAAAAGTAAAATTTTAGAAATACATGACTCACTTTAAACAAAGGGTATATAACTGCATAGTATACACTTTTTCCTCCTTGTGAATTTATCAAAGAAAAAAATACGTATGTAAATTTAGTTTAAATATATCTATGAGAATTATCTTATGAGGTTAAAATCTTTTTCTTCATTTAGTCAAGGGAATAATAAACCCCTAATATGTCTTTCCTATAGGTGTGAATTTTTAAATCAATTTTTAAATTGATATTTTTGTTGAGGTGATTATAGATTCACATGCAGTTGTAAGAAATAATAAAGATCCCTTGTACACTTTACCCAGTTTCTCCCAATACTATAATTTTTCAAACTGTACCAACATAAACGAAATAGTGATACTAATACAACCCCCCGATTTTTTCAGATTTTTCCAATCTTACTTGTACTCATCTGTGTATACTTAGTATGTATGCACGTGTTTATGTGTTTAGTTCCATGTAACTTTATCAAATGTGCAGTTTTGTGTATCCATCACTACAAGAGAGATACTAAACAGGACCTTCGTGTGCTTTTGTAACCGTTCAGTTTTAACACATCCACCTCCCTCCACCCGCATCATAGCTCCCCTTACTCCCATCAAACCTTGGAAATCATACATCAATACTCCATTTCTACAAGTCTTCATTTCTCAGATGTTATATGAGTGGAATTATACAGCATGTAATCTTTGGAGACTGGCATTTTTGGGTCAACATAATTCCCTGGAGATCCACTCTCAAGTTGTTATATGTATCTGTGGTTTGTTCTTTTCATTGCTCAGTAGCATTCTGGCATATGTATATACCACAGCATGTTTAACAACTTACCTTTAGAAGGACATGTGGACAGGTTTTGCTATTACAAAGAAAGTTGCTACAAAGATTCATAGACAAGTTTATGTATAAACTCAAGTTTTCATTACTTTGGGGTTAATGCTGAGGATTGTAATTGCTGGGTCACAGGGTGTATGTCATTTTTTAGCAATTTTCTAAACTGTTTTCCAGAGTGTTGTATCATTTTAAGTTCCTACCTACAATATCTGAGTTTCTCTGCATCCATGCCAGCATTTGATGTTGTCACTGTTTTTCATTTTAGCTATTCTGATAGGTATGTTGTAATTCCTTGTTCTAGTTTTAATTACATTTCCCCAGTAGTTAATGCTGTTGAACATCTTTTCATATACTTATTTGCCATATATTATTAACCTTTTCAATGAAATGTCTGCTGTGTCTTTTGTCCATTTTCTAATTGCAATGATTATTTGGGAGTTTTACCATGACTTTTGAGAATTTCTCATATATTCCTGATACCAGGCCTTTGTTATATATGTGGTTTGCAATTATTTTCTTACGGCTAAAACTTATCTTTGCATACTCTTCATATGAGCTTTCATAGAGCAAATTTTAAAAATTCTGGGCCAGGTGCAGTGGCTCACATCTGTAATCCAAGCACTTCGGGAGACCAAGGCAGGCGGATCAACCTGAGGTCAGGAGTTTGGGACCAGCCTGGCCAACATGATGAAACCCCATCTCTACTAAGAAATTACAAAAATTAGCGGGGCATGGTGGTGGGCACCCATAATCCCAGCAACTCGGGAGGCTGAGGCAGGAGAATTGCTTGAACCCAGGATGGGGAGGTTGTAGTGAGCCAAAATAGCACCATTGCACTCCAGCCTGGGCGACAAGAGCGAAACTGCATCTCAAAAACAAAATTTTTTTTTTTAAGAAACTGTATCAATTTTCCCTTTTATAGATCATATTTTTTGGTGTTATGTCTAAAAACTCTGTCTAGCCTTATATCCCAAATATTTTATATTTTTCTAAAGATTTTATAATTTTACATTTTATATTTAATTCTATGATTCATTTTGATTTAATTTTGTATAAAATATGAGAGGTCAAGGTCCATTTTTTGCCTATGGATATTAAATCACTTTAGCACCTTTGAATTGATTTTGTACCTTTGTGAAAAATAACCTGAGCGCAGTTGACTAGGCCTATTTCTTGGTCCTCAGTTGTGTTCCACTGATCAATTTGGAGTATAAATTTTATTGTCTAAGTTTTATTAAAATCATATATATATATGTGTGTGTGTGTGTGTGTATATAATCTCCCCTCTCCTTCTCCATATATTAACATTTTTATTCATTATTTCACATTCAACTTTCATGCTCTCCCCCACTTCTAAGTTCTCTTTCAGGGTTGATGATTAATCTCACTATTGTACCATAACTCTTTATGTATCTCTTCCAGGGTTTATTTAATTTTAACTTCTGTTTTATAATAACTTTTGTTATTTGTAGTCAAAGATTCATAGTTCTACATTTCAAACTTACTATAAATCTACAGTAACAGAGACAGAGTATTACTGGCATGTCCTAGTTTTTAGAAACCCCTAACTGAGATCTCAACCTTTCTGCATCATTCTCTAATCCTCACATGGGAGATCTGGCAAGGTTGTTCTTTCAAGTGAAGCTATAACTCAGAGCCTTTGAATTAGAGACCAATCTCTAAAGTGAAATCTAAGTCTGTTTTTCGATGTTCTTAGCTAAGCAGAGAGAAATTCTGGCACCTGGGCACACAGTGATCTTGAGTTTTATTGCGTACTGTCTTAAAGTAATAATTTTGAGATTAGAATGTCTTGTTTTATTTTGTTTCCGCCCTCTGGTCTTGATATTCATAGTGACTTTGAAATTGGTTGACCTTCCCAGAACTCCCTCTTGGGGTGGTACATGGTCTCAAGAGATGGATGGTAGATAACATGGTTAACAGTTTCTCCACTGCTCACCTAAGGATGTTATTTTTCTTTCCTAGGATATAGCCAAAGTTTCTCTGCCTTTGACACCATTGTGATTCTGTAACTCATCCCAAACATTCCAGAATTTCCTAAGGGAGTGTGCTTACAATGCACATTATGGTCCTAATTTCTGGATCAATTAAGATTTTTTTCAGACAAATAAATTGATTCTATTAAATTAACACCAAAATAAATAAATAAGAAGACTGGATCACTAGAAAAACTGTAAAAACTAAGAACTACGTGCTTAAGTCTTGCGAAAGACAGGAACCAGAGCAGCTGTAGGAATCACAGTAGAAAGAGCTCACTGGAATTTCTCTCTGGCACATTGCTGTCAGAAGACTGGCTTCACTCATCATTCATCCCTGTGTGTTGTGCATGTTTTCAAAACTCAAATAACTTGCGAGAGAAACTCCAAGAAGCCAGGCTTAGATCATGTGCACCCCTGTGGGGTGGTGGAAGAGGAACGTGAAGGGATGGAAGCTTGGCTAGGATGATGTAATTTGTCGTTACAGACTTCATTATCACAACCATATAATGATCATTCTTAAGCTTAATTATTTGCCTGAATTTCATTTATTTTCTTAGGATGGACATCTGGAAGTCAATTTGCTGGACGTCAAAACGTTGGAAAGTAAAATGAAACTATGATTTCAGACTCTTGATATCACAATTACTCCCAGAAAGGTTATACTGGTTTATCAAGCTTCAAAAAGTGCCAAACATTTCATCATGTTGTATGGACACTAGTTATTACCCTTTCAAAAACTGGCAGTTTGGTAGGTTAGAAGTGATCTATTTTTTGTTGTTTGATTTAGTGCTAGCATAGGATAGTCCAAATCACAATGTTGGATATTTAAATTTTTCTTTCTCAGATTTTTTCAGATTTTTGTTAAATAATAAGGGGTTTATTTTCACATATTTAGAAAGGAAATTACATGTTTAAATAAATCAATGTATTACATTTAATTAGGTTTTAATAGTAATTCATTGGGGGGAATACAAATAATTGTAGCTTTTAACATATTTAATTGTTTATTGCAGTCTCTCAAATGACCATACACAGCTTGTAGCTAGTTTTATGAATGTTTGAAGGAAAAAGAGTTACTAATGAATGCAATTTTATCATTGAGTTTTTGACCTTAAGTGTGGAAAAATTCCAGAAAATGATGTAAAATCTAGAGGAAAAGTCAATAAATTATGTGTGATTCTTAAAGGTACTTGTTTCAGTGCTTATAATGCAATCTACAATTAAATAATCAGGTCAAAAATGAACATCGCATAGTGAAAACATGTAAGATTGAGACGTCTTAGCTGGTTGCCCATGAGACTCATTCCAACATTTAATAATTAAAAAAAAAAAAAAAATCCTGGGAGACATCAAAAAAGAAGGCTTCCTAAAGAAGAAATCAGATAGAAATCAAGCGTAAAAATATAAGGCATTGTATACTATAGTTTATCAAAACTCAAAATAGTTTTATCAAAACTCAAGATTCAGGGCTACAGTTGAGAATGCTGGAAAAAAATGAGATTCAAATTGTGGTAAAACCAAATAAAAAACAGTAAAACAAATCATCCATCTGAGGGAAAGCACATGCACAGTAAAACCGCCTCCCGGGACTGGTTGCATAGCAACCAAAGAGGGATGCAGTAGCAGGAAAGGTCTGAGCCAGGAAGGCAGCAGGTCAGTGGTCCTGACGTGGCAAAGGAATTTCCACAGAACAGGGCAGCAGCAGCATTTCTGAGCAAAATTACTGGACAGGAAGATCCCTAAGATTTTAAAGGAGAATGCAATTATGGATACGAATCAAAAGAGATCTAGTTGCTGAAACATTTCTTTTCACGTTTCCCCACATTTTATTCCATGTCTAAAAAGCCAAAATAAAATAAAATAAAATAAAAAGAAGGAAAAGGACCATTTGATATTTTCAATATCAAGTAATACACACACATACACATGCCCGGGATCACTGCATTTGCAATCTATTCAATAAATACTTGATAGTATTCTACTGTACTTTATCACAATGGGAGCTGTACAAAGAAATATAAGGTATCCTCTGCCCTCCCCTCGAGAGGATTGTAACATAATTGGGAGAATAAGGCTCCAATAGGTGGGAAGTTTGAATAAGGGATAAAAGGGAAAGGGGGCTGGGCGCGGTGGCTCATACCTGTAATCCCAACACTTTGGGAGGCCAAGGCGGGCGGAATGCCTGAGCTCAGGAGTTTGAGACCAGCCTGGGCAACACAGTGAAACTAAAATATAAAAAATTAACCGGGCGTGGTGGCGGGCTCCTGTAGTCCCAGCTACTCGGGAGGCTGAGGCAGGAGAATGGCGTGGACCCATGAGGCGGAAGTAGCGGTGAGCCGAGATCGCGCCACTGCACTCCAGCCTGGGAAACAGAGAGAGACTCCGCCTCAAAAAAAAAAAAAAAAAAAAAAAAAAAAAAGAGAGAGAGAGAGAGAGAGAGAGAGAAAGGGAAATGAACAAACATGCATGGAGTGTTCTGTGTACTGTGCTAATAACTTTTCGTACATTTTTTCATTAATCTTTGTAATTATTATTGACATTAATGTATTTTAACCCTGTTTTGGGTCATGGATACCTTCGAAAATCTGATGAAAGCTATGTGTCCTCTACAGAAAAAATGAAAATATGTACACATAGAAAATATTGTTTACAATATTCAGGAGATTTGAGGACTTGCTGAATTTCATCCTTGAATTTCAAGTTAAGAAATTCTGCTATTAGGCTTATGGATCATTGTTCTCATTAATTAAGGATAAAAATGAGCCTAGCAATTTACCTGCCTAAGTTACTCTATAAAGTCATATAGCAAGTAAGTAATGGATTTGGGGCTCAAATGCCTCTTTTATTACATATAAGAAATCTCTCTAGTTAATATGTCAAGCTATACAAGGAAATATATATAAAACTTACTTATAAACATTACCTTGAACCTTGCAGAATGTATTAGAAACTTTGCAAGAGGCTCTAGACTATCTCTAGGATATTGTTGCTGTCTCTATGATAGATTGCCTCTTTTCCACTAGAGTTTCCCTCTATTAAATATTGATGAAAGGGCCAAGTGCCGTGGCTCATGCCTGTAATTCCAGCACTTTGGGAGGCCCGAGGCGGGCAGATCACGAGTTCAGGAGTTTGAGACCAGCCTGGCCAACATGGTGAAACTCCATCTCTACTAAAGATAGAAAACATAAGCCAGGCGTGGTGGCGTGCGACTGTAATCTCAGCTACTCAGGGGGCTTACACAGGAGAATCACTTGAACCCAGGAGGCAGAGGTTGCAATGAGCCGAGATCATGCCATTGCACTCCAGCCTGGGTGACAGGGCAAGACTCTATCAGTCTATCTATCTATCTATCTATCTATCTATCTATCTATCTATCTACCTACCTACCTACCTATCTATCTCTAACTATCTATGAAAGCTTTCTGGAAATTTTAATTACACGTTTTTGAAATCAGTATCTGTGAATGCTTTTTTGAACTCCAAGTATAAGAAATGCATACGCACCAGTTCGAGTAGGTAAATCAGTCAATTAATTAAAGAGTATTGAAAACAAACATAAAGGGATATTTTATGTGAGCAAAGGAAATATGCCACACCTGTAACCAAGAATGGAAGAGCTATCAAGGGACCAAGAATTCTTCTCTCACACTTTCCTTCTTGTAATTCTGTGACTCTCATCTCTGCTCCTCTGAACCCATGTTGAACAACAACTGAACTTAGCTCCCAAATAATCTTGGTCTCACTTTCAGCAGTTATAAACACCTGACATATCTTTATAATCTCCTCAATTCCAAGTTTTACTCTAATATCCATAAATAGATAATTGTATTTGTTCATTCTGGGTCAGTTTTCAACTCTTGTCTAACCAGCTATCCTTAGGGAGGGAGGGAATCAACTAGTAGAAACATGATGCTAGGGCATGATGATAGGGACCCATCCCGTGTGTGCCTAGGAGATGGGGGGCATTGACCCCACAAGATTTCTATGAAGAGCCAGATAGTAAATATTTTAGGGTTTGTGGTCCAGAGTGTCTTTGTCACAAATACTCAAGTTTTCTTGCAGCACAAAAGCAGCCAATGCATAAGCAAATGAGAGCATCTGTATTTCAATAAAAATTTATTTGTGGGACCAGGTGCGGCAGCTCATGCCTGTAATCTCAGCACTTTGGGAGGCCGAGGCGGGTGAATCATTTGAGGACAGGAGTTCGAGACCATACTGGCCAACACGGTGAAACCCTATCTTTACTAAAAATACAAAAAATAGCTGGGCATGGTGGTGCATGCCTATAATTCCAGCTACTTGGGAGGCTGAGGCAGGAGAATTGCTTGAACTCAGGAGTGGAGGTTGCAGTAAGCTGAGATCATACCACTGCACTCCAGCCTGGGTGACACTATCTCAAAAAAAAAAAAAAAGTTTATTTGTGGACATTGAGGTTGAATTTCACATAACTTCACATATCACAGTATATTATTCTTTGGCTTTTCTTTCCCCAACTGTGTAAACATTTAAAAACCATTCTTAGCATGCAAACCATACAAAGTATGCCATATTTTGCTCATGGGTCATAGTTTGCCAACTCCTGGCTTAGCACAAGAACAGCTTACTCCTTCCTTATAAAGTTTTTGAAGTGCTCTCTTCCATCTAGTGACTTGGAGATCCATAAGTTCTTCACCTTGCAATGTCCCTATTTCAGTATACAGCTCCCAAAGTCACTGCAGCAAGGGGAAAGGAAGAATGAAAGGAGAACACGTACACATAACTGTCTTGACCTAGAAGTGATGCACATCATATATTATTGTTCACAGTTCATTGGCCAGAAATAGTCATGTGACTGTAAACTAATTACATGGGAACTGCAGAATGTAGGGCAGCAGATGAGATATGTGGTGAGTAGCAACTATCTAGCCACAATATTAAACCAAATAGTGGTCAATAATTTACGGCTATCAATAAAACTTCTTCCAAGTTTTACATTCCTAATAAATAAATTCCTATTATTTATCGTTGTACAGCTGGATGCAAACAACTTCAGAAAACTTTCACGCAAATGATATTATTGTACATACTAAAGAATTCTGGACAGGCATGGTGGCTCACACCTGTAATCCTAGAACCTTAGGAGGCTGAGGTGGGCAGATCACTTGTGGTCAGGAGTTCAAGACCAGCCTGGCCAACATGGTGAAGCCCTGTCTCTACTAAAAATACAAAAACTAGTGTGGTGGTGCTCACCTGTAATCTCAGCTACTTGGAAAGTTGAAGCACGAGAATTGATTGAACCCAAGAGGGAGAGGTTGCAGTGAGCCATTGCACTCCAGCCTGGGTAACAAAGCGACACTTTGTCTGAAAAAAAAAAAAAAAAAGAATACAGACATAATATAGTAAATTTAATTAAGGTTTAAGATAGAATTCATTCTCATTTCTTAAATTCTTTGGTAGTATATTCTAAGTTTATTTTTATTACTACTTTATAAAATGCCAAAATCTGTTCTTTATGCTCATCCTATCATAGAAACAATCCACGTCTCCAGCTCATTAAGATGATTAGAAAACGTCTTCCGTTACTCAGTTCTATATACCAATCAAAATGCCCACGCAAAAATTATGTTCACTTTTATCATGCAATAGCTCCTGTATTTTTCCTATTAATTTATGTTAAACTTTACCTTCTTATTTGATTAATTTAAATTTTTATTATTATTATTATACTTTAAGTTCTAGGGTACATGTGCATAATGTGCAGGTTTGTTACATATGTATACTTGTGCCATGTTGGTGTGCTGCACCCATCAACTCGTCAGTACCCATCAATTCATCATTTATATCAGGTATAACTCCCCAATGCAATCCCTCCCCCCTCCCCCCTCCCCATGATAGGCCCCAGTGTGTGATGTTCCCCTTCCCGAGTCCAAGTGAGCTCATTGTTCAGTTCCCACCTATGAGTGAGAACATGAGGTGTTTGGTTTTCTCTTCTTGTGATAGTTTGCTAAGAATGATGGTTTCCAGTTGCATCCATGTCCCTACAAAGGACGCAAACTCATCCTTTTTTATGGCTGCATAGTATTCCATGGTGTATATGTGCCACATTTTCTTAATCCAGTCTGTCACTCATGGACATTTGGGTTGATTCCAAGTCTTTGCTATTGTGAATAGTGCCGCAATAAACATACGTGTGCGTGTGTCTTTGTAGTAGCATAATTTATAATCCTTTGGGTATATACCCAGTAGTGGGATGGCTGGGTCATATGGTACATCTAGTTCTAGATCCTTGAGAAATTGCCATACTGTTTTCCATAATGGTTGAACTAGTTTACAATCCCACCAACAGTGTAAAAGTGTTCCTATTTCTCCACATCCTCTCCAACACCTGTTGTTTCCTGATATTTTAATGATTGCCATTCTAACTGGTGTGAGATGGTATCTCATTGTGGTTTTGATTTGCATTTCTCTGATGGAGAGTGATGATGAGCATTTTTTCATGTGTCTGTTGGCTGTATGAATGTCTTCTTTTGAGAAATGTTCATATCCTTTCCCCACTTTTGGATGGGGTTGTTTGTTTTTTTCTTGTATATTTGTTTGAGTTCTTTGTAGATTCTGGAAATTAGCCCTTTGTCAGATGAGTAGATTGCAAAAATTTTCTCCCATTCTGTAGGTTGCCTGTTCACTCTGATGGTAGTTTCTTAATCTGCCTGGTAATTAAAGTTCTCCATCAACTGTTGTCATCTGACTCATCATCCCAGTATACAACTTTCAAATCACATAACACACTTCTTTACCATCTCTGTTCCTTCTTCATTTATTTCTCTGTTGTTCTACTGTGTAAAAACCTTCTTCCCACCACTGTCATATCTTCTGACATTATTCATCTTACATTTTATTCAAACAAAATTTTATATTTCTCTGTTCTCTGAAGTCCTACTGGATTAGTGGAACTTTATGGAATCTGTTCCTAATCTTGATTTCCTCACACCATTGAGGATCTGAATCATACTATTATGTACTTACTGTTATAGTGACAGTGATGTGCAGTTTTATGTAATTTCTTTAAATCTTATTTTTGCATTTAGATTTTAGTCTTCTAAATGACAGGGGCATTCTGTTCTCTATTCAACACAAAATCATTACATAAAATTATTTTTGAAATTCATCAGTCATCATATAAAGGGAAACAAAAAGACCATAAGATATTTTAGTATTTAACATTTTCAGAAATAAAAATATTATTAAATGTTATTTACACATATTGCTGAATTTGAGAAGAATTGCTTTTCATGAGTCAGTTACTGAAAAATGCAGTCTAGAAGACAGATGGTCAATGTGTTATGGATGTTTTCCAAAAGCATTGATAATCATTTAATTTAAAGCTTTACTCACAAGCATGAGCCCAAACCTGTATATGCACCATTTTATGGAGAACATTTTGCAGCATTGCACAAATATTAAAGATACAACAGACATGTCATTTTAAAAGTGAAGGGTTAAAAATTAAATAGGCACTTTTCTTCATGGATTATTTTTGTTTTCTTAGGAAAGAAAATTGTGGTCAGAATTATTCATTTCATGCATAGAGAAGACAAGAGTTACAATGAAGTGTATCCAAATGATAGCTTTTGTGAGAAGAGAAATAGCCCAGAAGGGAAAGTATAGATTACAGTACAAGGAGGATGACTTAGTAGCCAAGCAATGTGCTGCAGAATCAGAGGCAGTAAATTGTAATTACAACATCTTACAACGGTTAGTCCTTTTCCAGCTGAGAGCTCAGAGTACACCCAGGCTAACAACTTGGTCCCAAACCGAGTCATTCATCCTTAGTTCAGTTGTCTACAAAATGTAGATGAAGAATGACATACTAACAATTATACGGATAGCTTCACCATAGAAGAGAGACAAAAAGAAATTAATTCAGGATGTGAGCAAGCCTGGTGACTCAATATCAAAATGAAAGAAACAAGAAGAAATATAGGAAATACAAAAAAAAAAAAAAAAAAACCTGCCTCTACTTCTCTCTCTGATTTCTAAAAATTCTCTCAGATTGCTTCAGAAACTCATTTCAATGACTTCTAATCATGTAATTTCAGAAACTGTTAGCTTTCAAACCTCTTAGTCCAATAGACAGTAGTTTCAAGTTTTGTAAAGAATCATACCGAGAATTCCTTTGGAAGTCATTTTAGATTTGCTTAAAATATAGACCTGCTAAAAGAAACATTTTACACAAGAAAAATAAAATACTGATTTTAAATATAAACATAAATACCTCCCATTTTTACATATTTGTGCTGTAGCAAATGAAAAGTGCTGAATTTAGGACAAACACAAACGAAGAAACTAGGTTAAAACTGTCATTGATTGACTCCATACCTTAGTTTCCTTGCTTGTTTTTAAATTATACATTGGGTCAAATATCTTTGCATATATGGAATCTTTTCCAATATTTAATCATGGTGAGGGTGACGGAATATCTTATACATTTACTCAACATTTATATATTAATTTATTGGAGTTTTAGTATCTGCCCAAATTAGGGATCCTTCCTTACACACTCTGGCCAGAAAGTACCATAGTTCTTTTCATCACAATGAGAAGTAAATTGTAGACAACAGAAGACAAATAATCTCTTTTAAGAATAATGGTGAAAGCGTATTTAAATATTTCCCTCACTGTTTTCTGGCCTTTATCTGGATATTTCCCTCACTGTTTTCTGGCCTTTATCTAAAGGTGAGAAACTTCATGCATTTGGATTATCTTGGGCTTCAGAACCAGCATACATTCTCATAAATAGGGTTCAGAGAAAGAACAAGAATTTGCCCATTTGTCTATAACTAAATCCCTATAGGTTCAGATTACCTTTACAGCAACCCCAGGTGGCCTTCTAATCCATTGTTGGAGCTTACCCCAGGACCATGACCTCCCTCAGGTGAAATTCCACCAGATCTATTATTTTACTTAGAGAAAAGGTGACAAGTCTCCCCTTAAAAGCAGAGTATTTAAGACAGAGAGGAAATTATTTGAATACAGGTGCAAAGTGGGAACATTTATGTTTGTGATGTTTGAAGACCAGTAGTCATTAGGTTTTGTGTAAAGGAACGTTATAAGCATTGGATAGGAAAGTAGGTTCACACCATTTTTTAAAAGACCTTAGATGCTAGATCGTGACATTTAAAGTTTTAGCTCCCCAATAATGGGGAGCCACTGATGGTTAATGAGCAAAAGGAAACAACATAAAAATGGGTACATTAAGAGGAAGTTGAAAATATATAGGGTAGATTGGAGGTTTAGGATACTAAAGGAAAGAATAGTTAGGAGCTATTTCAATGACAAATAAGTATAAAAGTGGATTTTTTTTAAAAAAAAAGGAAGATAAATACAATAAATATTATACATAGGAAATCAAGCAACTCAATATAATTTCTTTCCAAACCCTTAGGAGAATAATGCAACCCACTTTCTTCATTAAGACACTAAAACATATTTAATCTTGTAACACTTTACAATCATAATTTAATACATTGAGTAGTAAAAATAATTATTTTAAAAAACAGACAGAATGAATCAATTTTCCTAGTTTACTTCAGTGATTTTTAAGTACTGTTTCTAGTCTTCATATTTTATTTAATCAAAATAATAACAGAACCAGATGACTGTGTTCCCTATAGTTGAAGTCTTGGCAAATTGTCATACAGACAGGGTTGGTTTTCATATGGCTTAGATGTTTTTGAAAGATGGATAGGGTAAAATTTTACAATCTCTTTGAGCTCTGTAAATCTGTGAAACTCTAAACACAAATATCACCGAGCATTAGGAAGAAAAGAACGAAGAGAACAAGAAAAAAACCCTTGATTTCATTCAGTAAAGTTCATCTTTAGCATATTCCTTGTGCTAATCCAAGAAAATGAGGAAGAGGACATTTATTTTTTAAAGATAGAAAATAAAGGGCATTTAAAGTAAGATAGAGAATGAGCTTTCCAGTTTGTGCTGGCTAAATCCAATAACCATTTTCAATTTAACACTGAAGGTAGATTGTATCCTTTAAGTCCTATTTTTGTATTCCATACAGTGATGAGCATGTCTTTCTCTTTAGTTGTCAGGATAATGAATGCTAATCTGGAGATACTCTAAGTTATTATTTTTCCAATGCATTCACCTACGCCTTCTGTGTATGCCTACTCACTGTAGTTATCAGTCTTATAGTCAAGCAATGATGCATTTCATTTATAAATGTTGAAGTGGAATTAACCTTCATAATGTTAACTGGGAGTGATAAATCTCCTCTGGTAATATCATGTCATAAGAAAGCACTGACTTTCCTGATGAAATTTTATAGATGGTTAATGTTCTAATTTTCTGGTGTTTTCACCATTTTACTACATCTGACATTTTATTAATCTTTTGTATTTGTATTGCTTTTCAAAGATTAGATAAGTAAGACAAAACATCACAGAACATCTTTGTCACCTTGGAGTAGACAGGTTTCTTAATCAGGGCACCAGAAGCATTAAGCATGAAAGAAAAAAATGATAAATGAATTACATTAAAATAAAAAACTTCTTCAAACAATATCTTTAAAAAGTTAGGAAAAGCAACCCACAAAATGAAAGCAGATTTTATATATATATATATGTATGTATATGTATATATTTGAATATATATGTTGATATATTATGATCAATATAATATACATAGTTATACAATATATACCTATATATTGTATATCTATATATATTTGAAAAAATATAAACCAAAAAACCCTGATAGAAACATGAACAAAAGACTTAAATAGATACTTCATAAAAAAAGGATGTTTAAATGTCCTTTAAATCTGTAAAAACTGTTCAACTTCATTAGTTATTTTTTTTTAAATGCAAGTTAAACCACAAGATGCCATCAAGTAACCACCAAAATGGGCAAAGGAAAAAGGCAGATGATACCAAGTGTCAGCAAGAATGTAGAGTAAACTGAACTCCATCCACCACAAGTTGAAGTGGAAATTGATAAACACCATTTTTGAAAAATGCTTGGCAACCTCTTTCTCAGGAAGAATACATGAAAAGCTTATAGCCAGCAGGTCCACTTCTGGGTGTTTCCCTAGCATAAATGTATACCTATGTTCACTCACCAAAAGACGTGGGAGAATGATCAGTGCAGCTCTACCCAAAGGACCATAAATAATAGAGTGGACAATACATTCTGGTATGCACATCTAGTAGAAATCAATGAGACTGAAAAATCTAAAACTGCAATAATAGTGACTCAAAATAATAATATTGAGCAAAGGAGCCGGGTACAAAAAATTACAGTACATGATTCCTTTTATATAAAATAACAAAATAGGCAAAAATAATATTAATTGTAGGTGTCAGGATGATGATTACCTCCCATAGTGGGGAGGGGTGGGGAGTGTTTCTCTTTGGAAGGAAACAGGAGAAACCTTCTGGAATGTCACTAGGGTGCCACAAAT
Organism: Piliocolobus tephrosceles; assembly: GCF_002776525.5. Classification (NCBI taxonomy): domain Eukaryota; kingdom Metazoa; phylum Chordata; class Mammalia; order Primates; family Cercopithecidae; genus Piliocolobus; species Piliocolobus tephrosceles. Next base: position 24,903,372 of record NC_045451.1, on the reverse strand, counting down.
AAAGTATGAGACTGAGTATCCGCACTCTCTTGTTACTTAAAAACGTAATTAATCTTTTGAATTTTGGACAATGTGATAAACAAAACATGATTTTAGTTCATTTCAGTTAGCATGGCCCAGATTTGTAACGAGGTTGAGCATCTTTTATCTTACTACCACCTCTTTTGAAAATTTGCTGTTCATGTAATTTGACCATTTTTCTATTAGGTGACCTGTTTTTACTTTCTTTAATTTGATATTGTTCTGTATTAATTATGGAGGTCAATCTTTGCTCTGATTTATAGTTTTCATTTAGATTTGTATGTATTTAAAATTCTAAGTTATCAATCTTATAGTTTCTATGTTTAGTGTATTGCTTAGAAAAACTCTTTAGATTATAAAGATAATCCATTATAGTTTCTTTGTATTCATTTTTAAGTTTTTAGTTACTTAATCTATTTGGATTTATTTTTGTGCCTTGTATGACATAGATATCTGATACCTTTTCCCTAAATGGATAGCCAATTTTACCCATACTATTCCTTAAATAGTCCGTCATTTTCTACTGATTTTAAATTGTACTTTAGTCATAAATAATATTTTCATATTATATTTTCATATATATCTTTCTTTTTCATGCTGAATTGTTTCACTGTGAAATTTGTAGATTATGCATCAATGCCGCACTTTAAAAAATTATTCTAGTTTTTTAAAAACTAGTGTGTGGTTTGATATTTAATAGAGAATTAGCAAGGGAAAGCTAATTATTCTTTTCCAAATCAGCTTTTAATTCCCATAAAAATACTTTTGGTAATGTCATATTCATTGGCCTTATGTTTGTAGATGAATTTAGTGAAACTTATCCCTATAATGTTAAATTCTTTCAATACAGGAAGTTAGTCTCTCTCTATTTTTCTCTCACTGTCTGTTTTAATTGAGTCTTCTTTTATGTCCTTTAATAAAGATCAATACTTTTCTTCATGAATTTATTCATGTAATTCTGCTCATTTCTTCATGCTCATTTCTAGTTGAGTTTGTACATAGGGATTTCATGTATTTTTGTTGCTATTAGGAATATTTATCTTACATAACATTTTAATCTCATGGGTTATTGAGGGTTTATGGATCTATTTACTTAGCTTCTCTAACTGACTGAGATCAAGCCCACACTCCTGTCTTTACTTAGCTATTCCATGTGACTGACTTCACGGCCTTCCCACCCTGACCTGACTGTAACTATTATTTAAGCCAAGTTCTACCTCCACCCACTAGTCCCACACATCCTTCTTAGACTCCTTGCAGTTTTCTCCCATGTCTGAATCAATGCTGCATTTGTCTCAGAGCCATCTCTTTAAAATTTAGCATATTACTAAGCTACATGATTTTACAAGTATAAATAATGAAGAGTTTTAATAAATCTTTTATTGTTACAGTTTTAAATTTTATTCTGAGCTTTTCTCAGAATAACAGGGAAGGAGACGTCAAAAGGAAAGATTCAACAAAGAAACAGAGCTATCTCTTGGTACACACATTCTCCTGAGCTCACCCACCACAATCCCCACCTTAGGTAGCAATTTTAAAATTACGTTTTTTAATTTTCATTTATTTATTTTTTTGAGACAGAGTCTTGCTCTGTCACCAAGGCTGGAGTGAATGGCGTGATCTTGGCTCACTGCAACCTCTGCCTCCTGGGTTCAAGCAGTTCTCTGCCTCAGCCTCCCAAGTAGCTAAGATTACAATATGCCCACCACTATGCTCGACTAATGTTTTGTATTTTTAGTACAGATGGAGTTTCACCATCTTGGCCAGGCTGGTCTTGAACTCCTGACCTTGTGACCCACCCGCCTTGGCCTCCCAAATAAAATTAAGTTTTTTAAGGGCCCCACCTTAGATAGCAGTTTTAAAATTGTATTTTTGGTGTTATACTAACACATGTGACTTTCAGTGGACAAGGAAGAGTTGCAAGAGAAAAGGTGTTTCCTAACACTGTAGTTTGAAAAATTCTTTAGGAGGTATGGCTGAAGACCAGTAGAGAGAGTGCTTCTACTAGTTCCGCAATGATCAAATCACCCATGACTAAATGTCTGTGATAAATCAACCTGCAGCTACGATGAAATAATTCAGAGCCTGAAGCTTTTATTGAATTAACTGACTTTCACTTCAGTCTACTTTTGGGGAAAATTTTCACACTGTTTTATAAACAGAAAATTTAAGTAAAATATGAGTTTATACAATAAAATAGGAGAATATGCACAACAAAATTGGGGTGATAGTCATATAATTCTAATTAGATATATTTTCTTATAATTTTCTTTTCTGTGGCATTTTGAATTTTTAGAATTGAATGGGAGTTGATCCTATTTCTTTAATCTAGGGTCTTTTCTGACCTTATTTGGAGGTTCAGGCAATGATTTCTTTGTTTCTGTGGATTATTTGGGCATTTATACCTGAATTGCTACGAAACATATAAGTGCTTATCTCTTGATAGGTTTTGGGGGCAACAGAGTCAATAAAATGTTTGTCTCAAAAGACAGTGATCTACGCACCAGGATTTAAAGTAGATCCTTCAAGGTGGAAGACAGAAATTGGGTAGTTTGCGACAGAGCATTTTAGGTTTGGTGGGTCCATTGAGGGATGGGCTTGAACAGAATGTTGATAAATTGTTGTTTTATAAGTAAGCTGTTTGCCCAGATGAGCAAACTTTTCCTAGACAGATGGGTTTGCAAGAATTTTCTAATGTAAACAGAGACTTTAAAAAAAAACTGGTTTATTTTTCTAATGTAAACAGAGACTTGAAAAAAATTGGACAAGCATTTTTCCAGAACAAATAGTCGTCATGTTGACACAAGTGTTCTTAGTTCTCAATTCTTACGGTTGAGTTGTTTTCAGGCAGGTGACGTTAATTCACATAAAGCAGTGTAGCTGCAATAAGCTAATTAAATAGCTGCAATTAGCTAATTAAATAAGGCAAATTTGGAATACAGAGAATCTTGAAAAATGCTGAAAAACTTGATTGTTCTTCTGAGTATTAAATTTAGTTTCAGGATAGTGGACATTGCTACTATGAAGCTATTTGGCAATATTGAAGCCCTCTTCAGTTTGTTCTTGGGCTTCCCTGTCTCCCAAATCCTCAGCTACTTGTTCTGCTTTGGCAGTTAAAATAGAAACAAACTCCATTTGGGCTCAGTGTTTCTGTTCCCTGTGGCTTCCAGTTCCACATCCAGAGCCTCTGGCTCCTACCAATACTTCTAGGCAACACATCACAGTGCATGGAATTCGTCTTCCCCAGAATATGCCGAAGTGGCCAGGTGACATAACCTGGAGTTGTAGGAGAGTGTGAACTCCCTTCATGGTAAACCTCAAGGAGTGATAGAAAGAGAAACAGGTTGGATCCAGCAGTAAATCCTCTCTTCCTTGCTCTGACATACTATTTTGAGGTATGGTACAAATGTCTGGAATTCTCTTACTAGACTGAACACACGTATTGCTGAGTGGCCAGCTTTCTGGGAATCAGTGGTCAGCTTGATGATGCATTTGCTTTCTATCTTTGCCCTCCCTCATTTACCATTTTAAAAATTCTTACTAACCAGGGTTTTCCTTCCCAATAAGGCATTAGTATTTAAGCCATGCCTCAGGTTCTATAATATTTTCTGGGAAACCTAGATTAATACATTTACCTTAAGCTACTAAATCTCCCAGTCCTCAGTTTTCTTGACTGTAAAATGAAGGGATTTACCTAAATTATTTCTATGATCCTTTTCAGCACTAGATATACCATTATTATAATTTAGCCACTAAAACTTTTGTGCAAGGAAGTATGATAGAAAGCTGACTCTGGTAGCACACACAATCAAGATTGGTGGAAGTATAAGGAAAATGAGCTAATGCAATCTGGGGAGAACAGGTACTTGCAAAAAGGGTTGCCCTGGTCTGATGACTACTATAACGAAGATGATTTAATCATGGCTCTCAGAAAAGTCATTGAAATTGCACTATTGTGAAAATAAATGTAGAAAGAAAGATTATATAAAAATTCATGGAAAAAACATAACCGATGCTAACAGAGTCATTGAAAAAAGGTGGGCTTCATGAATTCATTAATTCATGCTTCTGACCAGGACATGGTATCTACTTTGCTGCCAGAACACTGAACTCCAAAGGATTTCTAAATAGAAAATAGCATATTTTTCATATTAAGAAATTCCTTGATAGCTCAGTGGCTTCTAAGAAAATCGAATTCCCCAGGATGTTGATTTGGGGCCTTCCCAGCACACATAGTCTGTATAAGCCACTGAATAATGAGGGTTCAGTTTTGGGTAAGGAGGGAGATGTCCAAAAAGATCTTCCAACAACAAAACTTCCAGTGGCAGCCACAGGGCATAAGGTAGGCTTTTCGGCGGTGGGTTTAGAATGTCTATCTGAGATGCTGTCCTTCATTGTCTACGTAGGGTGACATGGAATCCAGATGCTCAGAGGTGGAAAGCATCTCAGATATCACCTAGCTGAGCCCCTTCACTTTACTAGTAGGGAAAAAGAAGCCCCAAGAAGTGCAATAACTTACCCATGATTACACAACTGGACAATGAACGACCCTAGGAAAAAAATAGGTTGTACAGATTGTTTTTTCTCCACATTTTACAAAAGAATCAAAATAAAGCCGATGTTCTGTAAAAAATGCACGAATGTACTAATATACCATGGTGGGGAAGTTTTTACTTCCTCTAGTAACGAAGGCTTCTTTATCATTGAATTCAGTTATAGTCCATAGATAATATTAAGTATGAACAGTATACTTTCTTGTCCCTCTATCGTCTGGAACTTTGCAAATAGACAAATCTTTGACACTATAAAGATATAGCAAAACCCATGATTTAGTTAATGTCTAATGTAATGAATTAGAATAGAGAAGTCTACACTGCTTCTCAGTTGGCCAGGTCAGCCCCATACCACACATCATCTATTCAGTGCAATGGACGAGCAGGAACTTCCCTTGTCCCTGGTTGACTTGAAGTGCTACTACTGTGTCTTGATATATTATGAGGTACGTCTATTGTGCTAATATTTACCTCTTTTTCCATGAGTAAGCTGTAGCAACATTGATGTAATAGGTTATGCAATACTGTTGAAGGCCCGAATCTACCATTCCCTGGTTTTTATTTCAATGATGCATAAATCACAAGGTATTGAACTACCTTATACTCTATCGTCTATTAGGGTAATAATCAGTTCATTCACCAAGTCATTCATTCCATACCAATATCTCCATCTTGTGGAAGCCACAGCACAATGAAGATTCAAGGAAAAAGAAGGCTCAAAGCACATAGTAATGTAGTATAAAAATAAACAGCAAGATAAAATACTTTCAGGAATCACTGTGTAAGAAAATATTATATATGACAGGTACAGATAAAATAGAACTACTATGGAGAGTTGATAGGAGGGAGATAACATTTTCTGGCTGATGGGATGAAGCAAAAGTAAATGAATGACTTTCAACATAGGCCTTGAGGAATTGGTATGATTTGAATGATTGTGCAGCAGGTATCAGGGTAAATGATATAAAGACATCTTATGCACATAGAACGCACCACAAATGTGTAAGGGCTTAAACATCATTCAGACTAGGAAAGGAAATTGTGGTCAGAAAGGCAAGTTGAGGCTGATTTAAAGAGTATTAAAAATGAATTAAAGGAATTTTAACTTTATTCTCTAAGCAATCTAAATTCATTGAAGATTTATGAGCAGGTTGATATGGTTTGGCTGTGTCCCCATTCAAATCTCAATTGTAATAATCCCCACGTGTCAAAAGCAGGGGCAGGTGGAGATAATTGAATCATGGGGGCTGTTTCCCCCATACTGTTCTCGTGGTAGTGAATAAGTCTCACACGATCTGATGGTTCTATAAATGGGAGTTCCCTGCACAACCTCTCTTGCCTGCCGCCATGTAAGACACTTTCCTTATACTTCCAACAATCTTGACTTTGCTCCGCCATCACCTTCTGCCATGATTGTGAGGCCTCTCCAACCATGTGGAATTGTGAGTCAATCAAACCTCTTTCCTCTATAAATTAACCCGTCTCAGGTATGCCTTTATTAGCAATGTGAGAACAGACTAATACACAGGACATTAAGTTAATTAGAACTTTCTAAAAAGAAAACTTAATCTGGCATAAGTATGTAAAGAAAAAAGTTGAGGAAGATGTGACTGTAAGAGGTAGACCAGTAAGGAGGTTACTTCAGTGGTATAGTCTAGAGGTAAAATATGCCAGAGTGAGGAGGAGACTGATGGTAGGATGCTAAGAAGCTGATGTGAGAAAAGATCAGGTGTTGAGTTGTGAGAGAAAAAAGAGCCAAAGCCTCTTCTTGGGAAATTTCCACCAGTAAGATACAAGAGGAAGAACACCTAAGGAGAAAAAGAAGGAGCAGAGGAAAAGCGGAAAACTGGAGGGCTTTGGAATCCAAGGAAAAGGGAGCCAGAAAAAAGGATCTGTCATGTCAAAGGCCTGGAGAGGTCAAGTAAACGAGGAATTCTCACTGTAACTAGCAGCAATGACAGAGCAAAGGGTCACAAGGAGGTGCTGACAGTGTCCTTGCAGAGGATTTGGATGTATTCTTCCCAGAAGTTTGGCTGTGAATAGCGGTGGTGATATCAATGGGTACAACCTTCTGGAAGAAAATGTGGCCGGCTACATGTTTAAACTCTTTACACAGGACATATATACTTTGATACAGCAATTTCATTGTAAGGGTGGTGGCAAAGATTAAAATATATAATAATGAGGAATTGTTAATTTATAATACATTCATAAGACAGAATACTATTAATAGATAGGCACTAAAGTATGTCTTTTAGCAAACTTTAGCACCTTTTCTGCAAAGGCCAAATAGCTTTATGGTGCAATCTCCATCACAACTACTCAACTCTGTTGATAAAACTTTGGTTTATATGTAAGCAAATAAACATGGCTGTGTCCTAATAAAACTTGGTTTACAAAAGCGGGTGGCAGGCTACATTTGACCTAAAGGCCATGATTTGTCAACACCTTTCTTTGAAGAATATGTAGTGAGTTGAAGACAATATGAAAATTTAAATAATTATAATTAACCATGTGAGAAATGACAGGCTTTTCAAATTAGTGAAATAAAATGTGGCATGTGTGTATGTGTGTATACCAGTCTTTAAACAGAGTGTAACTTTGAATATTGGCATCACAGTGAATTTTATTTCTCTTTAATGCCTATTTGTATTTTCACATTTTCTACAATAACTATTTACTCCTTTTTTGTAATCAGGAAAAAATGCTATTTTTATATAAAATTTTGTAGTAAGAAAAGTAAAATGAGATTACAACTGAAATGATACCTTAAATGATGGTTCCAAACTGAAAACCCAGCACGTCTTCATGAAGAGTTGAAAAATTCCATTGATACATGAATTCTGAGTTAATGGTCCATAACTTTAAAGCCTTCTCCATGAGCTCTGTCTGTTGGGGAACTTGCAGTCATGGCAAGGTTAATCAACACTTGCTAATCAGCAAGATCAAGTTTTTGTTGCTGTTGTTGTTGTTGTTTTTCTCTAGATGAAGTCATGCTCTGTCACCCAGGCTAGAGTGCAGTGGCACGATCTTGGCTCAGTGCAACCTCTGCCTCCCGGGTTCAAGCGATTCTCCTGCCTCAGCCTCCTGAGTAACTGGGATTACAGGCACACACCACCATGCCGGGCTAATTTTTGTATTCTTTGTAGAGATGGGGTTTCACCATGTTGGCCAGGCTGGTCTCGAACTCTTGAACTCGTGATCTGTCTGCCTTGGCCTCCCAAAGTGCTGGGATTACAGGCGTGAGCCACCAAACCCAGCCCAAGATCAAGTTTACAAGGACCATCTTCCTAACAAGGTGAGAAGATAATGTGTATGATAGCAGTGGCATTGGTATTTCAGAGGTGTTCACACGCCGAACTCCTCCTCCCTACTACCATCCTAACATCTTTCAGAGCTTTCTTTCTATTTCTCATTGTTCCATGTTATTCCCCGAACTTGCTGCTTTAAAGTCTTTGCAATGCTCTTTCCTCTGAGTGGAATAGGACTTTGCTTTCTCATTTCTTTTTAGAGAAGATAAAAATTATTTGTTACGTACAAAGGATTAACATAAGATACACGTAAGAGTTAAAGTATAATGATATAAGGAATGCCCATAAACCCAAGAATTAGATCATTAGTAATAAATAGATTGCTTGTCATGCTTTACTATCCCATCTTGAAAGTAATCACTAGCCTAATGATCCCCTGCTTTTTCTGAATACATAGTTTTATCCCATTTGCATGTATGTTTCATTGTTTAATTCTGCTAATTTAAAAAAAAAATTCTATAAGTATTGTATCGAATTTATTCTTCTGGAATTTACTTTTTTAGTTAACATTATGTTTCCAAAATTTGGCTGTGTATAGTTTAAGGTTCTACATTTTTACTGTTGTATATTATTCTACATTTTTAATATTGGATACTATTCTTTGTGTAAAAAGAGTGCTGATGGTTTATTTAGTCTCTTTTTCATGGCAATTGGAATGTTTGAGTTTTTATTACTCAAATATTGTTCTCATGAGCATTCTTGTATATGTCTCTTGGGTATTACTCCATGAGCAGAGTTACTGGATTATAGGATATTCGTTTTAACTTCTTTCATAATGTTAGGATGAATCAGACTTTCTGTTCCTTTTGAATCTGTTTTAGTAAATTATATTTTTCTAGGAATTCGTCCATTTTCAAGTTTCCAGATCTATTGGCATGAAGTTGTCCATAGTGTTCTCTTGTTACCTTTATCTGCCATTATCTGTCTTTATTGTTTTTTAAATTTTAATCAGGCCTAATTTGCATACAGTAAACCACACATATTTAAAGCATCTAATTGGCTGAGGCTGGCAACCATGGGGATGTGCTTCTCACATCTTCTACTGCTAGGAGAGTGAGCGAATGAGGACACCAACGCTGGGCTCTGAATCCATCGCTGTATTTGTGCCAAGGCCACAGTTTCCCAAGGCTGCTTCTTCCACCCAGGGACAAAGTGCAGTAGGGAACTGAGATAGGTCCATTCCTGCAAGAGGCAGCACTCTCCATCAGCCTTGCCAACCTTTCTTAGAGCTCCACTCCAGCCCATGACCTTCCTGTCTTCCATCTTGCTTTCCTCAAGTTTCTCTCCCCTACACCTGGGTCGGTTTTGCCACTTGTCTGCAGGCTCTCCCAGCCTTCCCTGGATCCTTTCTCCAACTCCCTTGCAGTCTATTACCCCAGTAGATCTCTCATGATCTGGTCCTGTCATGGTATCTATCTGCTTCTGTGATGATATCTGCTTCTTGAGGACTCCACTTAACACCGACACAAGTACACTCTATGAAAGCATCACCACAATCGAGACAATGAGCACATCCATCAGGCATTGTTTCCCAAAGTCTCTTCTTGCCCCTTTGTAATCCATTCTTTCTTCTACCCTGTCATCATGCAACAACGGATCTAATTTCTGCCACTATAGATTAATTTCCATCCACTGGTAGTTTATAGAAATGAAATCATACAATCTGTGCCCTTTTTAAAATATGGTTTTAAAAATTCAGCATAATTATTTTGAGATTCTTTTACATTGTTGCATCTTTCAATCATTAATTCCTTTTTACTGCTCAGTGGCATTTTACTGTACAGATATACCACAACTCATTTATTCATTGTTATCCATTATCCAGTTGCTTATTATATGATAATCTCTTGATGGAGATTAATGTTGTGTTCCATTTTCAATAATCATGACTAAAGTTGTGATAATGGAAACTAAACTAAAGTTAGTTAAAGTGAAACTAATAAAAGTTAAAGTGAAACTGAAGTTGCTAAGAAAATTTACATATAAGTTTTTGTATAGTTTGTATCTTTCTTGGACAAATACCTAGAAGTGGAATGAATGGCTGGAGCATATGAGAGATGTATGTTTAAATTTTTAAGAAACTGAAAAACTTTTTTCTAAAGTGTTTTAAAATGGTTTTTGTGCCTTTTCTCTGTTATATTACATAAAAAATAACTTTTGACTTTGTTGATTCTCAATACTATTTCTTTCTTTTTACTACAGATTTCTTTCTTATTTCATTGATTTCTTCTCTAATATTTACTATCTCCTAGCTTGATTTTCTGCCTTATTATTTGCTAATATAAGAATTTAAGACCTGGAATTTATCTGTCTCTAAGTGTGCTTTCATGGATTTCCATATGTATTGTTTTCTGATTTCTAATTATTTTAAAACTTATGTTGTGATTTAGGTTTCGACCTATTAATTTTTGAGAAGCGTGGTTGTGTTTATGAACTGTACAGGAAACGTTTATTTATCATTTTGTTCTGATATATATATATATCTCATATGTATATATCATATATATCTCATATATATCATATATATCTCATGTGTATATCATATGATATATACATGTATATGATATATATATATATATATATATATATATGAAATTGCACTCTGGTCAAAGAACATAGCCTGTGTGATACTGATTCTTCAGAAAATTTTGTGGCTGGGCATGGTGACTAATGCCTGTAATCCCAACATGTTAGGAGGCCAAGGTGGGAGGATCCCTTAAGCTCAGGAGTTCAAGACCAACCTTGGCAACATGGAGAAACCTCATCTCTACAAAAAGTACAAGAATTAGCCAGGCACGGTGACATGTGCACATGTGCCAGTAGTCCCAGCTAGTTAGGAGGCTGAGGTGGGAGGATCACTTGGCCTGAGAGGTCAAGACTGCAGTGAACCATGTTCATGACACTGCACTCCAGCCTGGGCAACAGAGCAAGCCACAAACCCGTCTCAAAACAACACAAAAAAAGTTTTTATAATTTGAATTATGACCAAGCACATGATAAATTTTGTTTTTTTGAGTCAGGGTCTCGCTTTGTCATGTAGACTAGAGTGCAGTGACATGAACACGGTTCACTGCAGCCCCGACCTCCTACACTCAAGCAATCCTCTCACCTCAGCCTCCTGAGTAGTGGGGATTACAGGCATGCCCTGCCATGCCCAACTAATTTTGTATTTTTTATAGAGGTGGGGTCTTGCCGCATTGCCTAGGCTGGTCTCGAACTCCTGGGCTCAAGCGATTCTTCCTCCTTGGCCTCCCAAAGTGCTGGGATTACAGGTGTGAGACACTATGCCAGTCTGATCTATATTGATAAATGTAACATGTTTATATAAGAAGAAGATATATTCTCCGTTTTTCTTCATATCTACTAAATCAAGATTTTTTTTTAAATGTTGGGTCTTTTTGATTTTTCTAACAATTTTATTGACCTATTGATAAATGAGAACTCTTTATGTTCCTATTCATTTTTGCTCTACAGATTTTCAGACTATTTTATTCATAACATAGAACTTTCTCTTCTTGAGCGATAGATCTTGAGATTATACATGTCTTCCTAAAACATAATGATACACTAAAATTTTCATCAGCATATAGTGCTCATCTCTCTTCCTATAAAGTTTCTATCTTAATGCCTCTTTAATCTGATACTAACAAGCCATGTCAGCTTCATTTTGGTTAGTATTTGACTGGTTTATATTTTGCTTTATTTTGTTTTTGTTCTTTCAAAATACCTGTGTTCTTATGCTTTAAGCAATATCTCTTGTTGACGATATAGAGCTGTATCCTTTTCTAAAAAAATCAAACCTGATAATCTTTGTCCTTAAAATGGTGAGTTTAGGACATTTACTACTATGGATATTGATCTATTTGTACTCGTTTCTTTTGTGTTACTTTTGCTTTGTAATTGTATGACTTTTTCTAAGCTGATGCATTTTAAGGAATTGTTGAGGTATTTTGCATTTATGTTTATTTAATTTTATTTATTCCTGTCACTTGATTGAATGCATTCAGTGTAGATTTTACTCTTTCAGTGATTGCCCTCAAAATTTTATCATGCATATTCTCTTTAAAAATCTGAATAAACCTAAACATCTCTTATCCTTCCAAACAATAAACTATCTATGGAATAATTTAATTTGCAAAACTCCCTTTCTATTTGCATGCTATTTAATTCTTTTTCCTTTTTCTTTTCTTTTTTCTTTTTTGAGATGTAGTCTTGCTGTGTTGCCCAGGCTCGCGTGCAGTGGAGTGATCTCGGCTCACTGCAAACTCTGCCTCCTGGGTTCACGCCATTCTCCTGCCTCAGCCTCCCGAGTAGCTGGGATAATTCTTTTTTCTTAGCTACACAAATTAGACTTCACTGTCTGCATTTTCCCCCATGGATATACAACATAATTATAATTTAATTTGTGTATCATTCTTTATTGCATCTCTGATGTTCTCCTTGAATTATTTTCCTATTTATGATACTTTAGAAATTGTCTTATATGGTTCTTTTTGTGATAAACACCCACATTTTTAAATCTATAAAAGTCTTTGCCTCACCCTAATTCTTAAAGGATGTTTTTTCTCTGGATATTCGATTCTACATTGATTCTACTGTCATTTGACTTCCACAGATGCTGTAGAGGAATCTGAGAATCTGATCTAATTTTAATTTCTTCATAGGTGATCTGTTACCCCCACTTTTAAGAGCTTCTGTCTTTGATGTTAAGTAGTTTCACTATGATGATTCTAACTGTGAATTTTTATTTTTATTGTTATTGTCCTATATCCTGCTTAGTGTATGTGTTTTCTAGATCCATACAGATTCTTTTTAAGCTTTGAACATTTAGATCCATTATCAAATTAAATGTTGTTACATCTCCACTTTCTTTAATCTTTAATTTTGGGCTTTTCACTAGATATATTTTTGATTTTCTTATTCTAGCCTCTATATCTCTTAATGTCTCTCATTTTCTACCTCCTGACCACTCTCTATTGCATTTTGGATAATTTCTAATGATATATATTTCAACTCATGTAGTCTTTCTTCAGCTATATCTACTATGTTATTAGGTTGATGGATGTAGATATTATTTCAACAATTATACTTTTATTTTATGAAACACCATTTTTCCTTAAATTTGCATGATTATTCTGGGCTATTTCTGCTTCTTTGGTCAGTTTATCATATTCCTTATTTTTTTAAGCATGAAATACGCAGCTCTTCTGTATTCTGTACCTAGTTGTTTCAAATCACAGTACTTGATCATTTAAATATGGTATTTTGAACATTTGAGTGATTCTCTCTTACTGTGGCTTTTTTGTACATTTGGTGATATTTATTTTTATTTTTGTTTTAAGTTCTGGGATACATGTGCAGGATGTGTAGGTTTGTTGTATAGGTAAACGTGTTCCATAGTGGTTTGCTACACCTATCAACCCATCACCTAGGTATTAAGCCCAGCATGCATTAGCTATTTTTCCTAATGCTCTCCCTCCCCTCACCTACCCCACAAGATGTCCCAGCGTGTGTTGTTTCCCTCCCTGTGTCCATGTGTCCTCATTGTTCAGCTCCCACTTACAAGTGAGAACATGCAGTGTTTGGTTTTATGTTCCTGCATTAGTTTGCTGAGGATAATGGCTTCCAGCTCTACCCATGTACATGCTAAGGACATTATCTCATTCCTTTTTATGGCTGCATAGTATTTCATGGTGCATATGTACCACATTTTCTTTATCCAGTCTATCATTGACAGGCATTTGGTTTATTCCATGTCTTTGCTATTGTGAATAGAGATGCAATGAATATATGTGTGCATGTATCTTTACAATAGAATGATTTATATTCCTTTGGGTATATACCTAGTAATGGGATTGCTGGGTCAAATGGCATTTCTGGTTCTAGATCGTTGAGGAATCTTCATACTGTCTTGCACAATGGTTGAATTAATTTACATTCCCACCAACAGTGTAAAAGCATTCCTATTTCTCCACAACTTTGCCAGCATCCGTTGTTGCTCCACTTTTTGATAATTGCCATTCTGAATGGTGGGAGATGGTATCTCATTGTGGTTTTGATTTGCATTTCTCTAATGATTAGTGATGTTGAGCTTTTTTTCATATGTTTGTTGGCTGCATGAATGTTTTCTTTTGAGAAATGTCTGTTTATGTCCTTTGTCAACTTTTTATTTTTATTTATTTATTTATTTATTTATTTATTTATTTATTTATTTATTGTAAATTTGTTTAAGTTCCTTGTAGATTCTGGGTACTAGACCTCTGCCAGATGGATAGATTGTAAAAATTTTCTCCCAACCTGTAGTTTGCATTTGGTGATATTTAATTGTGTATTAATACTTGATTTTAGTCATTGGGAGTGCTGAGTTTCTAAGTTGGGAATTGGAAAGAATTCCTCCCGAGAGAAGTTTTTCCTGTCAAAAGAAGGACTTCAAACCAACACCTGTCCCCAGGATACCCTTATGCGTATTGCAGATGACCTAAAGACCAGTTTGCAGAGAGAAGAAATGCCGTGAGCATCCATCCTGGGGTAACCCTGCCCTTTCCAGGCACCCATTCCTGTCACTGGCCTACGGGCAGCTCCTTATTATCCTGGCATTAGCTTATGTAATTAGTTTTGTGTTTCTTATTTGTTTCATATTCAACAAATATGATATCCATGGGATATTCATGGAGACTTCTTTGGTCACCTCTCACGCGCGCGCTCTGTCTCTCTCTCTCTCTCTGGTATAGCAGTGTTCTGCTCTCTCTCTCTCTGGTATAGCAGTGTTCTGCTATACCAGAGAGAGAGAGAGACAGAGCGCGCGTGTGAGAGAGAGTGTGTGTGTTTTAAGGTTTTTGCTCCTGATGCTAAAGTGGAAGTTGAATACCATTATTACAGTCTAACTGCAGATTAATAAGTCATAACTAAATTTTGAAAATGAAATTGAAAGTAATAGAAAAAAATTAGTGTGGATTGCAGGTAGTAAGGGTTAGTGTCATTGTAAGAAAGTTTTGTTTAAATTTTATGTATGTATATGTTTGCATGGGTATGATAATTTAAAATATTTGATATATATTTGTGGTTACAGGAAGGTTTGAAAGCTATTGGTTCAGAAGTCTTCCTCTTTTGCCTTCCTTTTTTCACCTAATTAACTCTCTCCCATCTTTTTAATGTCAGCTCAAATGTTACTTGCTAAGGAAAGCCTTCATCATACTCAGATAGATTTGGTTCTATTGTCAATTGCTTTCAAGATTCATTTCCCTTTGCTTTCAAGACTTCACCTCAGGTTGTAATTGAAATTTCCCAGTGGTATTGTTTGATTGATGTCTGTCTCCCACAGCAGACTGTGGGCTCCATGAAAATAGACTGTCCATAGATTTGTTCATTCTCGTATCCTCAGTGCCTAACACAATGGCTGAAGAATAGTAGGCACTTAATAAATATGTGTTAAATAAATGAATGTGTCTTCTCATGAAATCTTCCCATGTGATCTCATTTTAGTGATACCAGCAATATTGGAACACCCCATGGGGTATGATGAGCAGACTGAGGGCATCTTGTTTCACTAGATGTGCAAGCTCTTCTGTGAATTAACTCTTTAAATCACAAAAGCACATTTCTAGTTTTCAGAAAACTGGGACAGTGATTGAATACAGATGGAAAAAAAAGGTTTCCTCTATTGAAACTCACAGCAGCTCACAGTAAAATTTGACAATTCTTTTTTTTTTAGATGAAATCTCTCTCTATTGTACAGGCTGGAGTGCAGTGGTGCGATCTCAGCTCACTGCAACCTCTGCCTCCCAGGTTCAAGCGATTCTTGTGCCTCAGCCTCCTGAGTAGCTGGGATGACGGCCATGTGCCACCATGACTGGCTATTTTTTTTTTTTTTTTTGTATTTTTAGTAGAGATGGGGTTTCACCATGTTGGCCAGGCTGGTCTTGAACTCCTAACTTCAAGTTATCTGCCTGCCTCGGCCTCCCAAAGTGCTGGGATTACAGGAGTGAGCCACCGCACCCAACTAAGAATTCTTTTAATAATGACCTCCAGTTTAGCCCTTCTGATAGTGTGAATGCCAGGTACACTAAATGGTAGAAATATGAACTGGGGTCTTTCCGAAAACTTTCTGCTACAACTTCTTGTGAAGGCAAGAGAAGGCTTTGCTGTAAAGAAGCAATAAGGCATATTCACTACACATCTTTTAGCAATTATTCTGCAATCATGAAAATTCTGAAGAATACAAAATAACTTCAACACCTTTAACAAAGAATTCAGTGAAGATGAAAGTGTTTTGGAAAGTAGATTAAACATTGATATACCATACCTGTTACAGCAGGTAGCTAGTCAGGCATGAGCGGGACGGGAGAGCCTCTGCCTCCCTAGGAATATCAGGCAACCATCAGGTGATGGCCAAGCAGTTACTACACTATTTCTCTAAAAATAATAATTGGTCACCGCTGGTGCCAGGGAAAGGCAGTCTCCCAATAGAAAAACCTGAAACTGGTGATTAATAGCTTCCTGATAAGATCTCAGGAGTTGGGTGAGTGGGCTCAAGCATGCGCATTAAGAGGTAAAGTGATGGAGTTGAACTGTTCCTTCTAGGAACATTCAGCTGGTAAGGAAAGAATGCCTCAAGTGAGTATCCATACAACTCCCGTAAACACACTGTGCATAGGGCCCCTCCCAAGTGCTGGCAGGCCACTGTGCATGCAGACAGCTCACCCCAAGGGAAGACTCAGGGGAGAAAAGAAACAAGACCCCAGAAATATGCCAACATATAAAACCTCAAGTTAAAGGTCAAACTGTGCACTTGATCTCCCAAGCCACCTGCTTGGCCCTCTTCCAAGTGTACGTAATTTCTTTCATTCCTGCTCTAAAACGTCTTAATAAACCTTCACTTCTGCTCTAAAACTTGTCTTGGTCCGTCACTCTGCCTTATGCCCCTCGGTTGAA
Source organism: Piliocolobus tephrosceles (assembly GCF_002776525.5). Classification (NCBI taxonomy): domain Eukaryota; kingdom Metazoa; phylum Chordata; class Mammalia; order Primates; family Cercopithecidae; genus Piliocolobus; species Piliocolobus tephrosceles. The sequence goes on along the minus strand of NC_045451.1, from coordinate 24,886,556 downwards.
TTCTGTCTTCTGAGGAGGCAAGAATTGGGGTTGATGCAGACCTGTATGGATTCACCACCGCTAACATAACCATATTTCCATCATGTTTTTATGACAACTAAAAACTATATGATGATGATGATAAAGTTCCTCATAATGGGGTTTTGTTATGTAAATAATGAAAAAAATCACTGATGGCAGCTGATGAGATTATTTGTGGCCATTTTTTGGTCTCCATTTCCATAGACTTTAGAAAATATATTTTCAAGATATTCTCAAGGTGACCTTTCCTCGGTAGAGCATACCGAGGAAATGCCATTAAATATACAGACAAACTGGGTACGACTCCTTCCATCTGTTTAGGAATTTTTGTGTAGAGTTCTCCTGTCTATGTACATTTCCTAGACTCTACTTAGACTATTGACAAAGATGTTGTATGTTATGTGAGTAAAAGCATTTATATTAGATGATACTGCTTTAATTTCTGTTACATATAGTGAAGCAAAGTCCATTTTGCTTGTGCCATTATAAATGTTTAATTTGGTTCAGGACAGGAAGACTACTGAAGTTATATCCAAACAAAACACATGTTGTATTACAAGGGAAGTCTGGTGTGATCAGGATGCCACCTTGGTCATTAAAAAAAAAAAAAAATGCTAGTTACATTATATATTCAGATGGCTTTGCAAGGGTTTTGTGTTCTTGCTCCACTTAAACAGAACTAAAACTAGAAAATATAGACACTCGTTGATACTCATACACACTCAAAGGAAATAACTTGTCCTCATTGTAAAAGAGTGGCAAATAAGTTAACATTTATCTATTTTAAGTTGAGGTAAAAGATTTAAAGTATATGTCTTATGCTTTCTAATGTAACTAGCCGCTTCACTCTCGCTGGAGTGCAATGATGTGATCTTGGCTCACTGCAACCTCCACCTCCCAGGTTCAAGCAATTCTTGTGCCTCAGCCTTCCGAGTAGCTGGTATTACAGGTGTGCACCACCACACTCACCTAATTTTTGTATTTTTAGTAGAGACAAGGTTTCGTCATGTTGGCCAGGCTGGTCTGGAACTCCTGACCTCAAGTGATCTGCCTGCCTCAGCCTCCTAAAGTGCTGGGATTACAGGCATGAGCCACCGTGGCATAAAACTTACTTTGAATTCCCTAGAATATTTTGGGCCCATACCGGATTTGGCAACAATTTATTTTAGCAACTCATCTTTATCTAGCTATTACAAAGCATTACATTTATTTTTCTTAGAAATAATAACTCTCTTGTGCACTCATATTTTATCAGTATAAACACCTTTCAATTAAATTATATAATTACACTAAAAGTACATTCAACATTAACAGGTTTGGTACGATATGCTAATGAATCTTGGTTTATGTGCAACTCAAGTAGTGAGAGTGGAAGAACATGAACATGCTTGAGAGTAAACACTAGCATGTGTGGACATCAGTCACATGTTTTGTTGAGCAGATTGGAGTAAGTCAGTTAAAATGAGGGGCATAGGGACTGAGGGTGAGGCAAAAGTGATGGCAATGATGATTTATTGAAGTTTCCTTAAAAGATCTTTACTCTATCTACAAATACAAATTATTCTCAGTGTTGGTGGACTCTTCTACCAGCGTGCTCCCTCCATGTCGTCTCAATGTCCAGCAGCTTGTCTTCTTCCACTGATGTGTTCCTCTCGCTCTCCAGCAGCTTCTGTCTCTGCCTTGCGAGGGTCTTGGCTTTTTATAGGCCCAAGATGAGGCGTGGTGGGCCAGGTTGGTCTTGGAAAATGCAACATTTGGGCACAAAGGCAGAAGTACCTGTCCTCACCTAGGTCTGGGGGGTCTGTGGGGTTAGGGCCCTAGCCAGGGACCTGCCTTTCTCTACCCAGCATTTCCCTGCCCTCCTCCTGTATCACCTTCAAGATGTAGAGGTTCCATTTTATTTTAATAACCACAATTTATTTAACCATTCTTTGATCCACATGTAGAATATTCATGCTAAGCACTCTGCATGCATGATCCTATCTAATCCTAAACAAACTCTTTGCAGAGGTATTATTACTGGATTATACTTATGAGGAAACTGAGATTCACTTTGTAAAGCTTCGAAGTAAAAGAAGCTTGAAA
>NC_045451.1:24871025-24884350 GCF_002776525.5 Piliocolobus tephrosceles | reverse complement strand
CAGGCATGTGCCACCACGCCTGGCTAATTTTGTATTTTTACTAGAGATGGGGTTTCACCATATTGGCCAGGCTGGTCTCGAACTGCTTACCTCAGGTGATCCAGCAGCTGCGACCTCCCAGAGTGCTGAGATAACTGGCGTGAGCCACCATGCCTGGCCGGTTTCCTTTTTGTAATGGGTGGCTGTTCTGCGCTAGGCCTTTAAATGTAGTTGACTTGGGGTCATCACAAGAAGCCTATGAAGTACTATTTATTCAACTATATGGAAGCACAAAGAGTCAGATTTAAATCCAGGTCTATAGTCCCAAAGTCAGTGATTATCCCACCCTATTATATAACAGGTGCATTTGCATATGGCACCTGACTGCTACAATTCACTAGCACATGAGTACACATAAGGTCACATGTAATAGATAAACAGTCCCACAGGATCTGAGCCCCCCTTCACCAGCTCATCCATGAATTCTAGCTCCTTACAATGTCCTTCACTGCACAGTCATCTTGAAAAGCCTCAGACTGGTCCAAGTCACACTGTTCTTATAGTCATCATTGGCTTTTGGCAAGTTGAGCCCAAGATCTGTGATACCAGTACCCCCCTTTACAAACCTGGGCACTATGACACAGCTGTCCTTGCAGAACCAGAAGTTCCTGGACTGACGGGGGTCCCCGATGATTCTTCCAGGCACCGAATCTCACACACCTGTGTTGAGGGAAGGGAACATAGGGAACAAAGGGAAGACGATAACAGCACCCACACATTTCAAGTTTTCTCAGGGCCAAAATACTACAGAGTTTATGAGCTATCTATCTTAGTCAATTCAGGCTTCTGTAACAAAGTGTAGACTGGGTGGTTTACAAACAACATATATTTTCTTTTCACAGTTCTGGAGACTGGAAGTCCAAGGTGAGAGTGCCAGCACAGTCAGGTTCTGCTGAGGGTCTTCTTCTGAGCTGCAGGCTGCCAACTTCCCTTTCGATCCTCACATGGCAGAAAGTGGGTGAGAGAGCTCTTGGGAGTCTCTTTGATAAGGACACTAATCCTACCCATTAGGGCTCTACCCTCATGACTTAATCTTTCAACAACTACCACATTCTGAAACCATCACATTAAGGGTTAGAATCCCAACATGTGAATTCTGGGGAGACACAAATATTCAGTCCATTGCAGTATCTTTGTGTTTTAAGTTCGTATGGAGTCTTTTTCTATTACAAGTGTGTCCATCTCAGTCACAAAGCTCTACAGAGACCCACCACTCCCCTCTGCTCCCAGGTCCTGTGGCGAGGTCTGTTTCCTCACGCTGGGATCTTTCTGATTTATGGTGACATGTCTCTCAGCTGCCCCACTTTTCCTCACTCCCCTGGAGTCATTGCACAGATGACATGTCAGTGTATGTCTGAGGCCCAATCACGGACATAGTGCTTTGTTTCTCAGGGAGCTCTCCAACATTATAAACACCAGTAGCCACAGAGAAATGCTTAATGGTGGGGCATTGCCTCCCTCACACACTAGCCACTCCCCTTCTACAGTCCAGCCCATTCACCACTTTGTAGTAACAAGGATCTCATTGAGGGCACATTAGTGTCTTTTGCTGCTGATCAACATTTTTAAAAATAAAAAAAGTCTCATTTCAGAAAACATGCTGAATTAGGAAGAAGCGGAAAGAAGTGCAATGGATAAGCAAATCACAATCCTCAGGGTTCAACAAGGCATTCTTTCATTGATCACTAATCACTCTTGGGTTCCCCTGACTCTAGTGATCAACATAGCTCCCTAGTCTTGAAGTTCTCCAACCACAGTCAAAGCTGTTTGACCTGCACATGACAAGCAGACTGATTTCTGGATCCTTAGATCATATAAAACATCACTGTCCCTTGCGGTTGGGTTCACTGTCACCCCATGCCTTTTGGAACTGTACTTTTCCCATGAGAAACACTAGCCTCGAGTTCTTCACAGCAAGAGTCTTATCTTGATTTTTTTTCTCCCTCCCTTTTTGGTTGCAGAAACCCTGAGTCTCAGCCTCAATAGCATGTTGCCTTGTTATGGGGTTATATACCTTGTTACTGCTGCTACACTTCATCACATGGTCTGAATGCCTGGACCACAACGTATGAGCTGCCCTCCCTGCTCTGGAAGGCAACCATCTCTTGGCGGAGAGGAACACTCTCCTACTGACTACCTGCCAATGTTAGGCTTTGATCCAGGGCCTACAGTGCCCACATACCTGTACCTGTACTCCCTCTCTTCGCCTGTCTTAATACCTGTATTTACTCTATTAACCAATCTTACGAGAGTTAACTTTCCAGATTCTAGTCTCTTCTGTACCAACCTGCCCACTGCCACCCGAACTCTATGTACTCTAGGAAAAAAAAGAAATCAATTGGGTTGAATTTCTCAAACCCAATAACCCAGCTCCACGCCATACTCATAACATCCAGACACAGAAGCCCTTAGCAAATATAGCATATTCTGACTTATATTGTCCTTTCTTTTATGGCAAGTATTTTATATACATGTAATTATTTGATTATAGACATACACTAATATTTTTCTCTACATTTAAATTATAAGCTCCTGGCTGGGCACAGTGGCTCACACCTGTAATCCCAATACTTTGGGAGGCCAAGGTGAGCGGATCACTTCAGCTCAGGAGTTCAATACCAGCCTGACCAACATGGTGAAACTCTGTCTCTACTAAAACCACAAAAATTAGCTGGGCATGGCATGCACACAAGAATCACTTGAGCCGAGAGGCGGGAGGCTGCAGTAAGGTGAGATTGCACCACTGCACTCCAGCCTCCACGATAGAGCGAGACTCTGACTCAAAAAATAAAAAATAAAAAATTATTTCCCAAACCCAAATCCCATTGCCCTGATGCTTAGCTGGCTGACATCCCTGAAAATCTTTGGTGATAATCACTAGAAGAATTAGCAGAAACAGGGAGGCTCTTTGGAGCTACCTTGTGTGCTAACCTGGCGCAGGCACTAGGACCGCCCAGGAGCCGATAGGCAGCCACGCTTCACAGCCCGTCAGAGGGACTGAGCCGCCTTTGCTGTTACACAGGAAGAGAGCAGGCAGCATCAGTATCGGCTCAGCATCCTTCCCCCTTCCGTTCGATTACAAGGTATTTACTTGCTATTTATCACTCAGGCTTTGAATACTGTCATGTGCCTTTAGTGTTCCCTTAAAATGATGCTCTGAAATGCCGTCCAGCACCTATTGGGTTACTATATTATTTTATGTTAATTTCCACAGCTGATCGAAGCAACAGTGCCATTAAGAAATGGGCTAGATATTTCCAGAGGCTGCAATCTGGAGGCATTTGGAGGTGTGAGTACGTTGGTCACAGATCTCTAATATGTTGGCTGTATTAGTCGTGTCTCTTGACCTTCCTCTTCTTCGTTGAAAGAGCCAATGTGAGATGCCATCTGCATATTTCATTCATAAAGCAAATGCAACTAGATGGTGACAGAAACCACTAATGAAGGGCCTGAAACTCTACTTTGGAGTGGCTGTGGTTTCCTCTTCCAGCCTGTGGGTTTGCAAGAGAAGCTGGGTTTGCAACTGAGTTTGGATGGGAAAGAGATTATGCTCAGGGCTGCAGACTGCATGCTTGGATTCTACTTTCTGTTTTCAAAGCTCAAAGACTGTCCTTTCTAATCATTGCCATGGTACAGTGTAGGAGTCCTTTTATGCTTTCTTTATTTCTGCAAATACTCCTATCATAGATGTGGACTGCCAGAAAACTATTAAGCCATTTGATGCCTTACAGTGTAAAGCCACTGAAGAGAAATCTAGTTTGCTTTTTCTTAACCATATACCATACACTTTTTCCTGACTCAATACCACAGCTAGTAGATGGCACACAGAAACATTAAAAAACAATGCTAATCTAAGATTCTTTTTTCCTGTTCAAAAATAATTTTGATTATGTGTGATAAGGGAGTAGTTTGCTGTTAGAAAACCCAAATTATTATGATTTTATGGGATAAATGGAAAATTCTTTTTGAGTGTTTTACAAATCAATTGAAGGTGCTTTTTAAGAGCCTTGGTGCCAATTTTATGCATTTAAGACTCTTTTAAAACTTTAAAGCCTTCCCAAACTGTTAGATGTGGTTTTGACCACAGTAATTAGTTTAAATTTATATATTATGCCAAAATGTAATAGGTAAATGTATTCACAAATGAACAAAATATTAAGTTCTGCCAGTGGTCAGTTCATGAAAAATTGTAAGATAAACAGTACCCTCAAAGTTTATTTCAGGAAAGAAAATATTTAACTAAGACACAATGCAAGGCATCAACATTAAAAGTGTGGCTTTAATGACAAGCATTTGTTAAAGAATTTTTAAAATACTTTTAATGGTTCAAAAAGGTATATGTTTAAATTTCTTATATTTAATATATTGAAATACCCTAAATGTGATTTCAAAATGCTTAGGTATCAAATTTTTGAAAATGTGCCTATAGTTCCCTTAAAACTCTTTATTTGGTAAATAAAAGAGGGGCAGAGGATATGAGGGAGAAAGAGACTAAGTTTTGCTTTACTGGTTTTTAATATTTTGAATATTCTGATATAATATTTACTATATAAGTATGATATCTATACTTTTTAAATGTAAGTAAAATTACAAATGATTGTAATCATTAATTTGCAATATCTTTAGCAAATGAAAAGAAATATATATTAAAAAGTTTATATTGCTATATAACATTTCTTAGGCAGAGAAAGTCATTTTTTCTAGACAATGACTTGCTTCTGAAGGAAGTTAGGGAAATTAGATTTGGGGCAGTAATAAACTTTCATTAGTTTCTGAGGCAAAGTAATTTTTTAAACTTATTTTTACATTGGTGCACCTACAATTTATTTTCAAGTTTGTGTATATTACATATCTTCGTAAACTTTGTGTTACTAAAGTTTTCTCCTTTCTCTTTTAAAAATACTTCCTATATTCCAAGTCTGTAAAGATGACTCAATTCTTCAAATTAAAACTTAGTTTTGAAAATTCTTATCCATCATATAATGATTTGCAGCCTTAAACTTCGGTTTCATGTCAGACTCATCATTACACAGGTCTTGTTAATAATTTTAAATAACTTCATTTTATGTTAAGTATAAAGATTCATTGAATTCAATGATGATGGGGAAAAAATCCCAAGAATGTATGTTTTTATTCAGAATTTGACAGACACACTTTTCAGAACATGAATTTTGAACTTTCTTCCTGAATTTAGGTCCTAAAATTAAGTCCACTGGCTTGGCCTAATCAAATGAACACAGTTGGCACGGTACTTAGCAGAAGTTCAGAATTACTAGCAAACAAATAGGACTTAAGCTAAGAAATAAAATGTAAAGGCTAAAACAAATGTGTTAGAATGTGAAAGTATTCTTTCACTGACACTCATTGACAATTTGTCAATGAGTTTGATGCCTGAGGATATCCCAAGGCCTTGAAAAGTCTTGCAGCCCAAGAGATTCAGGGGGATATCAATATTATATAGATTTACTGGCTAGTGTTAAGGTAGACATTTCTAACAGATGAATTTTAACATGCATATTTTTAGCTAAAATAGTTCCAATAAATAGTAAATCTCATTCCACCAATTTCACCAACAGCAGTCCTTTTCCATCCACAAAGACAGACAATATTCCCTAACAGAAACTCTGTCATGAATAGAATACTTAGAAAGACATTTCTAAAAGACAGCTTTTACATTATTTCTACATAGAAAAATATAGCATTTACAGTAAGTACTAAGCCATCCAGAAGAAGCTAACATAAAGGAAGAAGTTATCAGTAAAATTATTCTGGTATTGCAGTTTGCTTAAAAACAGTTTTTTCTGAGCATCTGTATAAGCAGGGAAACATATCTCCTAGTAGAAACCACAGAAAAATGCAATAAGGCATCCAGGGACAAATGGTAGGCCAGTGGGAGACAGTGTTTACTGAATGGATGAAGAAAAGAAATGTAGAAGAATCACAAACGATCCTTTTTTATTTGTCATATGAAAGATAATTGCAATCCTAATATGAGTTTTTAAAAATCTGTTGGCCACATACATGCACATGCCACAATAAATAGGAATTACATGTAACTTGAGATTTTCCCATTATGATTTCCCCTTAAATAAAAGACTTAAAGGAAAGAAAATGAGAGTATATGAGTGATGTTTCATCTCCACATCAGTTATAGTTGTCTGAACTGGGAGGCACGAATTATGTATTTTGTTGGAGTTTGGCAAAAGGCAAAGTTATTATCCATATAGTTTTGGAAGAAGTTTTTCTCCAGAGCAAACGTTTTATTGTTTCCAGAACTGGATATTACTTATAAAGAAATAAGTTTGGAAATATAGCAGAAAGCTTTTAAATATGTGAGACTCATTTTTTGAGTGTAAAGGACATATATGCAATGTGTTGATGCATTTGTTGATACGCAAGTTTATCCAAAACATTGCTTTAACTCGTCCCTCCTGGTTGACACAACTATAACTGGTGTGAACATGGGAGACGATTAATATACCTTCACTCCTGTTCCCTTAAATATATTATTTGATAGGGAGGAAGTTAACACTAAGGAAGCTTGTCGATAAATATCAATCGTGATTTCACAGACGTTTAAATTGCAAATAAGATTTGCTCTTTCACATAATAGTGACCATTGGAGTTTGCATGTTGCAATCAGTGTAAGGGTTTTTGGACACAGCATTTAATGTCTTTGGATTATTTTTCATTAATACGTATTAATGATCTCTCGCTATATTGCAAGTATGGGAGTTGGAGCAGTAAACAAGTTATGTCCCCCTTTGCACAATTTCCATCATTTCATGAAGGACTAGAGGCAAAAAGCAAGCAATTAAATATTATTAACCAAAGGCATTGTTACTAAAATTATGTTGTTATTATCGCCATAATTTATTGCCAATTAAATAAACCAGAATTTATCTGATAAGTGCTAACTGGAAAATTAAAAGACAATACTGTGATAATGAATGACTTCGTGGCATTTTCAGTTAGGGTTGTTTAGAAGACTTCCTGAAAATGTGATGTAGCATCAGGGATCCAGGTGAAAAAGTTAACCAGATAATGAGAGGCACGGTGCTATGACAGCAAGAGTGTGGATATAGAAACAAACCTGCTGCAGTTTAATTTCATTCTATGTCATTCTTAAACCTTGAAATCTTGAGCAATTTACCCTTGGAGCCTGTTTGATAAAATGTTACAGAATTTTGACAAGAGGAAAAATGAGATGATATATATTGAGTGTCCATGACACTATGAAAGAATTTAATTTCCATGATGACTTACGAAGTGCTAAGACTTTATGAACTAACTCCCTCAAATACTTCATCCAATAAACAAGTATTTGACTGTTTTACCACTCCTGTGCCCCTTTCTTTAAATTTTTTGGGTGAATTCTATCACAGAGTTGAGGGAGAAAAGACTGGCACTTCCACAGACAACAGAAAAAGAAAGCATTGTTCCTGAATCTTCTAAAGAGCAAGCCTCAACTAGGATCTTTGTTAGATGCAGATGTTATTAATTTTGCTTATCTCCCCAGAAACCACCAACACACTGGTGGATTGGGTGTTGATTATGGTGCTGTTCCTCTCAGGCAATACTAGAGTGAGATGACTACATCCACGGAGGTTAGACATAGCCTCTGGCAGGACGGTGCTTACTGGACTCAGCCCATCACATCCCCCTTCTTGAGAAGCTGAGTGAGATGCCCATGGCATTTCATAGTGCACAGCACAGTTTTCAGGCTCAAGAAGAAGAGGCAATTGATAAAGATAAGTAGTTCTTTGATAAATTTATGGATAAAGAAGGTAGTTCATTGACACTTGGGAAATTCACATCTAAAGATGCTTGGGGTTTTGTCATCTCATAGGCATGCAGCCAGGAAATACATACCTGCACACAAACATGCACATGTATTCCCCCAAGCAACAGCTATACATTTTTTTAAAGTAGAAAATTGCTATGTTTTGATTTTAAGTATTTTCCTTCTATTGTTCTTGACACTACAGTTATGGATGGATAGGATCAAAATGGTTCAACAATGTTTTTCCTCCAGTTATTTCAAAGGAAAACCTTCCTTCTAGAGTCTATCAGCTAGCTGTATTTGAAGGTACTTTATCAAACAAAAGTCAAAACAGAAAACTAAACTAAATTTTATTAAAATGGAAAAGTCTGGCAAAGAAAAGAGGCATGGTGGGGGGAAAATGTCTGTGATGGGTTTGGACTTGATTGGGACAACTTTCCAATCTTGTAAAAGAAAATGGAATTCCCCTGAGTGGCAGCCACAGACAAGTTGATATGTTCAGGCTAAAATGTGTCCTTGTTCAAAACCAGGAAAGAGCAAAGCCTCTTGCTGGGGATAAAAGAAGCAGTGGGAGAGAGTTAGGCCAGTAAGTAAAATTCAAGTTTATGAGACTTTGTGCTGCTACTTGTCTAAAATCTACCTGCTGCTCTGAGGTGCCCCATCAGCATGTTATTAGAGACGCAACTTGATCTACTTGGGTCCTATTCTTTATTGCTTTGTATTGGGATTGGATTTTATGACAATCAACAATATCAGGTATTTTGTCATTTTCTTCAAAAATTTATCTATTATTCAACTATTATGCTTGGAACAACTCTGGAACTTATGTTTATTGCAAATACGACATTAGAAATCTGGAAGGAATAAGTCAGTTCAGGAGGTCTACTAATGCCACATATAATATAATCCTGAATATAAGTAGTAATATTGACTGTAAATAATAAAAAATTTTATCGATTATGTAATTCTGAGAGAAACAATATATAGAGAATTAGATAGATAAATAGATAGATAGATATAGATAGATAGATAGATAGATAGATAGATAGATAGATAGATAGATGATAGATCGGTAGATAAACAGATAAAGTCCCTCATAACACATCAGCTTTTAAAGACAATCTTCAAGGTATGCATCTAGCAGCTTGCATAATTCTTTCTATCCCACATTTTAATTCAGACAATTGAGTATTTATTTAAAACACCAAATTATTTACAACTTTGTTTTAATTATGATAGCTATGATTCCTTTCAGTGTCACTACCAATTAATCTACCAGTAAATGTCATAAAGCAATAAGGGCAACAGGTCATGAAATATAAATATATTTGTTCATATAAATATTTATTTGCAAAGATGAGACTGTAATCCAACTGTTGGATGTCACCAGAACCATGGCATAGTGGCCAAAATGTGTACTCTTTAGGGAACATATTTTATAAATTCACATTTGGTTTCTCAAATGTGATTTTAGTGATGAGGAGTATCATGTGTGGAAATGTGGGGAATTTTTATTTGCGTCAAAAGTTGAATATCAAAATAGAGGTAAAACTGGCTGAGTCTCACAAAAATACTGATGAAGCAGGAAAAATTTAAAATATTTTAGAAGCATCCAAAAATTCAACCAGGTCAAGAAAGACATGACTTAGCAACAGCATATATATAAAATTACTTAGTAGTTTGAATCCTCAGTAAACTCAATGTGTGTGGACAATGTGATGTGGCTGCTAGAAAAGTTAATGCATGCTTAAGCTACATTAAAGGGAGCAAGGTATCTAGAACATGGGAGATGACAGCCCAATATGTATTACTGGCTGGGTGCCGTGGCTCATGCCTGTAATCCCAGCACTTTGGGAGGCTTAGGTGGGTGGATAACTTGAGATAAGAAGTTCAAGACCAGCCTCGCCAATATGGTGAAACCCCATCCCCAATAAAAGTACAAAAAAAGTACAGGTGTGGTGGTGTGCTCCTGAGGTGGGAGAATTGCTTGAACCTGGGAGACGAAGGTTGCAGTGAGCCGAGATCACATGCATTCTAGCCTGGGTGACAGAGTAAGACCCTGTGTCAAAAACAAACAAACAAAAACCTACTGTAGTACTGTATTACTCAGTGATTCTGTGTCCAGTTCTGGGCTTCTCACATTAGGAGGGCTCTAGATTCATTAAAAACCATATCAAGGAGATTTTTAAGAGGATGGAGAAGTTTCAAACTTTTTCAAAGGATGAACAGAGGATATTTTGTTTCATGAACAGAATGGTTAAGAGTAACCTTGATTCTTACTTATGATCTGTCATTAACAATTTGAATGGCTACTACATGAAAGAGGAATGAGACTTGTACTTCAGGGCACAGTAAGATAACTTTTCTAGACCAATAGTGTAATCTCAATGAGAGCTCAGTGGACCTCATTAGGGATGGTGACTCCTGTGGCAGAGAGGTATGTTTCATTGCAATGTGGTGTAGAGGGAAGAACGTGGTTTGAGGAATCAGACAGATCTGTAGACACCTCTTAAGGGTGCCACTTATGACTTATCTCTGTGATCTATACTTCTTTAAAAGAAAAATGGGAAGATTGCCTTTCAAGGTTACCAGAATGATTACATGAGATAATATATGTAAAGCACTGAAAACAATAGGTATCCAGTAAACGTTAGTTATTTTTTTTCTTCCTTCTGTTTCTGGCGGTGATCAACCTTTGAGAACCATTTTAGGGTGAGTTTACTAAGGATTCAAGTTTCCAAACAGTGACTGAACTACATGACTTTAATGTACCTTACTTACCTCACTGAAATTCCATGTAAAAATGCAATACTGGATTTCTTTATAGGAGTTGTATATGTTCTTTAAAAGGTAATATTGTAGCCTGTATTAGTGCATTCTCATGCTGCTATAAAGAACTGCCTGAGACTGGGTAATTTATAAAGGAAAGAGGTTTAATTGCCTCACAGTTCAGCGTGGCAGGGGAGGCCTCAGGAAACGTCCAATCATGGCAGAGGGCACCTCTTCACAGGGTGGCGGGAGGGAGAATGAGCCTAATGAAGGGGGAAGCCCCTTATAAAACTATCAGATGTGGTGAGAGCTAACTCACTATCATGAGAATAGGATGAGGGAAACCACCCCCATGATTAAATTATCTCCACCTGGTCTCTCCCACAACATGTGGGGATGATGGGAATTACAATTCAAGATGAGATTTGGGTGGGGACACAGCCAAATATCATAGTCTATGCAATGCGTTCATAAACACTAGCTTATAGAAAATTTAAAGAACTCTTTGGAATCTAACTTGTTATGGAAATAATTGGTGAACCTGCTGCATAATAAAGTGAAAGACAGCTTCAATATAGTGATACTTCATGACAGCTCATCTACGAGACCTGCAGATGTCCTGAAAGTTAGAGTGGAACTAATTTAAAACATTTCACTTTACATGAAACAGCCTGTATTTTCATAAGCAAGGTCCAATATACTACAAATCTACTTTTTAATGTTAAGTTGAATAATAATTCAAGTAAGAAAGACTCTAGGCCCACTCTTTCCCCCAAGTTCCTCAATAGCCTATTGTATTTTTAAATAAAAACTCAAGTATCATAAATCTGACGTTGCAAAGTATATTTAGTATTCCAGTTTAAATTATCTAGGTGATACTGTCATTAAACTGGTGACCACAACATTAAGAAAAACTGGTTGGCCGAAGAGAATTTCTAACACATCTCACACTGAAGTATGATATCATTTTTGCTTGTTTTCAGGTTTCCAAAAAATTCATGATGTTTAGCAGTAAGATTTTCCCCAGTCTGCCTTTTAAACTAGCCTGCGTTGGCCCCCGAAGTATCAGGTGTCCTCTCATATTCCTGCCCCCTGTCAGTGGAACTGCAGATGTCTTTTTCCGGCAGATTTTGGCTCTGACTGGATGGGGTTACCGGGTTATTGCTTTGCAGTATCCAGTTTATTGGGACCATCTTGAGTTCTGTGATGGATTCAGAAAACTTTTAGACCATTTACAATTGGATAAAGTTCATCTTTTTGGCGCTTCTTTGGGAGGCTTTTTGGCCCAGAAATTTGCTGAATACACTCACAAATCTCCTAGAGTCCATTCCCTAATCCTCTGCAATTCCTTCAGTGACACCTCTATCTTCAACCAAACTTGGACTGCAAACAGCTTTTGGCTGATGCCTACATTTATGCTCAAAAAAATAGTTCTTGGAAATTTTTCATCTGGCCCGGTGGACCCTATGATGGCTGATGCCATTGATTTCATGGTAAACAGGCTGGAAAGTTTGGGTCAGAGTGAACTGGCTTCAAGACTTACCTTGAATTGTCAAAATTCTTATGTGGAACCTCATAAAATTCGGGACATCCCTGTAACCATTATGGATGTGTTTGATCAGAGTGCACTTTCAACTGAAGCTAAAGAAGAAATGTACAAGCTGTATCCTAATGCCCGAAGAGCTCATCTGAAAACAGGAGGCAATTTCCCATACCTGTGCAGAAGTGCAGAGGTGAATCTTTATGTACAGATACATTTGCTACAATTCCATGGAACCAAATACGCGGCCATTGACCCATCAATGGTCAGTGCCGAGGAGCTCGAGGTACAGAAAGGCAGCCTCGGCATCAGCCAGGAGGAGCAGTAGTGTGTGTCTCGCTGTCAATGATGGGTTGACCCGGTGTGTTCTCGTGTAGTCAGTGGCATCAGCGCCCGCCAGCCGGCCTTTTCCTTCAGGTTCGTCAGGCTCACCGGTTCTCACTGTGTCTGGGAAGTAGGACTGATGGTCATCTTCATGACAGGCAGCAGCTCCACTAAGCCTGAGCAACTGTTCCCTCTTCGGTTTTCTTAGCTTTTGAATTTGAAGAAGTACTTTCGAAGACTCCCATTTTAAGAACCGTGCAAATTTTGCTACCAAAAGTCTTCACCACTGTGTTCTTAAGTGAATGTTAATTTCTGAGGTTTGGGACTTTGTGGTGTTTTTTCCTTCTTTTCTTTTCCATTCTTCTTTCTTTCTTTTTATGTTGTTTGCTGTAAATGCTGCACATCCAGATTGCATATCAGGACATTGGTTATTTTATGCTTTCTTGGATATAACCATGATCAGAGTGCCATGGCCACTACCCCACTGTTTGCTCTCCTGCAAATCAACTGCTTTTAATTTACACTTAAGCAAATTGTTTTGAGTGTTAGCTACTGCCTTTCTAGATATTACAGTCATTTGGAATAAAAATTCAGTTTCACTGAAAAAAATAAAAATAAATAAAAAATAAATAAACTAGCCTGCGTTATGAACATCTATCACACAGACTACACCACTGTTCTTGCTGTTCGCTAACATTCAGCAGAGTTGATTTCAAATTGTTCCATAAAAAAAGCCCTGTTAGGAAGTGGATTTCTAATTTCACACATGATTAAAAGTAAACACACAAAAAGGCCTTTTTACCCATATTTTGAAGGGCACATAGATTTAATTCTACAGTAATAATACTTGAGGAAACATTGTTTTAGATT
>NC_045451.1:24856025-24868525 GCF_002776525.5 Piliocolobus tephrosceles | reverse complement strand
GGAGACAGTCTACAGGGACTTACATATTTGTAAAGTTTCTATTTATTAGTGCTATTTGGAATATAAAATATCACTCTAAGGAGATTCGGGAAAATTAAAAGGAAAGCATAAAATACAAGGAACCTAGAATTATTAAGTTTAAATATTTACCTAGTAAGAATTTCAAGATAAGAGACTAGGGAGAAAAGGAGAGGAGTGATACTCTAAGGGTTAACGACCAATAGCTTTCCTGAAAAAGGCCAGAAGAAAGATAATAAGCACACTTAACCCCAAGAAGGGTATCTAGAAGGGAGCCTACATCCTCAATATATTACAGACTGTGGAACACCAATGACAAGAGAAAATGTGAATGAGTTTAAAAGCAAGATGGAATTAAACTACTAGAAAACAATAACATGGAAATGGGGTAATCGTTTGATTTATAGCATTCTAAAGTATTTTGTATTGCTTGAGAAAAGGTTAATTTTGTTAGTTAGCTTCAGACATTGTTAAGTCAAGTGTGTTATAAAGTTGTTGAAAAGGAATAAGAGGGAATTTTTAAAGCCTGATTAATCCACAGAAAACAGGCAAGTATAATAGTAAAAACAAGCAAAACAGGCAAGTATAACAGTAAAAACATGCAAAACTTAGTAAATGGAAAGCACAAAATAAATCCCCCATCAAAGAACATGATACTATAAGCGAATTAATCAAAACTACTTTAGGTTTTTTTTTTATTTTTTTATTTTTTAAATCCACTTATGTGCTTCTTATAAGAGATAACTTTAAGACAAAAGGAGGCTGGGCGCGGTGGCTCAAGCCTGTAATCCCAGCACTTTGGGAGGCCGAGACGGGCAGATCACGAGGTCAGGAGATCGAGACCATCCTGGCTAACACGGTGAAACCCCGTCTCTACTAAAAAATACAAAAAACTAGCCAGGCTTGGTGGTGGGCGCCTGTAGTCCCAGCTGCTCGGGAGGCTGAGGCAGGAGAATGGCGTAAACCCGGGAGGCGGAGCTTGCAGTGAGCTGAGATCCGGCCACAGCACTCCAGCCTGGGTGACAGAGCGAGACTCCGTCTCAAAAAAAAAAAAAAAACAAAAAAAAAACAAGACAAAAGGACCAGAAAAAAAATGTTGAAAGTTAAGCCCAGCCTCACATTAGTGATTGTTCAGTTAATGCCTTTTGCCTTAAATGACTCTCGAAGAGTTCTAATTTACTGAAGACTCTTTTTCTCCATTTGGTATAATTCACTAGGGAAGGATGCAATAAGAAGTGATAATTTGGGTTTTTTTAAGGTAAAGTCATGCCCACCAGTTTACTTAATATAACATTTTCTGATCAGAAAATATCTTTAAAAAACAAATTTATATATTCATAATTCTAAGTATACATTGTAATTTGGGTAACCCAAAGAGAGAGGGGAAGAGGTCATATCTTTTATGACATTTTAGTCTGTCATGTACATCACTGTTTCCATAGATTTAGGAAGTGCTCTTGTGTTTAGTTTTTATTTTGCCTGAAGGCATTATCTGTGCTTGTAACTATGTTCAAGTGCATTTGGAATGAAAAACTAACCATAAGTTCCGAAAAGTTGAAAAACAGGTGTTGACATAGACTGCACCTTCTGACAAATGCATGGTTCTCCGCCAGTGCTCCCCCGTCTTCATGTCCTCCTCACTTGACAAGTACAATAAACTGTCATCATGCTATAGTTATGTTCGTGCTGCATTTACTTCTTTTTATTTTTCAATTATCTATATGATATGGTTTGGATGTGTGTCCCCTCCAAATCTCATGTTGAAATGTGACCTTCAGTGCTGGAGGTGGGGCCTGGTGGAGGTGTTTGGGTTACGGGGGTTGATGCCTCATGAGTGGCTTGATGCCCTCCCATGGTTATGAGTTCATATGAGAGCTGATGTTAATGCAGCCTGACTGCTCCTCCTCACTCTCTCGCTCCCTGTCTTGCCATGTAATGTGCTGGCCCCACTTCACCTTCTGCCATGAGTAAAAGCTTCCTGAGCCCTCACCAGAAGCAGATGCCAGCACCATGCTTCCTCTACATCCTGTGCAACCATGAGTCAAAATAAACCACTTTTCTTTATAAAGTAACCAGTCTCAGATATTCCTTTATAGCAATGCAAGAATGCACTAACACACTATATGACTTTGTTTACATTATTACTGTTTTTCTGTCTGTGAAGGCTTTTGAGAATCTTGGATTGGGATGAAACA
The DNA here is from genome assembly GCF_002776525.5 of Piliocolobus tephrosceles. NCBI lineage: Eukaryota > Metazoa > Chordata > Mammalia > Primates > Cercopithecidae > Piliocolobus > Piliocolobus tephrosceles. Next base: position 24,866,312 of record NC_045451.1, on the reverse strand, counting down.
AACACATTGTCATTTTTGTTACCTAAGTAATAGTCTTATGTATTTTTTCATTTGAAATTATTTAATTTGGCAATAAGGATTTTAGGAATAAATTCATATCACTAAACAAGGGATAGGTGTAATACACAAATGTCTAACAAGCAGATATGAAATGAAGGCTGGAACAGCAATAATCATAGTAGGGAAATAAATTTTAAAGCAGAAAACAATTAGGATTTCAAGGGATTGTGAAATAATGATAAAAGTTATAATTCACTGGTTCAATACATACTGAACCTGTAAGCACCTAATGATGTAGCCAGCCTAAAATGTATTAACAGAATATATAGAGCAGGGAAAAATGGGCAAATTCACAATCATAGTGAGAGATTTGACCAAAGTTCTTTCAGAAACTGGGCAAAAATTTATAAGGATATAGGAACTTTGACCAACACAATTTAAATCTCAATCCAATGGATGCATATGAAATCTTCACCCAATCAGCTGGGCACAGTGGCTCATGCCTGTAACCCCAGCACTTTGGGAGGCCGAGGCAGGTGGATCACCTGAGGTTGCGAGTTCGAGACCAGCCTGACCAATGTGGAGAAACCCCGTGTCTACTAAAAATACAAAATTAGCCAGGTGTAGTGGCACATGCCTGTAATCCCAGCTACTTGGGAGGCTGAGGCAGGAGAATTGCTTGAACCTGAGAGGCAACAAGAGTGAAACTCCATCTCGAAAAATAACAACAACAAAAAAAGAAATCTTCAACCAATAGAAGTTATTCTTTTTTAAGTATACATACACATTATTTTTATGCATAAATGTTCCCAAAAATGTACTAGGTTCTAACACAAAGCAAGTCTCAACAAATGACCAAGATCAATGTCATACAATTAACATCTTTTACTCACAATATTAAAAAATTATTTTGTAGGCTATTGTAACAGAATCTTAGGATATAGAAGTTTGTATCACCCTTAACAGACTATTTCAATGTCTTTCCTTGATAAGTTTTAGTTGTTTAAAATTTCCCATTTGTCTAAATTCAAACTAGATCAAAATTTTATTCCAGATCTTTAGCAACTTTGCTGTCAGTATAAAAAAGGTGGAAAGACATACTGAGTATTGTGTAAGCTCTCTGATAAAGAATTACCATTCTTTTATGTCTTGGCAAGAAGAAAACTCTTGGAAAGACATAAATCTTGTCTCATTCTATGTGCATATCAAAAGTTATCTATCTAAAGAACAAATGGCTCAATAAAAGAGCAATTGCTCCTGGCAAAGTTATTTAAATGGTACTTTTTCATTTAGAATGGATCATGATGGTTGTTATTACAATGAAAAGATTTGGTGTATTCCAGGTCTGTTTGAGTTGTCTTAGGAATGTTCAAGTTTATTTCTTTCAATAATATTCTGTCTCTGTTAATATATTTCAAACTTTTCAGTTTTATAATATATAAAGTGACATTTGAAGGAGACATGTGAGATCTTGGCCAGCACCCACAGTTTAGAGATGACAAGCCTGAGGTTCTAAGTGGTCAGGTGCAGAGTCTGGTGTCATGACACATCATTACGGGAAACAGAAGCCATGGCTTATGATTCTTAACCAGGTATTTTTGTACCAGAATATAGTTTTGTTAAAATATAATTTTAAAAGAAAAAAATCATAACTCTCAGGAAATATGTAATCAACATGTGTAAAAGATTTTCTTTAGCTTATTAGTTAATAAAGAATATCAGTAAGATATAATGACCAGTTCAGAGAGCATTTAAGAAATTAGATATTAATTATCAATTTTGAAAACAAATATTAGGATAAGATTGCTGAGTTAAAAATAAAAGGTATTGAAGTTTTCTGTTCCACCAGACAAAAGTAATTTATATTTCTACAGGACAAACCTCTACAGGTTAACAAGCAACTTCACCAAATCTGAGACTTTTAATCAATAATAACATTGATACGAACTAAATCCCTTCCCCGAGATGATCTTAAGTGGCTTTTTCCCTCATATGTTATTGAAAGGACGTTCTGCTCATCTTTTGACTTTTTTTCATGGTTTAGATTAGGTCAACCAACTAGGTCTATATGTCAAATTCAGCTCATCATCTGTTTTGTAAATGAAGTCTTTTTATTTTTTATTCTTTTAGAGATGGGGTTTTGCTCTGTTACCCAGACTGGATTGTGGTGGCATGATCATAGCTCACTGTAACCTCCAACGCCTGGGCTCAAGCAATCCTCCTGCCTCAGCTTCCCAAGTAGCTGGGACTATAGGTGCACACCACCATGCCTGGCTAATTTTTTAAAATCTTTTGTAGAGATGGGGTCTTGCTATGTTGCATAGGCTGGTCTTACACTCCTCAGCTCAAGTGATCCTCCTGCCTCTGCCTCTCAAAGCACTGGGATTGCAGGCGTGAGCCACCATACCCAGCTGTGAATGAAGTCTTCTTGGAGTCCAGGTTTGATTTGATTATTTCTGGGGGTGCGTCAATAACATTAATTGATCATACAGTTCTTCTTGAGTTTGCTCTGCCAATCTAGAACTCTACAATACTGCGTAACTACTAAGGCCACAAAATTCACTTCTGTCTACAAATTTTCAGAAGAAACTTGGGTTGGACTCTTGTTCTCTCTTGTTGTTCTTTTCTAAGGCTAGGAAACCAACCCCAAAACATTCCCTCCACTAGATTTTGCCTGTAGTACCTATAAATTTAGGTGAAATCTTCTATTCTAGAGGCCTGTCAAATTTGCTAAGCTCCTTAGCCTTCCAGAAGTTTACTTCTTTCCTATTCCCTGTCCTAGGACTCTAGAAGCAGGTCTTGCATCAACTCACATATGTTCCTTAATGGTGAGTTGCTGCCATACTTGATTAAATATGAATCATTCTCAAATATGACACTCCAAGTGTATATTTGGTTGCTACAGTGATTTAGGCAGTTAAGTTCTGGTAAAAATAGGCAGATATTCTTATCAATCCTATGCAAATAACTTATTACCTTGGAAAGTAAGAAGACTCTAAATATTTACTTCCAAATTTTGAGTGGGTCAGTGACACTTAGATATCATTTAGAACATTTGACTTAAGTTTACAAAAGCATAATCTACTAAAGAAAGGGTTAAATATAGCTTAAGAAGAAAGATAGTGATTCTCTATATACTTACTAAAAGTAGAAAATTAAAACAATGTCAGCCATATTCTAGACAAATAAGCACAATTAAATTTTCCTCATGAGCTCGTTTAGTCCTGGTGATTAATTTTTCTTGCCTTGGATCTGAGGTCAGCGGTCTGCCTTCATGTAGTACGTCTGCTAGTGGACTGAAAGGAGCCTGGGAGATGATGACTCACTCCACTGTAGAGTCGGAGAATTGTCTAAGCCGTGAGAATTTGGAAACCTATCCCTAAGAGCCTGTTCTTTGCAGAGTACTTGATACTGTCTCTTCTATGAGACTCTGGAACTGTCTTTTGTGCCAGATACCAATTCTAGCCTATAACTTAGAGCAGAGACTTCAGGCAAGCACCAAGAAGCAGAGATCTATTGGCTGTGGTTAATTTATTACAATAACCAATAATATAAGAACAAATGACAGTAAAATCCTCCAATAGGTTTTCATAATGACTTGATCAATGTTTTCTCTGAGGGTAAGATTAGATTATGGAAGCCACTGAAGAATCTCCAAAGCCTTTTTAAAAAGCACATAATTTCTGATATATTTATATGAATATTTTAGTCATATAAACAGCCTAAGGAAGCCTGGGCATCTTCTTTGGTTTTATTATTATTTCCACAAATCTCTTGGAATGGTATTGAACAAATTAGTAAATAGGAAGCCACCAAACAAACCTAAGTATTTCTAGCATCTTTCATTTTACAAGATAAAAGAACAAATTTCTCAAGTGCCCTCTATGAAACCTGAGAAATAATTCTATGGGTGAATTTTAGGGGATCCAAAGCTGAAATACAATTTTCAAATTATGAATCTCAGACAAACATAAATGTACATATGTGAATAATTTTGTATAACACATTAATTACTAAGAACTAGATTTATGGTTTGGGAAAATGTGAGAAATTATGTGTATCTAGACAATTTAACAAAGACTTGTTAAAACAAAATTACTGAGTCACATTATAAAACTGGCCAATATCTACCATAAATCTTCGGCATTACTTGTTCCGCCAGGCAAAAATTATTTGCGTATCTAACAGACAAAATTCTACAGATTAACAAGTAATTTTACAAAGACTAGAACCTTTCATTAATAACAAAAAAATGGGACAAAAGTGCATTCCTCTATACCTGTTCTGTCCAGTAAGGTAGCCCCTAGCTATTTAAACATGGCTACTTCAATGTAACTTTAATTAAAATTAAATCTAATGTAAAAAAGCAGTTCTTCAGTCACACTCTGCACTTTTCTTGTGCTCAGGAGCTACACTTTCTGAGGCTTCCATACTGCACATTACAGAAATGTCTTTGGGACAGAGCTGTGCCTATCTAGACAGTGCTTTGGTGACCATGGCCCTTGTATGATATTACTGGGACATGCTGACCACCTTTTTGCCTTATTTCAGATAATTTTTCTAACACTTTTTTTTTTTTTTTTTTTTTTGAGATGGAGTCTCACTCTGTTGCCCAGCTAGAGTACATCTCAGCTCACTGCAACCTCTGCCTCCTGGGTTCAAGCAATTCTCCTGCTTTAGCCTCCTGAGTAACTGGGATTACAGACACCTGCCATCATGCCCAGTTAATTTTTTTTTTTTTTTTTTTTTGTAGTTTTAGTAGAGAAAGGGTTTTGCCATGTTGGCCAGGCTGGTCTCGAACTCCTGACCTCAGGTGATCTGCCCGCCTTGGCCTCCCAAAGTGCTGGGATTACAGGTATGAGACACCACTCCTGGCTGATACTTTTGTGATAGAATTTATAACCATTTAAAAGTAAAACTAGGTAGTAAATACCTGTTGCATGAAAGATCTTTTCATATATCATGATGATGCCAAACTGGATAATTGTATGAGTAAACCAAATTATACATAATAATTTTCAGTAGTGTCACATTTTAGAGAAGTGGCTTTAGAGCAACACACACTTTTAAAAATGTATAATATTACCAAAATATAGTATGTATTACTTGGTTTACTTGGTTTCTTAGGGGTTGATTCAGTCAACCTCTACAAAACCATGCAGGTTGGGATATTTGTGAATGGTCTGGTAAAACTGAGTAGGGTCAAAATGGGAAGATGTGAAGTAAGGCAACCGCAGTATCTAAGAAAATTTGTGCTGCCTTTTGCTTCATGTAGAATTTTATTTTTCTATGCTCGATTATGATGAAATGGAATTACAAATATTGTTGCAAAAGTAACTTTCATATTCAATAGAACCTAGTTTTATAATAGCACCCAATTGTGCAGTAAGGAAATACATTATCTGATTGGATGTTATTAAAATGAAGATGGTTAACTTTATAATAAAGAACTACTTTACAATGGTTTTCTCATTAGCAAAATGAAAGTCTTATTTCCCTGAATTTCATTATTGTTGTAAATTTCTTCATTTAGTAAAAAAAAAAGGCTATTAATAGCTATTAGGTGCCCATTACATAAACAAGATAGAAACAGGGTCTTCCCATCTGGAGGGTGCAGACTGATAAGGAAGATAGAAAATGAATAACTAATTAATAAATTTTATGAAGAAGTATAAAGGGAAGACTCTAGTCTCTGGGTGTGTGTGTGTGTGTGGAGGATACATACAAGAAAGTCATCTCCAAGCGAGTGATATTTCAAGAAGACCTGAGGATAAGCAGGGATTTTCTAGGCTAAGGGGGGTTGTGGAGGGAATTGAGTGAGGAATTTCAGGATGGAGATATCATGTAGATAAGCCCTGACAAAAGAGATAGCATAAGCATTTGAGTTTTTCACTGGATAGGACACTGCTGGAGGGTCGTATGTAATGGCAAAGTATGAACAAATAAGCTATGTCTTGCCAGAGAGAAATGTACACTCACCCACAGGAATGTAATCATCAGGAATGGGAAGCTTTAGGGACTTGAAAGAACAGTTTTTAAATGTTATTTCCTTTTGTGGCAAAAAGAAAGAGAACAAATTGGTACAGATTATCTTCATACATCAGATTGCAGAAGAAGACTGCATAAATAAACCACCTCAAAATGACATGCTTCTCATTCACAATTGCTCAAAATGATTCTCTCTGTGGAAGAAAAAACTACTTACATAGTCATGGACTTTCCACAAAGGTCAGTTTTGAACCATATCCAAGTTTACTTATTCACTGTTGACTCTCTGGGTTGTCTTATGCACACAAGGCTTCTTCCCTGGATGAGTTAAGAGTTAAGTCTTGGATGGGCTTATTGGCTTTAGGCATCGAGAAGAGAAAGAGGCTACTTCCTTTGTCTAGAATAACCACCACAATTTTATTGCCAAAAGTACTCAACCTTTATTTATAGTTTCAATTATAGGGCATCTACATTAAGATACCTAAATAACATTAAATTTGATTGCAGAGTTTTATATTAGCTAATGAGTAGATTGATCAAAATTTAATTTTGAAGTTTATCGGGTACATCTTGGCATCATTCTCCCTTTCCACATACCTCTTATGATATATTTATCCAACTCTGTTAGAAATATGTGTTGCTGGGTTTGGCATTCTTTCTTGAATGTGAGCACATAATAATCTTTGTATTTCCAGCACTTACCACGGTGCCTGGCAAAGAGAGATGCTCAATATATGTTTATTGGAAGAATAAACAAGTGAAAAAACGAATGTGAACATACCAGGAGAAAGGAGAAGTCTTTAAATTATTTTCTTAAATAAATGAATTTTTCACTTCAAATGTATGTGATCACATCTAAATTATTTGACTAAATAATATTGAAGAAGCAAGATTTTTCAAACATAAGAATATCAATATAATCATTCATAATATGTTCAACTTCTATTGAACACCAACTAGGTTTAAATCAGCCATAAAAAGAGGTGTCAGACATGCTTCTTGCCTTCTGGAAGCTTGTGACAAAATTGAACAAGAAAAATATGTGCTTAAAAATATAATGGCCAATGTAGAAAATGTATATTAACTGCTGAATGGGTACAATAAAAAGTGAGAGATGCCAGACTTTGGAAGGTAAAGAGAAAGCATCTTACAAATCACAGGTTTATGAGAGAGAAGAGCTTACATATTATACCACACTCCTCTGTTCTTAGATGACTAACCACTGAGTCATAATCTTGTCTTTCTGCATATATTTCTCATTACTTATTTTATAGCTGACTGCCTTTGAATACATTGCTTACATTTTCCACATAAGAAGAGGAGGAAAAGAGGAGGAAATGCATATTTGTTGATCACCTATTGATATGGTTGGGCTCTGTGTCCCCACCCAAATCTCATCTCAAATTGTAATCCCCATAATCCCCACATATTGAGGGAGGGATCTTGTGAGAGGTGATTGGATCATGGAGGTAGTTTCCCCCATGCTGTTCTCGTGACAGTAAATGAGTTCTCGTGAGATCTGATAGTTTTGTAAGTGACAGTTTCCTCTCTTGCTCTCTCTCTCACCTGCTGCCATGTAAAACATGCCTGATTCCCCTTCCGCCATGATTGTAAGTTTCCTGAGGCTTCCCTAGCCATGCAGAACTCTGAGTCAATTAAGCCCCTTTCTTTATAAATTACCGAGTCCCGGGGAAGTTCTTTACAGCAGTGTGAAAATGGACTAATAGACCTATCATATCCCAGGCATTGCAATCAGATTTTTCCATAATGTACCTCTACCTTAAATCCCTTTTTAGAACATAACCACATTCATCTGTTTTTTAATTTAATCTGTACCTTTTGCTAGTTGTGGAACAAAACTTACCTGAATGTTTTTCATAAAACAGTTTTGTTGTAATATACTTTACCTAAAATAAGCCTCACTTATTTTAATTGTAAACTCAATGAGTCTTGAAAAATGTGTATCTCTGTGCAACCATGGGTGTCTTCAAGATAGAGAATATTATCACCCCCCAAATTTCCCTGATGCTTCTTTGCAGTCAACCCTCATCTTGGGCTGCCTTTAATATGCTATTTGTCACTATAAGTTGATTTGCCTTCTCTGGAATTACATATAAATGGATCATACAATATGTACTCTTTTGTATATGTCTGCTTTCACTCGGTGTCATGTGTCTTGTTTCATTTTAATTTACTAGTTTTCAATAGTATTCCACCATATAGAAATACTACCTTTTGGCCAGGTACGGTGGCTCATGCCTGTAATCCCAATACTTTGGGAGGCTGAGGCAGGTGGATCACCTGACGTCAGGAGTTAGAGACCAGCCTGGCCAACATGGGGAAACCTCATCTCTACTAAAAATACAAAAAGTTAACCAGTCATGGTGGCGGGCACCTGTAATCCCATCTACTCGGGAGGCTGAGGCACGAGAATTACTTGAACCTGGGAGGAGGAGGTTGCAGTGAGCTGAGATCGCGCCATTGCACTCCAACCTGGGCAACGAGAGCGAAGCTCTGTCTCAAAAAAAAAAAAAAAATACAGAAACACTACCTTTTTAAAGTCAATTTTTCCTGTTGATGTACACTTAATTTTTCTTTCTTTCTTTCTCTTTCTTTCTTTCTTTCTTTCTTTCTTTCTTTCTTTCTTTCTTTCTTTCTTTCTTTCTTTTTCTTTCTTTGCTACTATGAATAAAGGTGCTATGACCTTTGATCTTCAAATCTTTGTGTGGCATATTTTTATTTCTCTTGATAAATACCTAAGAGTGGAATGGCTGAGTCACATGCTAAGTGTACATATAGCTTTGTAAGAAGTTGCCAAATCGTATTCCAAAGTGATTGTTGCATTTTACTTTCTCCAGTACAAATAGTTTCTCCACATTCTCATCAGCATTTCATATTCTTAATATTTTTAAGTTTAATCCTTCTAGTGGGTATGTAGTGGTATCTCATTATGATTAATCTGCATTTCTTCCAAGGCCTAATGGTATTCAGTATCTTTATGCGAGCTTATTAGGCATGCATATGTCTTCTTTTGAGAAATGTCTACTCAAATAATTTGCCCATGTAGATGTGTAAGAGTTATCTATATATTCTGGATACAAATTGTTTGTAAGATATACTTATTGCAAATGTGCTCTTCTCTCATTCTGTAGCTTGCCTCTTTATTTTCATAACAGCTTAATTTGATATAGTCCCACTTACCTATTATTGTCTTTTATGGTTTTGTCATGGTCTGGTGACAAGTTCACAGAGGAAGAATTCATCTCAAGGCTACAATTATTAAAATTCAGTTACTTGATTGATTCTGCATAAGGCAGTAGTATTAAGGACCTTTCTTTTTTTTTTTTTTTTTTTTTTTTGAGACGGAGTCTCGCTCTGTCGCCCAGGCTGGAGTGCAGTGGCCGGATCTCAGCTCACTGCAAGCTCCGCCTCCCGGGTTTACGCCATTCTCCTGCCTCAGACTCCAGAGTAGCTGGGACTACAGGCGCCCGCCACCTCGCCCGGCTAGTTTTTTGTATTTTTTAGTAGAGACGGGGTTTCACCGTGTTAGCCAGGATGGTCTCGATCTCCTGACCTCGTGATCCACCCGTCTCGGCCTCCCAAAGAGCTGGGATTACAGGCTTGAGCCACTGCGCCCGGCAAGGACCTTTCTATAAGAATGATTGTATCTTATGTTTTCTATTAGCTAATCCCCCAGATAATGAAACAATTCTCAGACATTGTCCTCCTAACCCCTTAGATATCTAAATAGAAAGAGTTATAGAGCCTCAGGGATATGAAGGAAATAAGTCATTCTTGCTATCCTTACGTTGAATAAATATTTTAGTATTCAGACCATTTTTCCAACACAAATTTCCAGAACCTATTTTTATTAAAGAGAGCAATGTAGCATAACTCATCTGGATATTAGAAGAAGAAAGGAAATGAGTACCTTCTTTCCAGTGTTTTATTTATAGGATGCCTGCCTGAGTTTCCACAGCTTGACAGTGGAATGTCTCTAGTCAACGTATCACCTTCTCTCAAGTAGAATCATGACCAGGCAATGGCTAAAGTGGTCCTGTTGGCACAGTGAGAGCTTTCTAATTAATTAGAGCTAGGTATGCATGCTGGATTAGCAACTTTGGCAAGTCTCTTAAATATTCTGAGCCACAGTTTTCTTCATTTGTAAAATGTAAATCTTGGGATATATAAGCCAGTATATAGCAGGCTCTCACTAAGTGATAGATAGATAGACATAGACAGATGATTGATTGATAGATAGATAGATAGATAGATAGATAGATAGATAGATAGATAGAT
>NC_045451.1:24826096-24856015 GCF_002776525.5 Piliocolobus tephrosceles | reverse complement strand
GATAGATAGATAGATAGATAGATAGATAGATAGATAGATAGATAGATAGATGATAGATAGAGATAGATGATAGACAGATAATATAAAGAATGAAATGAGGAGATTTTATTGCTAGTGCATTTTTATTAACAGAAGAAAGGAGGCTGAGAAATTGATGAAAACATAAGACAAGACTAAAACTTGGTCTTCATTTTCAATAAACTCTACCTAGGTTTTTGGTCATGATGATAATCTAATAACCTACTTTCATTAGAAGCATTTATTCTGGAAGTCACGGATACTAAATAATGTCCCTGGTATACAAAACCTAAAAGGCAAGTGGTATCACAATAATTTTCAAAGATAAGGCGAAATACAGTTAAATGTTACTAAGACCTTATCTCCCTATGAGACCCTTTAAATTTTTAATTAGTATTCAAAACTTGAAAAATACAAAAGGACTACATTAGAACACTCACCTACATTCCTCTGCCCATCCCACCATGTCACCCACAGCCCTGTTCCTTAAAGCTAAAGAGGTTTATTACCTATTCAGTGTTTCCTTTTGCCAATACAGTCAAAGATAAATGCATATTCTTTCCTACCTTTTGTCACACAAAAGTTAGTGTACTAAGCTCACTGTTGTGCATCTGGCCTTTAAGAAATATAGTGGCCATGAGAAGCCACTAAGAATCATTTCAATCTTAGGTACTGTGCTGTTGAACCAAGAACTCTAAGCTCTTTTTTTCTTCTTTTTTTAAGACAGGGCCTTGCTGTGTTGCACAGGTTGGAGTGCAGAGGTATAATCTCAGCTCACTGCAACCTCTGACTCTTGGGCTCAAGCCATCCTCCCACCCCAGCCTGCCAAGTAGCTGGGACTACAGGCATGCACCACCATGCCCAGCTAATTTTTTTGTTTGTTTGTTTGTAATTTTTGTAGAGACAGGGTCTTGCCATGTTGCCCAGGCTAGTCTCGAACTCTGGGCTCAAGTAGCCCACCCACCTCCACCTCCCAAAGTGCTGGGATTATAGGGGTGAGCCACTGTACCTGGCCTCTAAGCTTTATTTAAGTAAAAAGTGACCTACCTACTGGCAATGGCTTAGTTCTCCTTTTGCCTAGAGACAGAAGGTGACAGTAGGTACAAAGTCAAGGCCTCTGTAATGTCTGAAGACAAAATCTAGAGTTAAATACTTGTGAAAACAAGCTCTGAGGATTCTGACATTCTACCTTCTGGCAAAATCAGTCTTAAGGGGTTTGTTTTAGCCTGAAGGCTTGTGCTACAAATCAAAGTATATTTCAGCGTAAAATTAATGCAGCTTTTAATAGAGGAGTGAATGTTTTCATATGCAAAGCTTGAAAGGGAAAGAGAATCTAAAGCAGTCTTATTTTTCTGATTAGGACAAATGACCAGGAGAAGGCCTTTAAGGCAATTGCTTGCAAGGTGACTTAATTGTCACCCTGGAGGAAACTGTAAGCTTCTTGAAACACTGTCCTTCAGGAAATTTATAGGAGAGACCTTTCTGGCAGTCGTAATGGTGGGTGGAGCACAGTGTTGAAGTCATTATTGTACATGCAGTTTATTTGATGACTAAATTGCCTGGAAGCAGTTTCATCTTTCTGAGTTTGTAAGCATCCTGGCTTGTTTTTCAATAACCTAAAAGTACATGTATATGATGTTACTTAAATCTATCAGAACGGAAGGCAGGAGGAAGTTGGGGTCACTGATACAAATATCATAAAGTATAAGGTTATTTAAATCATTCGTAATTTATTTACTAAGAATACATTTGCTATGTCTGCAATAGATTGGCCTTCATTTCTGTGTTTTGCCTCTGCTGATAATCAAGTTTATTTGCATTTTCTGAGTATAAAACAAGTAATTATGAGAACAAGTGCCCTGAAGACAGCTGAGTGGTAGGTGTAAGGCAGTCTGGCTTCCAGATTTTCTATGTTTCTAGATTGTGTGAGAGAAAACAGCAAATCCCTGGAGTCTAACCACAAGGAGGATGCTGCCCACTTGCATATGAAGACCAAAAGCTTCCAGTTGCATAACACTGTGCTTTCCTCTATGGATGTTGGCCATATCCCAGGACCTTGATAATAGGGCTCATGCCTCCTAAATTGTGCAGGAAAGCCTTGCAAATTTTGTATCTATGTCAACTCACCCTGTGAGGTCAGCTGTTGGCAGAATTACCAGACCATGTACTACTTTTGGAAGCCTGCAGAAGTTGCTGGCAATCCTCAGAAGTGTGTCTTCCAATTTGGAACAAGATTTTCAAGCCTAGATAGAGACAGAGAAAATCACTTTTCTTCCTGGTCCTGTATAACATAATCTCAAGCTTTCTTGGACACCCACTCTTATTGCCTAAGCCAATTATTGTGTATCTGGCCCTTAATTCCATACTACTCTGCAGCATCTCATTCAGCTATTGTGCTATTTAGCTTTTACATACTGTAGTTTTCAACATTTTATGTCACTATATTAACATAAGTGAATTAGAAGCTCTTTTGTGGCAATATTCTATTATTCATTCAGCCCATATTTATTGAGTTCCTACTATGAATCAGATCCTCTTCTAGGGGCTGATAATAGAGTTCCTGTTATCTTGGAGCTCCGGACAGTACAGTGCAAATATGGAAACGCATCTATAATATGTCAGATGTGAATAATTAATGAAGATCAAGGGCCAAGAGAGTAGGAGCTGGTTTCCATTGAATCATGAGGGAAGAAAACTCAGTCCATGTGGAACTTAGGCAGAGTCCTGAGTTTAGTGAGGGAATGAGCCATTCAGACAATAAATGCGGGAAAGAGCACCTAAGGCAGAGAGAATGATGATTGGTGGATGCCTGGTCCTTGCATAGCAGTGTGTTTGTCACATTCCAGGAAGAGCAAGAAGGTACATATGGCTAGAATAAAGAGGGAGAGGGGAGAGTAATGGGAGGTGAGATCAGATACACAACAAAGAGCCAGAGTGGACAGAGTGAATCAGCTCATAGATCCTTGATAGAACTGTGGCCTTTATGCCCAGTGAGATGGGAAACCCTTGAAGAGGTGGGACAGATGAGAGACATGCGCTGTCACATGTTAACGGTTCACTTGAGGGCTCTTAGGAAATTGACTGTAAGGGAGCCAGGGAGAAACACAGACCAGTTACAGAGATACCACATCACAGTCCAGACAAGGGATGTTAGTGGTGAAAACTAGTGCCTAGAGGGGTGATTCTGATGTAATTTATATCCAGCAATCATCCCTCAAGAGAACTTGGGCCAAGCAATTTGCCTGAATCTGTGCTTTTTACCATTGTACTAATCTGTTAAAATAGACAGTGAATAAATGTTATATTAAGAAGATAGATTGAGAGCCATGGCTACTTGTACATCTCTTAGGTAGCTCATACTGGACTGAGACAAAATGATTAGTAGATTTGGATCTTTAATATTTCTTCTACCTTTCATGTCTCATTTTAGGATTAAGTTCTAGTTATTTATTTTTATTTCAAAATGTGATAAAGAAATCTTCTAAGAGAAGATAAAAACCTGTTTTTATTTTCCTTTAAGATTTGGACTATACTGATATTCTAGCATTTTGAGGCTTAGACAGTAGGTGACTATATCTCATCATTAGCAATCTAGACCCAATAACTTGTTTCTTTTTGAAGGATAATGTAGAGAGGGTCAGGCCCAAGGCTATCTGAGGAAGAAAAATATTTCAGAAAACGTTCTTTTCATCACAGACACACGAATCACAAATGTTTGGGGTAATGGATATGATAATTATTCTTATTTGATCATTACATGTACACATTGTATACATGTATTGAACTATCACAATATACCCCATAATTATGTACAGTAATTATGTGTCAATTAAAAATAATAATAGCCTTTCCATTTATCCAGAGAGGGTCCATATGGCATTATTCTGAATTCCCCTCAGAACTTAAAGGGAAACTTTTACAATTGCAAGAGCCTGTGATGTCCTGAACATGAAAGAGGAGGATGTCCTCAAATTTCTTGCAGCAGGAACTCACTTGGGTGGCACCAAGCTTGACTTCCAAATGGAACAGTACATCTGCAAAAGGAAAAGTGATGACATCTGCATCCTAAATCTGAAGAGGACCTAGGAGAAGCTTCTGCTGGTGGCTCATGCCATCATCACTGTTGAAAGTCCTGCTGATGTCTGTGTCATATTCTCCAGGAACACTGGCAAGTGGGCTGTGCTGAAGTTTGCTCCTACCACTTGAGTTACACCTATTGCTGGCCACTTCAGTCCTGGAACCTTCCTGCACCAGATCCAGGCAGCCTTCCAGGAGCCGTGACTGCTGGTGGTTACTGATCCCAGTCTCTCACAGAAGCATCTTAAACTAACCTGCCTACCATTGTTCTGGATCACACAGGTTCTCCTGTTTGCTGTGTGGACATTGTCATCCCATGCAACGATGAGAGGCCCCTCACTGGGCCTGACATGGTGGATGCCAGCCTGGGAAGTTCTGCATAAGCATGGCATCATCTCCCATAAATGCCCATGGGAGGTCATGCCTGATCGCTACTTCTACAGAGATCCTGAAGAGATTGAATAGGAAGAGCAGGCTGTGGCTGAAATTACCAGGAGGAATTTCAGGGTAACTAGACTGCTGCATTTCTTGAGTTCAGTGCTACTCAGCCTGCAGATACCCCTGGGCCCACTCAGCAGTTCCCTACTCAAGACTGGAGCTCTTGGCCTGCCACAGAAGCCTGGTCTGCAACTCGACTGCTCAGGCCACCAGATGGGTAGAAACAACCACTGAGAGGTCTTAAGCTGTTCTTCCACAGACTCTAAAGCAAGATGGAAATAAGCTTGATGGAAAACAACCATCAGTTTCTAAAAATATTAATAATAATAAAAGCAAAAAAAGTATTTTTAAAATAGTCATTAGAAGCATTCACACTGTCAATCAGTATTTATAAATATTTATTGGGGTATGTATTCATAAATATTTATAGATATTTATTAGCTACCATGCTGGCCAAGATAAATAGATACAAAGGTGGATACTGCAGTCTGGTTGATGAAATAGCAACTAATATACAGCTACATAGAAGAGCGATGCCAACCACAGGATACAGATGTGTAGGATACTATGAAAACTTAGAGAAAGGAGGCGGTCTCACTCTATATGGGTGAAGCATGCCACAAGATATTGATATATGAGATGAGGCTTCAAGGAGATGCACGTGGACAAGGAGGTCCACTGACAAGTTTTAGCCTTTGTTTGAGAAGACTGAAATTAGTAGGGACTCCCTCTAAAAATGAAATAGTCCACAACTGAAGAAAAACTTGAAGATTACGCCAGTGTCATCAGATGGCAAGAATATTCATAGGTTAGGTCTCAGGTATGAGGTAAGACTCCTAATTGCTAATTGAATGAGACAAAAATCATGAGGTTGACTGTGGTTTCTGGATGGTAAGCATGTTACTGCTATTGGGAGGATTTGTGATAAGACCTGAGCCCTCAGTGGTGTCAATAATCTTTAAAGACTTGTTTTGAATTATGGCTATATGGGTCATACTTTATTCCATGAAAAGTTTCCTGAAATATTGTAAGGGTTTTTGAAAAACAAATTTGGCCTTATTTTATACAGATCAGAGATGCTTGTAGATATAAGAATCTTACAACTAATTGTTTTTATGTAGTTAACACTCTTTTCGTCTTTGGAGGCATTCAAGCTTGCTATTAAGATAGAGAGGCTGGAATAAATCAGCTTTGATGCAGATTCTGGCTCTAGTACCTACCTGCTATCCTTCTTTACTTTAATTAGCCTTTGTTTTGTCATCCAAAAAATTGAGAGAATAATAGTGCCTTCATCACAGAATTATGATGGAAACACAATCAGTATACGTAAAGCACTTAGCAAAATGGCTGGCATGTGTTAAGTACTTAATGCGTAAGGTTTCTTATTATACTCAATCCCCAGTTCACTTTTTGTACACTTGCATTTCATAATGATTTTGCCTCAGGTAACACACTAAATTATATAACACAAACCAAACTTTATCTAAGAATTCTGGTTTAGGGGATATGATGAGAATATGCTTCCTGATAGTGAAGAAAAACAGTACAGAGATTTAATGTTTCCCTGGAAGTAAAATAAAATCAGTCTCTATGTATCTAAAACTTGTGTATCTGCTTCAGATTCTTTTGTAAAGTTTCACCAGGCAAGACCAAGACAG
Source organism: Piliocolobus tephrosceles (assembly GCF_002776525.5). NCBI lineage: Eukaryota > Metazoa > Chordata > Mammalia > Primates > Cercopithecidae > Piliocolobus > Piliocolobus tephrosceles. Next base: position 24,849,824 of record NC_045451.1, on the reverse strand, counting down.
GATTTTTATGTTTGGCTTTGTTATACCCTAGCCTACTCTCCATAGAGTAGCACCTCCTCCCCACAATCTCCAATCCTGTGTAGCCTCAAGTTTCTCCTCAACTGCCTTCATTTTCGCTTGTGAAAGAAGAACTCTATCTTGTATAACTTTTTCTGTCCCCTCCTGATAATGAAAATTTGACAGCTCAATGTCTCACTCTCCATATTACCTTATAGAAGAATCCTAGTTAATATAATAGTGATTGTTAATATCTATGGTCTACTTCCAAATGACACGGATAAACTAACAAGTCCTTTTAGTACATTGGCTTTGTTTTAGTATTAAATAGATTTAAACAAAAATAAAAACCTGGGTAAGACCAATGCCATTTTGCCATGAATGAGAGTTGTAAATTGAGAAAGATGGCTGGTGAGGCTTAACGAATGACCACAGTGGATAATTCAGTCTGAGGAATGTGAGAAGATTTTTAAACAAAATCTGAATAATAGGTCTTGACATTTCAGTGCACATGTGTTTGTGTGTATGTGCCCACGTGCATGTATATGAGTTCATTTAAATTCTTTTGCTTCGCACACTTTGCCTACCAAATAATTATGATATTCCAAAATATGCATGGGTTTCAGAGCCAATGTTAGTTATTAAATTGTGTAATTAGACTTTGCAGCTCATGTATTTTATATTCTCATAAAGACTTTATGCATAAAGACTTTTGTGCATAAAGACTTTATTAAATTTTTCTAGGCTGGGCATGGTGGCTCAAGCCTATAGTCCCAGCACTTTGGGAAACCAAGGAAGGCAGGTCGCTTGAACCCAGGAGTTTGAGACCAGCCTGGACAACATAGTAAAATCCCATCTTTACAAAAAATACAAAAACTAGCCATGCTTGATGATGCACACCTGTTGTCCCAACTACCTGGGAGGCTAAGCTGGGAGGATCACTTGAGCCCAGGGAGGCGAAGGTTGCAGTGAGCTGACATGGTGCCACTGCACTCTGACTAGGGCAATAGAGTGGACCCTGCCTCAAAAACAAAAAAACGAAACAAAAACAAAAGACTTTCTCAGTGGTTGATCCTATTCTATTTAAAATTATAATATTTTATTATATCTACGAAATAATTTGAGTTCTCTTAAGAATTTACACATTTCCTGTGAGGATGCTATGATAAAGATATAAGCACTAAAGGGACTTTGGAGTGCTCTCTAGAAAAGTCAGAATGATTATTGTCGGAATTTGATGAGATCGATTCTCCCAGAACCTCACAGCAGTTCTTACTTCTATGCCTTAACATGCTGGGATTCACTATGACATGTGTCACAAATAATTTCTTATTAATAAAGTACAAATGTTTCCAAATGAGTTGCTTAAGTTTACATTGATTTAAAACTCTCCCTAAAACAATGTGGTCCTCTTAAGTGTGAAAAAAGGCGGTAGTTACAGATATTTTGTGTATGGCTTAAAACATGGTCTCAGACTATAGTGGGACTATGAGTCCCCTGGGGAGGCTGGTAAAATGCAGATAGATGGACCCAACCTAGGTTGAGGCACAAATATGCATGTTTAACGAGTAACTCAGGTGATTCTGACACAGATGCATAGACATCACATTTTCACAAACAGTGGTGATGGGGTCAAAGGAAAGCTTCCCCTCTGTCCTTTATAGGTTCACTGAAAATGAACTGACAAAAGACAGATTAATAGGGGAAAAAAAGCAAACAGCATTTATTTTAATGTGTATATGGACACAGAAGCCATACCCAAAGTATGAAACTCAAAGAGGAGCTAAATGGTTGAGGTTCACATATGCTCTTCGTAGAAGAAAGGTGTACAGACCCAGGAGGCAGATATCACTTTGTAAACTATTCTCTTTGGAAGATGGATGGAACAAATTATGGAAGGTGAGGGGCAGAACAGAGGTTGTCTTATTATGCAGGTAAAGTTCCCCAGGTAACCTCTGGGAGCTGCCCTTAGAAGAATGGGTGAGAAGACTGTCTGGGCATGGAGATGACTCCCAGTCTCTTTTCTTCTTCCTTGGTGTGATCCTTCCTGGTTATTTGATGGGGTTTCTAGGAAGGGGGCCTTAAGACAATTGGATTTCTTTAGAAAGAATCTTCCTTAGATAAGAAAATTTCAGACAGAGTCCCTCCCAGTGATTCTGGAAAGAGGATCTGAAACACAGGGAGGTAGGGGAAAGTCAGAGAGAGACCTTGGTTCTTAGGCTTATTTCTACAGTCTTTCCATTTTGAAAGCACTCAGCACGCTGAAGAGCCAGGTTTTCGAGAGTCATTTTCTGAGCCCAATGGCAGCTTGACTTCACCAATCTCAAAGAGATCTCTGAACTTCCTTCCAACCCAAATCCCTTACTCTAACTCTCAGTCTCTAGGACCTGCTGGGGTATATTCTCAGCCAAAGGAGTTTTGGCTCACAGAGCCTAATTCCTTACAACAGGTGCTGACATCTGCTAATTCCTAATGAGTTACCCTCCTACTCAACTCTATTATGGGAGATTGCAGAGGGATTCTCTAGATTGTATTTCACTTCCACCTACAAAGAAAACTGAAAAACAGTTTTTTTTTAAATTTCTAAATAGAATGTTATATTTTTTAAAAGCTACCGAGTAGGATAAGAGAGTTCAAAGAAAGCTACAGTTATTAGCGACTTATCTTGACATAAGGAGAGATAATACAGAAAGAAGAAAGGAATAACATTTTTCTAATATTCATAAGTGCAAAATAGAGGCTTTGGATTTGGGTGGGTGGGTGGTTGTTTTCTGTTTTTTTTTTTTTTTTTTTTTTTTTTTTGCCTCAAGCTCTAATAATGTTAACTGTATTTTTACTGTCGATTAATACCTCTTAGTAATTGTGCTCTTTGTTTTGGAATTTTAAAAATAACTACTGTTTAAAAATCTATAGAGACAAACTTAAATACACCTACTGTTATTGAATGGCCCATCATTGATGTTTGGGATTTTGCATCAATTAATGTCATAATTTCAACAATTCTGTGCTTGAACTAAAAAGATAAATGACTCATGCTATATTTATGTAAAACAGAAGTTCCAGCTTTCCTCACTAGTCATTCTAGTTTGTCTCTATCCATTCATATATGTAAAGGGAACTGCTTCCTTCCATTTTTTATCATTTAAATTAATGATCATTTTCAGAATCTTATAATGATCCAGTGCTAGAATATTATAAAGCAAATATTCTACTTACAGTCAGCAATCTGAAGATGTAACTATCTCTTGAAATGTTAGGAATCTTTGTTTTTATTTGCTTGAGTAGAGAAGGATAACATTACAAATTTTACTTGAATTTTTAATGTTTAAAGTTTTAAATTGCACTGAACAACTATATAGAAATTGGACCCCCCTTCCTTCCTTCTTTTCCTCCTTTCTTTTCATTGTCACTGATACACACCTATTCATTGTCAGTCAATTTGGCTAACACTAAAGAAACAAAGATCCGGCCTTTGACAGATCTCCAGGAGTTAATGATCTAGTTGCAGAGGCAGAGGAAGGACACAGTAAACCCAATAGAAGTTAGTAAGTACTGTGGAAGCATCAGATACTGAGTTCACTGAAGGAATTCATTCATTTTTGGAGTGCCAGGCTCTGTCTCAGTGCTGAGGATGCAGAGTACATTCACTGAATTCAAGACACTCAGGTTATAGAGAAGAATGATTAATTATAATACAATGCTATAAATCTAATGATAGAAAATTGCACAGAATATTTCAAAAAGCAAAGAACCTGTAAGTCAATGGAAACAAGGTGCCATTTTCTGGAAGATAATATAACAGAAATGAGTCTTTGGTGATGGGCAGGAGTTAGCCAAGCAAAAAGCAGAAGGCCACAGGCACAGGTTGTAAAGCATGTTGGAGAGACGCAACAAACAAAATGTTACTTCTGGGGAATTGAGTTCTATGCAGAGAGTAGAGAGTTGTAAGTGGAGAATAAGGCAGATGACAGTCTGTAGAGAGGCCCATAGCCACCTGAAGAAAAAGGACTTTATCCTGCCCTGGAGAGACACTGAAGTTAAGAGGACAGTCAGACAACTTTACCTTTTACACCCTGGAAGTTGTATAGCCAATTGGTTTGAGAAAGACAATACTAGGAGCTTGGGGCACTGGAGAAGTTCATGTGAGAGGGCAGGGATAGGAGTGCTGAAGAGATATAAAAAAGGTGAGGTCTGCAGCACTTACTGGTTCGCTGATAAGGGGAAGTGATGTAGAGGGGGAAAGTCAAGAAAGATACCCCAAGTTCTAGCTTGGTTGACTAGATGGAGGGCAGTGCTAGTGACTGAGACTGTTGGAGGTGAAATAGGCATGAAGAAAATGATTACTTTGCTTTTGGACACATTGATTTGAGGTGGCTGTGTATCCTTGGAGGAGCCATCACAGGTAATTAGATATTTGAATGTTGGAGTGGGCATTTGAGAGATTAAATAGACTTGGGGGTCACAGATTAAAGGGATCATTGAAAAACTCTTTTGAGTTTTATTTTGGACACAACGAATTTAGGAAGTCATTGGAATGTAGCAATGCCCCTACAAAACTCAGAAGTGAGGTTGAGTAAAAAACCAGCAGCATATTAATGGACTGTATTTCTCTGAGAATACCCGAAGTAGGACTGACTAGGCAGTTAAATCTACCCAGGTGATGGAGGAAGATGTAAGAGATACAGGAAAATTGATGAAGCATAGAATAAAGAAGCACAATAAGAAATTGAGCATCACATGTATGAGGATGTGGGAAAGCAGTTGAGGAGATGACACAGTCATTACAGAAAATACTGAGCCAGGAAATTATAGAAAATACTGAGCCAGTTCCTGAAATGAAAATTTCTCTGGTTATCACTTCTCTTGGGCTACAAACTAACAATTTACACTAGCTGGGGTTTCATAGTCTTCAGTGGCCCCAACAGGCTCATGCCCTTAGATCCAAATTATGGCATTATGATAAGGAGCTTGTTCTTCCCATCACAGAAGTTATTACTACTTGCAGCCATTCAATTTAGCACTTCATGACATATAGGTGTGCATTTTTCTGTACTTACTTTGCATGTAAATTGAGGCAGTGGTGAACACAGTGGGTGGTGAGCTCACTTTTTTAAAATTTATTTTTAAATTGTAAGCTGACAACTTATAATTTTCCATATTTATGGGCACTAACTGTCACATTAAGCCATAGCCTCAGTTCATTCAGTCTTATAGGTGGTGACTCTCAACTCTGGCTAGCAACTGGAATCATTTGGGGAGCTTTAATTAAAGACTGATGAAACAATATATGCCTGAAAGATTATGAGTTAATTGCTCTGGGGTGGGGCCCAAGGTCTCATAAATTTTAAAAATAACCCCCAGGTGATTCTCATGTGTAAACAAGATTGAGAATCATTGCTGTAAAGTAAGAAAACACCTGCTTTACCAAATCAGAGTAGCTGTGAAGAAATTGAATAAAATAGAGAATGTGTGGGAGAGTGTATTCGCATGGTGGGGGCATTGAGAAGTGAAACAGCAAAGTCCTAAGAAAGCAGCAAGAAAGGTTTTCTGTTTGGGGTTTGTTTGTTATTTTTAACATTTAAAGTTACCTGTGGCAGGTAGGCAATTGACTGGAGCAGTAGGCAAACTAGAAATTTCTGTGTTCCTCCCAGCAGCCAAGAGGTCAATCAAAGTCCCTTATCAGCAGAGCAGAGATGCTGCTGTGGCAGGCATTCTACAGGACACTGATCCCACCATGGAAGAGTTCCACCAGTGCATATTTATAGTTGCCTGCCTTGGGGAGTCTGTCTCTTTTTCCAAGCTGTACACTTGGCTGTCTACTTGTTTTATCTGTCTCCAGAGAGATATAAAGGAGGTGACTGATTGATAGGGGAAGTGATATAGAGGGGGAAAGTCAGGAAGGACACCCCAAGTTCTAGCTTGGGTGACTAGATGGAGGGCAGTGCTAGTGACTGAGAATTTTGGAGGTGAGACAGGCATGAAGAAAATGATCAATTTGCTTAACATTGATTTGAGGTGCCTGTGTCACCTTGGAAGCGCCATCACAGGTAATTAGAAATTTGAATGTGGGAGTCTAGGCGTGTGAAATATTAAATAGATTTGGGGGTCACAAGATTAAAGGGATCATTTTAAAATCTCTGAGTTTAATTTTGGACACAATGGATTTAGGAAGTCACTGGAATGTGGCAATGCCCCTACAAAACTCAGAAGTGAGGTTGAGTGAGAAACCAGCAGCATATTCATGGACTGTTTTTCTTACATGCCTTGTATTCTAGTACCTTGTTGAACCTGCAGGCTTAACTAGTTAATCATTGTTTGGCCTTGGGCAAGTTATTCTAATTCCTCTACTTTCTATTTCTTCATCTGTACATAAGTTTGCTGTGAGGGTAAAATCAGATAACACATCTAATGTACCCATCTCAGTGGTAAACAGATTGTATTAAGCCCAGCGAAAAAAATGGTGATATTTCTTTTTAATGGCAGCCACAATAAAGTAGCCTGATCTTGTGTAAATCAAGTGGCAGTGCAGTTCTATGCATTATTTATTATTTATTTTATTATTTGTTTTCTTCTTCACCTAGATTTTTCCCTAAAACAAAAACATGTCTATAAGCTTTCACAGGTGCGTCCAATGTAATGAACAACAGAAGAAATAAGAAAGATACCTGTGTACGTTAATTGCTTGGTAATTTGTACATAAATTATCTCAATGCATAATTTATGTCACTTATCACACCCAATAGTTTTGCTATTTTATAAAATACTAAGTAATTTCCAGCCCACTGAAGCCATACACACTCACACACTTAGTGTTTAGAATAAATATTTATACCACCAGACCCAACTATTTATGGATTCTCTACTTCCACTTAGAGAGATTAGACTAAGAAAATGGTGCCCTGTTTACAGAATGAGGGTTAAACAGGACTGTTCTTTTTGAATGTGTGCCCTTGTTTAAAAAAATGCTTTATAAATTGCATTAATGATATGGTTTGGCTCTGTGTCCCCACTAAATCGCATCTTGAATTGTAATCTCCAGGTGTTGAGGGAGAGACCTGGTGGGAGGTGATTGGATCATGGGGGCAGTTTCCACCATGCTGTTCTTGTGATAACGAACGAATTCTCATGAGATCTGGTGGTTTTATAAGTGTTTGTATCTCTCTTGTTCTCTCTCCTGCCACCATGTGAAGGAGGTTCTTGCTTCCCCTTCGCCTTCTACCATAATTGTAAGTTTCCTGAGACCTCCCCAGCCATGGCAAACTGTGAGTCAATTAAATCTCTTTCTTTTACAAATTTCCCAGTCTCAGGTAGTATCTTTATTGCAGTGTGAGAATGGACTAATAATATTAGCTATATGAATATAAGTTATTGTTAGCAGAAAAAGGAGTCTTGATCTAGACCCCAAGAGAGGGTTCTTGGATCTAGTGCAGAAAGGAATTCAAGGCAAATTGCAAAGTACAGTGAGAAGAAATTGAGCTATATTGAAAGCTCCTCCATTACAGAGTAGGGTGTCCTCAGACAGCAAGTGGAGGAACGTGCCGTCTTTGTTTCAAGTTTTTCTTATATAGGGGTCTTGTCTATGTAAAGGTAAACTAAGCTATGCCTGTGTGTAGGTGGGCTGACAGCATGACAAAATTTATCATTTTATTGATTTAAAAAAAAAAAAACTATTCCTGACATTTTAATGTGTAAATGCATCAAAGCTTAACTATAATTATCCTGAAAGCATATATTGTTATGAGTATTGGGACATCTGGACTTTCTGTTGTTGTAGGAGTTTGTCCTTGTAGGTATCTTTAAATTGTTTCCTGAGTAGTAAATATCTTATGACCATGTGACTGGCAATAAATGTGCCTTACTAGTTTTGAGATAGAGTTGATTTTAAAATGGTGTCAACTCGGAATCTCCTAGGCTCCTGCATCCTTGACATTATTGCCATTAGGATGATGATTTATTGACTCTTCTGTGAAAGAAAGAGGTTGAAAATAGCACATTTTCAGTACACAGCATATTGCTCTGTTGGCACTTTGGAAACGCTTGCTTACTTGCATTTTTAAACATATCACTTAAGGCTGGGCATGGTGACTCACACATGTAAACCCAGCACTCTGGGGGGCCGAGGCAGGCGAATCACCTGAGCTCAGGAGTTCGAGACCAGCCTGGCCAACACAGTGAAACCCCGTCTCTACTAAAGATAGAAAAATTAGCCAGGTGTGGTGGTGTGCACCTGTAGTCCCAGATGCTTGGGAGGCTGAGGCAGGAGAATCACTTGGACCCCGGAAGCAGAGGTTGCAGTGAGCCAAGATTGCACCAGTGCACTCCAACCTGGGCAACAGAGCAAGACTCTATCTCAAAAAATTAAATAAATGAATAAATAATTTAAAACTTTCACCTGAAAAGGATTTGGGATTCAAAAATAGTTTCTCTGTGGCATCAGGTTTAAGGAAGAGTCTCCAGAATTCTTCCCCTATATGATAATGACAATGTAATCCTCACAATTAAAGACCATGATAAATTACAAGTTGGTGATTTCCCCTTCCAGGCGCTTTGGCATTTCACCCTTTTCAGAGCTAAGGAGAAGTCAGATAAAACAGGCCAACAGTATGGTCTGCATCAGATCACTACTTTGCAGTAGTTTTATTGTGCAAATGCCTCATCTGATGCCTCATCTGACACCAGATCTCCATCTTTATTAACATTTAGTTTGAACTCCTGGAAGGAAAAATCAATAATAGCAAATGCCCCTGTTTTAGCACAGCCATCAGAGTTCCATCAGCCAAATGAATGTGTAGGAAAATCATCCTGGTGTCAGTGGGCAATGATCTTATTAAACTATTGCACAAGGGGAAGCTGAATGTTACATAGAAAGCTAATACCAGTGCCACCAAAATCTGTCCTTTGTCACAGCCCTGTTTGAAATAAAAAACAACCAGCAAAGGCTTCAACCTATTAATAGTAACTATTTTGATTGGCTGTTTCAATAGGGATATAGGTAGTATGTCCATCTGCAGTTTATTTGGGTCTTTATACAAAAGTGAAAACATCTATCACTGAATAATAAAGAATCATAATTGAGTAGTGTTATTGATCTACTGAAAAAGTATGAGACGATAATCGATTTTTCAGCTAGGTCATTCTGTGAAACAACCTCCACGGTACAAAAATCAACAGGAAAGATGAAGGAATTACCCAAAAGTTTGCCTGTTCTGTGTCAGTGATATTTCCTTAGGTAACAGAAGTACAATGTGAAAGTACCAATTTACATTTCCTTGGAATCATTGCCACCATTTCAGTTGAAACTGGAAGCATTTCCTTTCTATTCCACATTGTAATTAATTAGGTCTCCCACATTATTTAAGGAGCGCCACATTGATACCCTGAATGTAGGTTCAATTCTTCCAGTCCCTAAAATACTGCTTTCCTAGCATGTTTTTTGCCCCAGCCTCCTTTAGCCCCTAGGAACTTACCCTACTGTTATTCACAGCTACCGATTCAATGTGGAGAGTATGATAATACTACAGCTGTAGTATTCTGAAGAATACCACAGAGCTGGTGTTGATGAACAGAAACCTACTGTGCTGTCTTCTGGACTGGATGTATTTATGAATCTGGGCAGGGCTAGCCACAAGCCAGACTTTGATGTATATTTGGTTTACCTTAGTACTGTACCAGATATTTGTGTTAAATGAATATGGATGAATGGGTAGATGAGGAATGAAGAATGAAGGTGACAGATACAGGAATACATTAATAAGGTCAGTTGAGAGGCTTCTTTTGACTTAAAAGATGACGAATTTCTATACCTATCATCATAGTACTCATCAAGTTCTTCCTTTATATCCAACTAAAGTTTCATATTTCATTTTAGTAAAAAATTTATAGGATAATATTCATGGAAACAGATCAACCAAAGCTATTCCATTTGGCAAACAAGCGGTATGGGGTTCAGATAGTATGGTACCTGCAATGATTGCTAAAGGTCTGGATAGAGCCAGGAACCAAACGGTCAGAGATCCATTAGGCTCAAAGCCGCTGGTCAATGAGAAATGAAGACCAGTGGTCCTGGTTTCAGAGAAGGAGTAGGAGTAGGCAGAAGTCTCAATTAGGAGACAGACCCAGATATTAGCATGCCAAGCATAAGCAGAAAAGGAAAGTGTACATGTAACAAGCATTTAAAAGGACATCAGAGTCAGACAGAACAGGGGACCCTGGGAGCCCATGGATTCCCAAGCCAGTATCAAAGAAAGTCAGGATCAAAATGTAGAGATAAAGTTTGAGCTCTTGAGGGCTCAGGAAAAAAGCTATTGCTCTAACATCAGAGTGGCTCTAACCTCTGCTGGATGTCTGTTGGACATCAATTAGAAGACTATTTCCTTCTAAACTTTGCAATTATACCTTTTGACTATAAACTATTTCATCTTAATTTGAGAAACAACAATTGCGTCATAGTAAAAAAGATGGTGTGAAATTAAATCAACTGTTTCATGAGAAAGCTGTTGATATGTAATTTTATTTACAGCCTCTTGTTGTATATATAATGAATTGTTATATGTGTTCACTAAAAACTGAATATGAACCAATTTGTATAAATTATAAAAGGGACAATGTAATTTATCTCTAAGGACCAATTTGATAAAATTGGGACTAAAAAAGTTTACTTATTTTTCTTTGTAAACACTGAACAAGATAGTTCTAGTTGAGATCATTCTAGTACAGAAGGACAATAATAGCTTTTATGGGTCTTGAAGTTTGTAAAATTTGAGAAAGCTTATTTGATTTGATTGTAATGTAATTAATTATAAATACAAAATTAGGTATGAAAATAATCTTTCAAAATGACAAAAATCCCATAAATTACAAATCTTTTAAAAATTGACAAATACAAAAAATTCACAAAATCTAGAAATGTTTTTATTAGTGAATTATCTGACATGCCTCTACAATACTTGCTTTTCTTTTTTTGAGACGGAATTTCACTCTTGTTGCCAAGGCTGGAGTGCAGTGGCGTGGTCTCAGCTCTTCAGTGATAGGTATAAGATCAATGTTGTGCTTTGTAACCTAGGTTTTTTTAAGCCTGTATTTTCTAGACAATGTGTTTCCCTCTGTTAGATAATAATCAAGTGTTTTTTAATTCAATTTCAAGGTAGAGGTATGACAATTAAGATTGTTGTCAATTCCCTGGTCATTTGATACAGACGCTGCCTTCACTGTAATTAAAAAAAAAAAATTCAGTAACTTCTCATTCGTTCCATTCAACATACTTGATACTTACCTGAGCCATTACGTTTAGGGCATTGTGTTAGTAACTGTGGATGATATGAAGAAAGACCATAGAAAGGTTTTTCCTTTGAAGAACTGGCAATCTCAATTAAAGAGATTAAACTAGCATCCAAATAAATGCAGTATAAAATTTAATAACTGAAATACCCAAAGTGTGTTTTAAACAAAATGTTAAGAGGATACAAAAGGTAGAAAAATATATCAGGTTTGAGAGAAATCAGGAAAGACTTCATGAATGAAGGATCATCAGAGATGACTCTCAAAGTTTGAGCAGTCAGTAGAAAATGATGCATCTCTCCAGCTTGCAAGTGACCAAAAATTTTAATTTTTTAATTAAAAAGTAAAGAAAGGAACAAGGACGGAGCTAAGAGACCCTACCAGATTTTAATGCCAATTTTTGCCAGGAATTCTGAATGAATACTTCCTCTCAGAAAATCTCCTTCAAATGAAGGCATTGGATGGTGATTCTAATGAGCTCTGTAGTATGCTGAAGTGGGGGCAAATGCCAGACCAATAAACAGGAGACTGGGTGTCTTGTCCCTGAGCAATCACTAATTAGCTTTGAGTCGTTTAACTTATACAAGCTTGGGGCCTCATTTAAAATGAGGTTGAAGGATCAGAAGACTTCAAACGTCTCTCTATAGTTCTGAAATTGTATAATTAGCACAAACTCAATCCCAATTTCTATTATCATATTCCTACAAGAAATAAAGAAGCGTTTCCTTTTAATTTTTCAAAGTTTTGTATTCTCTCAGTGAGAGACACAGCAGAACACACAGTAGTTGGTCAATAAGCACATGTTGAATCACTACTAGTATCAAGAAATACAGCCTACAAAGTGGAAGTCACTAACTGATACTGAGAAAGTTAGGTGTGATACGGACAGAAGGCAGGGAAATACTGAATAGAGGAGGGCAGTCCGTGGCAAGGGCCATACCCTCAAGCCTAAGACTGTGGCCTAAAGTGAGAATGTGCATTCTTGTTTTCCCATTCAAATGCTGCTCTTTGGCCCACCCCACCCCACCCCACCATCCTGTGCCCATAAAAAACCCAGGCTCTACTGGCAGAGAGGCAGCAGAGTGATGGAGAAGGAGAGAAGAAAAGCAGCAGCTGGATGTTGGAGAGGAGCAGCCTGACTTCAGAGGTACAGCTTGATGGCGGAACTTCAGAGAAGAGTCTAGCCAGGGACAGCCATTTGGCCAGGGGAAGACCACCTTCCCACTCCATCTCCTTTCCAGCTCCTTATACCAGAAAGAGCCTCTTCATTGGCAATAAAATCCTCTGCATTTGCCATCTTCACTTCGTTCCTGTGACCTGATTCTTCCTGGACACCAAACAAGAGCTTGGGGCACAGAGTGCTGTCAAACCGAGCTGTTAAACACATAAGCCAGATTCAGACAGCAAAGCTAAAAGAGCACACTGTAACACACACCCTCTGGGACTCTGGAGGTTGTGGATATCCCCCAGAAGCTGCTGTGGGGGCCCCATAAAGTTCTACTCCTGCTGGTGCCCAGAACCACTCATCCCAGCCCCTGTACCCACTTACCTATGATCTCCCCATCCTGTGAGGGGTTGCGAGTTGGGGGCTGAGTAAATGTGCCATCCCTTTTGCAAGTCCCATGAAAGGGTCAAGGGAACCATCCCATTTCAGATGTAAATTCAAAGGGATGTGAATACAAAGATAACTAGGAATGCTGAGTAAAATATACTACGTATCTAGGTAGAGGATGTAGGAGAGGGAGGTGGGATGTAGCTTATAGACAACTTGAAATTTTATTCTGAGGTGAAACACTATGAAGGGTTTTATATACATAATTTAGGGAATACATAATTTAAAGTTTTGAAAATATCATTTTGGGAGCTAGTAGTCCTTAGGGGTCAAGGATGGAAGCAGGGAGGCAGGAGGCCCTTGCTTTAGTCCAGGCAACAGATGATGACTTGAACTTGGGCATGGCAGGACTATAAACATCTTAGTCAAAGGAGAAAAATGTGGTGTGCAAATTGACGCTACAGGGTAATGTAACATAGAGAAGAGGTGAGATTCAAACCAGATTATGAAAAGGGGAAGAACTTTAAGTGGGCAGGATGTCAATTCTCTTCAGGCAGAGCTCAAGGGGCAACAATGAGGATGCCATGTTTGGAGGGACATGGAGTGGCTGTACCTGAAGCCCTGGTTCTCTCATGGAAGGTAGAGAAAGCATTACAGCTAGATGGAAGGTCTTTGAATACTACTCTTAGGAAATGGGAGACTATTCTTTGGATCATATGTAGGAAGAGAACATTGTTGAATCAATGGGAAAGGTCTATGGAGAGACAGCTGTTAAAGGAGAGGTATTCTTTTTTTTTTGTACCGAATATCAAGATATTTGCTTGAGAATCTGATATTGTAAATGGGATAATTTATAGTGTTTCATTTCCTTCATTCTCCCTGCATGCCTTGTCTCCCAGAAGTTATAACTTGGGAAGTAAATCAAGATTTCAGCTTAAATTGATACCAGAGAACTCAGAAGTTCATACCTAGCACCATTGTCATTTTTCAGGCTGAGCTCAACTCCTTAAACTCTTTAAGATGTAAGTCTTTGCTTTTCTTTTAGATAGGTGAGATCAGTTTCCTGCCCTAAAAAGAAATATTTTCACTCAAATAGATAGAGTGAATCAAAATATAGAGTTGTTACAGTACTAAAGTTTGCATGAGAAATTCAACACATTTATTCATCTCTGCCACATAAATGCATTTCCTATCTTCAGAACAATTTATCTTCAAAACTTTGCTCTATTTGAATTGCAGCAAAATGTATTGAGCTATGGGTATTTTTAATTAGAAATACCAAAGAGTAAAACTGGAAAGGTACCCTACTTCCCTGCTAACATACAACGGTTATAAACCTTCATCTCAGTTTATCCTCTGTTCACAGCCGACTCAAGTAGGCAATAACAATCACTGGGCCACCACATAGCCCTTTCTCTTCCAAAAACCAATGCTTCTCTTATTTCTAAAGTGGTGAAGAGAAAAACTCAAGAGGCAATAATCCAATGTGTTAATAAATCTCATTGGCTCTATTTGAAAATCTGAAATAGAAGCACTTCTGTGTTACCAGACGATGCCTCTGATGGATTATTGACATCTGAATGGCCTCTTAACTGCTCTGGCTGCTTCATCCTTATTCCCTGTAGCAGATTGATTAGCATCCCTCCAAAATCCATGCCCACCCAGAGTCTCCTAATGTGACTTTATTTGGGATTAAGTCTTTACCAATATAATTAGGGTAAGAATTGAGATGAGATCCTAATGGATTAGGATGGGCTCTAAATCCAGTGGCAGTGTCCTTGTAAGAGACAGAAAAGGAGAAGATACAGAAACACAGCAAAGAAGGAGATGTGAAGATGGAGGAAGAGATTGGAGTAATGTATCTACAAGCCAAGGAACAACAGAAATTGGCAGCATGAGATAGATTCTCCCTGTGAACTTCCTTAAGAATCCCCCCGTTGATCTCTTGATTTCACACTTCTGATAATTCTGTAGTTTTGTTTTTGAGATGGAGTCTTGTTCTGTTGCCCAGGCTGGAGTGCAGTGGCACCATCTTGGCTCACTGCTACCTCCACCTCCTGAGTGCATGTGATTATCCTGCCTCAGCCTCCTGAGTAGCTGGGATTACAGAATTGTGCCACCATGCCTGGCTAATTTTTGTATTTTTAGTATAGATGGGGTTTCATCTGACCAGACTTTGTAATTCAATTCTCTCTCTCCTGAAATACAACATTGTAAATATTGTAGGAATTAAAGTCTTAGCCATACTCCCTGTTCAGTGAGCAAACACCTGATATCTCTGCCACTCACTTTTCTCGTCTGCACAATGGGGATGATAATAATCATATCCATATTTCATTTGGGAAATAGGCTAGGATGGGAAAGTAGCTATTTGAGTAGTTTTGCCTTCCCTATCCCACCATTAGGTGACAGAACATCTCCCTTTGGATATTTGTCATTATTTCCCAACATAGAATCCCTCTACCAATCCTATTCCCTCTTAGAATTTTCCTTTCTCTGTGATTGACATTACCACTATCTTAGGTCTAAACTTGGATGCTGTTTTTCCATTGTCCCTTTTATTTCATTGTTCCTCGGGCTTATTGATTCTTTCAAAATGCATTTCAAATTTATCTACTCCAGGGAAGGTGTTTGTCCTAAACTTCAAACATTGTCTTCTAACTGCTGCATGCTGTCTGTAGCATCTCACAATTCAACTCCCATCAGACATCACCAACCAGAAATGTTTTTGAAAAAGACTGCTTGTGTCATTTTACTTCCCAAACAGAAATTCTCCAGTTCTTCTCCACTGTGCTTCTTTCATTTGTGCTCATTTGTTATTTTAATTAACTAACATTTTAAAAATTCCTATTTCATGCCCAGGCGGGTTGTAAGATGCTAGGGATGAAAAGGAAAAACAAAACAAAACAAAACAAAACAAAAAATAAAAATAAAAAATAAAAAAAATGACTTTGGGAAGATTCTGGAGTTCTCATTAGCATAACGATTTTTACATTCTGCTTAAATTCCCCCACTTCAATCTTTATTTTGCTCCTGACTTCAAATGATCCTGCTGCCTCAGTCTCCCAAAATGCTGGGATCGCAGATGTAAGCCACTGTGCCCGGCCCCTCTCTGATTTTAATTTCCCATCCCCTGGAGCCAATGCTCACCCTCACTCCTGTCCCAGGCACCCTAGGTTCTACATTCCCGTGAATAACATGTTTCATTCCATTTGACTTCAAGATATTGTTCATGCTATTCCCTAACCCAGAATGTCCTTCATTTGTTAAGCAAATATGCATTGGTCAACCTTGTGCCAGGCACTTTCATTTCTGTATGTCCTTCAGGATCTAATTTAAAATTTGCTTTGTTCCAGTTAAGTTCAAATGAAAAATCCCATAGCCTTCATCTGTACCTTATGGAGATACTGGACACTGAGTTATTTACTGCCTTAGGGTTTTGCTTACTTGTTGCATGTCTTGTTTATACCCAATACAATTGTAAACTCAAGAAATCTGGAGTCATTTTTAACTTCTTATATCTCTTTCTTCCTTTCCTTTCCCCATATCCACTTCAACCACACAATGAGCTGCCTACAGGAAACGTTTGGTAAATTCTTTTTAGTAAAACAAAGTATTGAAGGAGGAGATATTGGCCCACACCCCATTGCTCACTGTGATAAAGCAACTTACTAATGTTTGTTTTGTGGAAGGTTAGTTGTTTCAGAAACTTAGGTACACACAAGAAGAGTTTCCATGTTCAAATATATTTGGGAAATTATGAGTTAAAGTTAAAACAATTTATTTACATCAGGACATTAATTTCTTCTAGATGAAATTATAGTTTTCCAAACTTATTTTTAAAACACCAACTTTTTGGTGAAGACACATTTTTAGAATGAATGGGCAACAATCACACGTCCAGAATTGCCTGAGAATTCCTGGAGTGCAGTCTTAGATTTGTAGTTGTTACATGGAATAACATATGACTTTCTTCCATCTTATTACTTCATCATCTTCATGGTAGATGCTGCAGAAATAATCAAAAGCAGGAAATAGTAGAAATAAATATAAAGCAAAGTCAACAGGAAACACAGTAAATGGAGTCATTATGGATGAGTGAAAGGACAGTGATGGCCCTGTAAATCGAAGCTAAAGAGGTTGTTTTGCAGTTGAGTAGAAGCAGGCAGGCATATGCAAAGAGAATCAGGTTAGGATTTGGGAGACCTGGGTTTCATTTCTGGCTTTGCCTTCAATTGCCTTAAAGTTTGAGCAGATCATTGAACGTCTCCACATCTCCTTTTTGTTTTGTTTTGTTTTGGTGTGTTTTCCCATTTATATAATGAAAAGATTAGATTAAATAAGTGCTGAAATACCTCCTAGATTTAATGTTTATGTTTCTGCAATGCAGATTCTTTACATTTTAGTCGGGCTTCACCTCTGCATACAAATCCGTGAAATATGCCTAAAGACATAGGTGTAGTGAATGAAATATTCGAAATCTATAGTGAGGAACTCTGGAAAATGACTGGTTGATGTTGCATATCCCCTCTGGTAGTTTCTGTGCTGGTTCCCTAGAGATAATAAACTCAGGTTGTTAGTTGTGAAATGTCATTTCTGTTATTCATTCTGAAGTGAGGAAACAATGGCTGCCCAGGGAATTTTTAATGTGATGTATGGAGCTCAGTCATCACTAATGCATTGTAATGTGACTTTTCTAATGGAGCCTTGTGGAAGATTATGACTGGTTCAGTTTTGGCTCCTCCTTAAATTGTGCCAAATGACAAGAATGCAGGCATTTGGCCAAAGCTGACCAGGAACTTTCGAGGACCATCCAATTCACTAAGTTTGTGAGTGACCACAAATTTGAGTTCTAAACACATAGGGAGGGAGGGAGGGAAATTTTAGTCAATTACAGATTTTCCCACCCTAGGAACTAAAGATTTTCCTTTCTTTTATCTTGCATTTTTAACAGATTGCTTACAGGAATGAAACACCCAAATACCTTCTCCATTTGCCCTCCTAAATGTTTGCTCTAATACTCCTAAAACAGGTTTTTGCTTGGGCAAATAACATGGAAAGGCAAATAACTCCACACACAACTGTTTACTCAGTAGCTCATGCCAGTGTGTGGTGGGCAGTATTGATTTTTCAGGAGTTATACAGCTCTTTTAACTAAAATGGCTAAAGGTCATAGTATAGTTCTCAGGTAGGGTAATGGTCATGAAGGTATTTAATTGCCATAGTTATTCAACTCTGTATTTTTGAGATACCACCAGTAGATGGTGATTAATTAGTGGCTCTTTTTTAAAAGCAAGATACAACTAAAAATAATGTAGGAAAGGACTCTTTGTATCAAGGTATTCATAAACACAATTAGAAAATCACTTCACTGTTGTGCTTAGATGATGACCATGAATAATAGTATGAAGTCAATGATGTTGTTTATCTTCAATGTTTATCTTATTTAATATACACTGATTTCATTCCATGTGGTCTGTCCACAACCTGCTGAAGTCAGACCTTGATTATTTTGCCTGTTTTCCACAATTTACACAAAATAAGCATAAATGCCACCCTTGACACATGGAATGTTACTATAATTGTGTGACTTGAGTTCTGCTTATTGTGTGGACTCAATGAGATCAACCTATCTCCAGCAAGTAATCAGATTGTAAAGGGATGTTTGTTCCGTAAAGTTACCTAGAATCATCTCAGGGAATGCTTGTGTTGGGGGAGGTAGTGGGAAAATTAAATAATGATCAGGGATATAGTAATAAATAAGAAATAGTCCCTTCTTCCAAGAATCTCAGCTAATGGAGACTTGGAGAGGAAAGATGGGGAAAGCAATAATTACAGTACTGTCTAGTAGGGGCCAATGCAGAGGAGAGACAAGGAAGATATGGGGAGAGTGAGTGGATACCTGGAGGAGGTAAAACTTGGGCTCGCATTTGTGGGATGAGTAGAAATTTATTAGGTAATTAAAAAGGGAATCTTTTCAGATATAACAGCAAATCCAAAAGAGGGGATTAGAGAATGGGGTGTGTTATTGGAACACAAAAATGTTCCTATGGATAAAGCACAAAGATGTTTGTAAAATGTAGTGATATGTGGCTTGTGGCTGGAAGTAGCAATATGTAGCAATGGCTGCATTGTGAAAAGTATTGATGGCAAACAAATTTTAATTTAAAAAAATCATTATCCGAAGGTACTGAAGAGCCATTGGCAACTTGCAACTTTTTTTCCTACTCTTTATGTATAGATATATAATTTTCATATGTACTAAAAGTGGTCATATGCATGCTTTCCTTATTTGATTCCACCTTTGCCTCTTTATTGTCATTACTAAACTACTTTCTTAAGATAATCAGTGTCAGCAGCCTAACTCTTATGTTTTTCTCAGGATTTATTGTCTGTTCTCACACTGCCATGAATAAATAGCTGAGACTGGGTAATTTATCAAGGAAAGAGGTTTAATTGACTCACAGTTCTGTATTGCTGGGGAGGCCTCAGAAAACTTACAATCATGGTGGAAGGTAAAGGAGAAGCAGGCACCTTTGCCACAGGGCACCAGGACAAGGTGAGTACAACAGGGGAAATGACAGACACTTATAAAACAATCACATCTCATGAGAACTCATTCACTATCATAAGGACAGCATGAGGAAACTGCACCCATGATCCAATTGACTCCACCTGGTCCTCCCCTTGATATGTAGGGATTATGGGGATTACAATTCGAGGTGAGGTTTGGTGGGGACACAGAGCCAAACCATATTATTCCACCCCAGCCCCTCCCAAATCTCATGTCCTTCTCACGTTCCAAAACCAATCATGCCTTCCCAAAAGTCCCCCAAAGTCTTAACTCATTGCAGCATTAACTCAAAAGTCCACAGTCCATAGTCTCATCTGAGACAAGGCAAGTCTCTTCTGTCTACGAGCCTGTATAATCAAAGCAAGTTAGTTACTTCCAAAATACAACGGAGGTACAACCATTGGATAAATACACCCATTCCAAATAGGATAAATTGGCCAAAAGAAAGGAGTTACAGACCCCATGCAAGTCAGAAATCCAATACGGTAATCCTTGAAGTTCCAAAATAATTTCCTTTGATTCCACGGCTCACATCTGTCTGGGGCAGTCCACTGTGTGTAAAATGCAGTCCACTGTGTGTAAAATGCCATCCGATGATTACATAAGAACATCTTTTTAAAAGTATATTTCTTCACCATTTCAATTTGATCTTCTAGAAATAGCCTCTTTTGTTTCTCCATCTTGTTTTTATTTTTTTATTTTTGTTAATTTTTGAGAGCTCTTTTCTATCCTCTGCAATAGTAATATTTATTCAAAGTCTATGATTTTGTTAGTAGCATATTTTGCCATACAAAATGTCTAACTTTATCTGGTATCTTTTTGCTTACACTATTAGGGTTTCCAGTTGTGGTTAAGAAGGCCTTCCATGTGATTACTTAGATATTCTTGAAGGATTTTAAGGTTTTATATACATGATTAAGTTTCTAATCCACGTGGTATTTGTTTTTGTATTATATAATGTAAACCAGGGGTCTGATTTCGTTTTTTTTCTAGTTAAATAGTCCATTGGACCAATACTATCTATTAAATAAACCACATTTTTCATCCACTGAATTTAAATAAAACTGTTATCATATGCTAAGTTCTTCTTTTATTTTTTGTTTTTTGCTTGAGATAAAGTCTTGCTGTCTCCCAGGCTGTATTGTGCAATCTTGGCTCACCGCAACCTCTGCCTCTTGGATTCAAGTGATTCTCCTGCCTCAGCCTCCTGAGTAACTGAGATTACCTGTGTGCACCACCACGCCTGGCTAATTTTTTGTCTTTTTAGTAGAGACTGGGTTTTACCATGTTGGCAAGACAGGTCTGAAACTCCCAACCTTCAGTGATCCACCAACCTTGGCCTCCCAAAGTTCTGGAATTACACGTGTGAGCCACCACACCTGGCCATCATACACTAAGTTCTATGTTCTAAGACAGGAATTGCCAACACCTGGGACATGGACTGCTACTGGTCTGTGGCCTGTTAGGAACAGGGCCACATAGCAGGAAGTGAGTGGAGGGTGAATGAGCACAGCTTCGTCTGTGTTTACAGCCACTCCCTATGACTTGCATTACTGCCTGAGCTCCACCTCCTGTCTGATTGGCAGCAGCATTAGATTCTCATAGGATCACGAACCCTATTGTGAGCTGTGCATTTGAGGGATCTAAGAGTGTACACTTTATGATAATCTAATGCCTGATGATCTGTTACTGTCTCCCATCACCCACAGAGGGGACGATTGCCGGAGAACAAGCTGAGGGCTCCTACTGATTCTACATTATGGTGGATTGTATAATTATTTCATTATCTAGTGCAATGTAATAATAATCAAAATAAAGTACACAGTAAATGTAATGGACTTGAGTCACCCCCAAACCACCCTGAACCAACATGGAAAAATTGTCTTACACAAAACCAGTCCATGGTGCCAAAAATGTTGGGGACCACTACTCTTTGATCTATTTCTAGTCTCAATTCTGTTTCTTTGATTTTTTTTTCTATTGCTATACCATGTTGTTTAATAGCAGATGTATAGTACTTTCTAGTATTAGAGAAGGAATATCCCTCTCTGTTTTTCAACATTTTCTCCAGCCCTTTTTATTCTATTATGAACATCAGCATCATTTCATTCAATTCAAAAAATCTTTTTTGGGTTCAAATTAGAAATGCATTATATTTATATGTTAATTCTAGGAGCAAAGACACTAGTTTTTCTCATTTAGGTTCTGTCCCTTTCCTGTTAAACTGGAGGGTCTTCAGGAGTGGCTAGATATGAACAGATGTGTATTTTGAAGGCTCCATGCAGCACGAGGATGGAGGATGGATTAGATTGCAGTAAGATGGGGTGAGCAAGAAAGACCAATGTGTATTTTTTGCCACTACCCAGAAAATGCTGACTTCTGGCTAAAGCAATAACAGTTAGTTTGGCTAAGAAGGCACTGAAAAAAGAGTCATTTTTGTAGATAAGATCAACATTAATTGGTTTTCATAAACAGTTTTATTGAAGCATTGATATACAAAAAGCTGCACGTTTAATGTATACAATTTGGTGAATTTGCAACAACATGAGCTTTTAACAGAACTTGTGTGGAAGTTGGAGGATACTGAAGAGTCTAACGTCTCAGGGTCTTGGCTGGATTGTGACTGGACTCATATCTGTGCCATTCATGACAAGAAGTCGGAGTGAGGTAAACATTTCTAAGGGTAGAGTGACAATGAGCCCAACATTGGACACATTTCATTTTGAATTGCCTAATAATAGATGATAATTTGGAAATTTGGAGTTAAGATGAGAAATCAAGGTTGGAAATATAAAGGGGGTATTATGGTGATAGAGCTGATAGTTTTGTGTGTGTGTGTGTGTGTGTGTGTCTGTGTGTGATTGCTCTAAAAAGACTTTGTAAATAAAAAAGTTCATCAAAAGAGCTCCTTCACTTCTCTTTAAAAACTCACATTTGACTTCATGCTTGGAAGGTAGTAGGGGATATTTCTACTTACAAAGAAGCCAGGCTAAGGAGAAATTTTCACTCAGTTTTTCCAAAATTGTTAGAAGAAAGGACAAAACCCAAGCAGCCTTGGACACTGTGATCTGAAGACCACAAGTAAGAATGAGTATTTGTTTTATTTATGATGCTGATGAAGCCTAGTCACTACTTTAGGCAGTTAAGAGAAAAATATATCATCTCTATTACTTAATGGAATAAAGACTTTCACATTTGAATGCATTGACTCACACACATGCAACCTACACAAACACACTGGTTTACTGAAAAGCTCCTCTTTAATTTCTTCACATTGCTTTTGCTTTTTGGTGAGCTGCCATGTTTATTTCTAATGATAAGTTTCTTTATGGACTGTGTCTCTTCACCTCTAGTGACAATATTATCAGTATAGTCACATAGAGGTCCTGGATAGGGACTGCTTTGTTAAATGACATTTGGCAACTGCCTGATGAGGTTTAGCCAATTTTCATGCCAGATATTTAGTAACATAATGTATCATGGGTTAGATGCCAATGGTTTTTGGACCATTTCCTGTCTGTGCTTATGTGCTATGGATCCAGGGGGTGACTAACAAAGTGGCACACTTTATTCATCTGTGAATAACAGCATGTGCAAATGAAGCCTGGGAATTAGAGCTCTCCTGCCTCTGCTGGAGAAAAGAGAATGTTGTGGTGGCTCATCCTTAATTCTGTATTGGCCTCTAGGTTTATCCATGTTGATTGTTCCTATGGTTCCACACAGCAATTTGAATCAAAATGTGAGATCTTTCGTTTTAATCATTATATGCAGCCAAATTTCAAATAGACATCCAGTGTGAAAACAAGAGACATTTTGCTTTGAACTAATTACATTGAGTTAAGACAGTTAAAATCCTTACTCCAAACCCAATCTCTTTTATTAATTATTAAATAAACCCTTAAGCTGTTATATTTAATATTGAATCTCTTGCATAATCAATCCTATAAGCCATGCTTCTTATTCATTCACTTATTTAACAAGCTTTCATTAGGGATGTACTCGGTATAATCATCAGGCTATACCTACCTTGTGTATTGCATTGCATGTCCTCCTTCATGCTTTCATCTGTTTCCTCCTTTCTTTGTACAACTTTCCCTTTGCTTTCTGGAAGAATAATATCAATTTGCTACAGAATTTAATTCAGTGCTCCTTTCACACATTTTATACTTGATGACTGTATCTACATGCACTTTCAAATCCAATGTATCTTCAGAATGTTTTTAAAGCCATAGATCAATTGCTATGCCCATACTACTTCTTCCTCCTCCTCCTCTTCTTCTCCTTCTTCTTCTTCTTCTTCTTCTTCTTCTTCTTCTTCTTCTTCTTCT
>NC_045451.1:24818577-24826086 GCF_002776525.5 Piliocolobus tephrosceles | reverse complement strand
TCTTCTTCTTCTTCTTCTTCTTCTTCTTCTTCTTCTTCTTCTTCTTCCTCTTCTTCTTCCTCCTCTTCTCCTTCCTCCTCTTCTTTCTCTTCTTCTTCCTCTTCTTCCTCTTCTTCTTCCTCTTCTTCCTATTCTTCTTCTCTTCATCAGTCCTTTTTTGGTTCATTTGGCAAAGGCCATCTCATATTTCTGTCCTGCATTTAATTAAATTGAGCAGACATTAGCTTTGAAATTTCATTTTCTAAAGGACTAAAGGAAATAAATGTTTTTAGACTCAAGTAAATAGAGGGATCAAAATTTTCCTGCTACTACTAAGGTCATCATTCAATACAGGGATGCCCATTCTCTTCAAAGATGCTCTTGATGTACCTTCTAAACAGAAGCTCAGCAACCATGGCATGCTGCCTTGGTGAAGGAGCTATAGAGGCAGAGTGGGTGCACCAAGGGTAGAGATGAATTTGGCCTGAATTTCCCAAAAGGAAACCACCCACAAAGCTTCTGCAAAGGAAAGGGATGGAGGTATTGCCACAGTCATGAACCTTAGTTTCATTCTATGATGCAGTATGATAGTCTTTAGTCTTTTTCTCTGAATTTTTTCACAGGTAGCCCTATCTTCCTAGCACATAACTCTGCCAGGCACTATCTTAGGTATTATAGATACACACGAATAAGAAGGATTCTTTGCCATGAGGATTCACATTCTAGCAGAGGACACAGAGACATAAAGCAAGAGACAATCTACTTTCTTCCTTTTTTTTTTTTTTTGAGACAGAGTCTCACTGTGCCACCCAGGCTGGAATGCAGTGGCATGATCTCAGCTCACTGCAATCTCTGCCTTCCATGTTCAAGTAATTCTCTGCCTCAGCCTCTCGAGTAGCTGGGATTACAGGCACCTGCCACCACACCCGGCTAATTTTTGTATTTTAGAAGAGATGGGGTTTCACCATCGTCACCAAGTCCAGGCTGGTCTTGGACTCCTGACCTCGTGATCCCCCTGCCTCGGCCTCCCAAAGTGCTGGGATTACAGGCATGAGACACCGCGCCCAGCAGAGACAATCTACTTTCTACATCCAGAATAGGTTAATTAATTTAACTAAATACAACTTCTGTTTTTTTCCTATCACGTTATTGTCTTCAAATAGTAACAAGAGATGTCTTCAAGAAACTATGTAACTGAGTAGCTAACACACACGGCATCCCTGCCAATTTGTACTCTCAACCAGCATTCTACTCTACCTCCTCCAACAAGTGATGGTAAGAGAGAAAACATCGTGTATTACTATTCAGAAACAATTATAACCCTAGAAGGTTGATTTTAATGTTGGGAAAATTTTCCAAAAATATTAACATGTTAACAGGTAACTTATATTGAGTATCTATTCTGTGCCAGTCACGGAACCAAGCCCTTTTGATGTGTAATCTCAATAATCCTTCCAACAACTTAACAAAGAAGGTACTATTATTATTCCGTTTTATTGGTAAGAAAACAGAAGCTCATAGAGATAAAGTAACTGACTCAGGTTACATGGGTTTTCAGGGTAGAACCAGAATCCAAACACAGAACATTTGGCAGGCTTTGAAGCCAGTTCTCCTGACTACTGTTAAGAGAGCTTAACCTCTAGAATATCCTCATCCTCATTAAAAACTGGCAGTAAAAATGTAAGCAACTGATTATTGATGCTTATTGCATTTTAGATAGATAGCTAAGTCTTTCATAAACACATTCCTTTTAATTCCCTTTACAACCCAGAGAGGTGAAGACTGTTCATTTCCACTTTTGTTTCTATTCTATAATAAAGAAACACTGTTCAACAATTATTTAAGCCAGTAGAATAGCATCTTTTCTTTTTTCTTGGTCATTCTCTATCCTGTTATCCTGCTTTGTTTTCTTTACAGAGCTTTTCTCTATCTGAAATAGCTGATATTTATTTGTATATTCTCGCCTCCCCTCACAGAATCAGAGGTTGCTTGTGTTTTGCTCACTGCTGCATCCCCTGAGCCCTGAACCTAGAACTATACCTTAAAAATGCTTGGCACCTAATTAATATCCGCTCAGTGGATGAATGAATAAACACAAAAAAGCCTGTGTGTTGTCAGGAGCTATCAGTCACTGCTTTTGCATCCTGGGAGGAACTTGACCTCTGTCCTTCCCATTGCTTTCTCAGAGAACCTGACCTCGGAGCAGGTGTTCAGCTTCTCACCCAGGCACAACTTGGGACTGTGTCTCCCCTTCTTTGGTGTGGCGTCTTCCTAGAGGCCATGACCACAGCATCAACATGAAGCAGCTCTGAAATTGTGTAAGACCCAGAAACAATGTCTGGCAAATCCTCAAGCTTCCATTAGCTAAATGATAGAATGGAGCAGCTGCACTTCAGACCTTATTCTTAAATCTGGAATTGATGCCAAATTAACAATATTCCAGCCATTACTCTTCCAGAGAACAGGGTGGATTTCTTGGCCTAAGTTTTGTCCTCTTGGCATCATATTGCCAAGAAAAATGTGTCCAGATATTTGTCTCCAAAAGCCTGCTGCCTCAGGCTACAAACTGGTCATTTCATCACGTGGAAACTCTTCCTATTTCTGTCAATTGTCATGTTTTGCCTCCTGGCCTTCAGGATGCCACCAATGCATATGTACCAATTGGAGTTTGACCCCAGAATAAATATCTGCTGCAGTGAATTGAATCTGACACATAATGGTTCCTGCAATCTAACATTGTCTATCCCTTCATCAACTTCTACATCCCTCTCCCATGAAACTACTTATAATTTCCTCCATGTCTATGCTGCCTCAACTCAGAGCTCTTGCTCATGCTGCTGCCTCTTTATGAAATGTTCGTGAAACTCCCCTCTTTATCACCTAGCCAATTTCTACCATTCCCCAATCTCTTGCTAATGCACCCATCACTTATACCAGTGCATGGTCAGCCTTGGCACAGTCATTCAACATCATGCACCTACTGGGCATCCAGGTACCTTGCAGTGCACCAGGCACCAGGAAGTGTAGTGATGTCATAAGATAATCGTGGGAAAAGTATAAGACTTGCTGGCATCTCCACCAAAAATCTCTTGTGGAAAAGATGCTGGAGTTGTATAAAAATCAGAACATGTAGAATCTGCAAATTCCTGTGTATAAATCCTATTTGTTTGCAAATTAAATTGAATTTGCTTAATGGTGTTTTGTTTTTTTTTTTTTTTTTTAGAAAATGATAGAAACTGGCCTGTTAGTGTTTCTGATGAGGAAAGAAATTTGCCCATAATCCTAGAAATGGTCTCCTGCTCAGGCAGGCAAAGCCTGGCTACAGGCAGAGGTGCCCACCATCTCTTCCCCATACTTTTCTATTCCACCCCAACTACAGAGTAAACCAAACTGTTTTCTGAGGCCTCAATAAAATCAAGCCTCTGACCTTCAGGCAGAAACCAGGAGCAGCCTGATTCATAGTGAGTATTACTGAGCCCTGCGTTGTGTAGGCAACAGGGTTCAGTAAAGCCCAACCGGCTGGTCTGTCTCTAACCTGGTTTCCTGAAACCTCCATCTCTTGTGGTTGAATGAATCATAATAAGGACTATCCAGAAGAGAGTAGTCATCACTCATTTTAGGAGATTGCAAAACCAGCAGTGCACAAAACGGACAACTTCTTTATCCTCACAGAGGATAGATTCTAGTGGGTACTGCCATGATACCCTGTATGAATTTCTGTGTGGGCCATGTCAACACTGTTCTACAGTTGTTGGTTTGTGTGCCCGCCTCTTGGACTGTGAACACCTTTGGAGTCTTATTCATGTTCATGACCAAAATGCCTAGACTATCTCCAGCTCCATGTCAGTCACACCGTGAAGGTTTGATGAATGAATAAATCTCAGGTCTGGCATGGTCAGGCATGCCCGTAATCCCAGCACTTTGGGAGGCCGAAGCTGGTGAATCACTTGAGACTAGCCTGGCCAACATGGCGAAACCCCATCTCTACTAAAAATACAAAAATTAGTCGGGTATGGTGGCACGCACCGGTAGTCTCAGCTACTCAGGAGGCTGAGGCAGGAGAATCTCCTGAGTCCGGGAGGCAGAGGTTGCAGTGAGCCCAGATGGCAGCACTGTCTTGGGCCTGGGTGACAAAACAAGTCTTGGTCTCAAAAAAAAAAAAAAAAAAAATTAAAATAATAAATAAATCTGGCCATAATAACATAGATCACATATAAAAATATGGTGCTTAGATGCATGCTTTATTTGTATACATTCTGGGAAGTGTGAGAGAAATCCTCAAATTTTTCTTTTTTGAAATCCTCAAATTTATAATAACTTTTTGATAAAATGCATTAAATGTTACAGGATTGAAGATTTGAATTTTTGTCTGTTTAAGCAAAGAAGGGCATCAAGAATGGTAATTAACAGTGAGTGAGAAGAAAGAGAAAGTATTTGTGCAGGACAGAGAACTTGCAGTTTTCTTAGATATCTTGGGTACCGGGATGGGTGCAAGTAGTGAATGAGAAAATGTTACTAGAAATGAATTGACTTGAAAACTGATCCTTACAGGGTTAGAAATGAGTGCAGTATTTCTACAGCCTAGCATGCATGCAAACTCTGCCTGAGCTCTAGCTGCACTTAAACTCAGTGGAGAGTTTTAGAATACAAACTGGAAGAGTTTGAGAGAGATGTGTGGAGCAGCATGGAAATAATTTTCCTTTCGTTTTACATAATCAGAGAAGAGAACTGCAAATGCAGTTTGTGTACTCAGGAAGTAAATTATCTGTACTCATGGCTGCAGTTCTTTAGGGTGACTGTATTTAACATTAGCTATAAACTTTGTTTACTACTTGTCTTAATTTTCCCTATTACCTTCTGAAACATAGATTTAAGTTGCAAAGTGTATTTTCTTATTTCCTTTATGATATAATAAAAAAAAGTTTCTTCATGAATTTAATTAAAATTAACTAGTTTTAAAGTACTTCTTTGGACATAATAGAGTGACATCCTCTCTCTCCCCCACCCCTTCTTTTTGTTTCTCTTCTTCCTCTGCTCTTAATTTAGCTCTTACTTTCTCTGATTGTTTCTGGCAAAAATATAAGGTAGCAGCACACCACCATGGCACATGTATACATATGTAACAAACCTGCATGTTATGCACATGTACCCTAGAACATAAAGTATGATGAAAAAAAGAAAAAAAAATAAGGTAGCAATACTGTCGGGCAATGAAAACTTTTAAAAAGTCAACTTGCTACAGAACTCAAGGTACAAGTGAGGGTACAAGGAATAATTTACAGCTTTTCATAATTATACATGTATGTGTAGTTTTCTTTCAAAAATCTTCAGCCTAATTTTGACCTGGCAATTTCCTTCTTACCTATAATTCACATGTCCTTCTCGAATCAACATTCCTTTCTCTAAGGTGCTTCCAGGGTTAGCATTTGGGCATCTTGCCCTTAAAGCCATATTTATCAACTTTTTTCCAAAGTGGCTAGCTTGCCTGAATCCCAATTTCTCTTGCTCCAAATCCTCTACTGTTTCTCCACTTCCTTCAGCATAAGAATCTGACTCCTTAGCTGGAAGAGCATGACATGAATGAAGGCAACTGATCTTTGAGTCACAAAGTTCTGCATTCAAATCTGCATCTGACACTTGAGTTAATTAATTAGCTCTGTGAACGTGTAAATGGAGATAACAATACCTGCAGACAGCTTTTGATGAAACCAACTAACACAGGCCCTTGAATTTCTTCACTGAGCCCATTTGTATTGAGTTTCTGCTTTCTGCCAGACAATTTGCTTGATTCCAGGGATAAATGACTCTGTCCTCCTGGAGTATAGCATTTAGTAAATGCTCAGTAAATTGAAGCCATAACTGATTACTATTTTCTATTTATGGCCATCTTCTTCTGCTTTAACCCAGTTTTCTGCCCTCATTTCCTTCCTCTCCATTCCTCTTCCAATAAAAATGATCTGTGCAGGGTCTCTAAAGGCATCGTGCACTTCTTGCCACTCTGTTTTGTTCACCTTAACTTCTACTACCTAGAATCTCTTTATCTTTACTTTCTATACAGTTAAGTCCTTTCCTTTTTTTTTTTTTTTGACAGAGTCTTGCTCTGTTGCCAGGCTGTAGCACAGTGGTATGATCTCGGCTCACTGCAATCTCCATTTCCCAGGTTCAAGTGAATCTTCTGCCTCAGCCTTCCAAGTAGCTGGGACTACAGGTGCGCACCACCACACACAGCTAATTTTTGTATTTTTAGTACAGACAGGGTTTCACTATGTTGACCAGGATGGTCTCGATCTCTTGACCTCGTGATCTGCCTGCCTCAGCCTCCCAAAGTGCTGGGATTACAGGCGTGAGCCACAGCGCCCAGCCAAGTTAAGTCCTTTCACACTTCAAGAATTAGTTGTCTCCAATAAGTCATTCTAGATTATTTTAAATAACAGTTATTTCTTCATCTTCTAAAATTTTGTAGCCATGGTCCTCACCATTGAGAAATATAAGAATCAACCAGAGATGTTGAAGGGGGCATTCCCAGGTCCTATTTCCACATATTACATTATAGTACAGGCTGCTTAGTGTTGAGATCAAGAGTATAGGTTTTGGAAAAAATTTACAGTCACTTCCATAGCATAACACAATTTCTATTATCCCATTGAGAATCCCACATCCAGAGACTTGAAGGGAGTTGGACAAATCCCCTAAGACTGCCCAGTGGGCCACAACATAGACAGAATCCCAAGATTAATCCCTCAAGTTAATGCCTCTAGGACATGGTCAAACTCAAGTTCAGCACAGCCAGGGAGGAATCTACCCAGCAATGTACAAAGGTCCAGGACGTGAAAGCTATTCCATCAGCTGGAAAGACTAGGTCAGTGGGCCTCAGAGTGCGATTCTTCAGACTAGTGATATCGGCATCAATGGGAATTTGCTAGAAATGTACATTATTGGGTCCCACCTAAGACCTATTGCATTAATTTTCTAGGGCTTCCATAATGAAATACTACAGATGGGTGACTTAAACAGCAGATATTTACTTTCTCATCGTTCTGGAGGCTGGAAGTCCAAGGCAAGATGGCAGCAGGGTCAGTTTCTTCTGAGGTCTCCGCCCTTGGCTGTCCCATCTCCTGGCAGCTTCCCTCTCACCCTCTCTCCCCTTTCCCCTCTCCTGAGGGTTTCCCTCTCACCCTGTCTCTCCTCTCCTGACTGCTTCCCCCTCACAGTGTCTCTCCTCTCTTGATGGCTTCTTCCTCACCCTGTCTCCCTTCTGCTGATGGCTTCGCCCTCATGGTGTCTCCCCTCTCCTGACGGCTTCGTCCTCACCCTGTCTCCCCTCTCCTGTCGGCTTCCCCCTCACCCTGTCTCCCCTCTCCTGATGGCTTCCCCCTCACCCTGTCTCCCCTCTCCTGAAGGCTTTGCCCTCACTGTGTCTCCCCTCTCCTGATGGCCTCCCCCTCACCGTGTCTTCCCCATCCTGATGGCTTCACCCTCACCCTGTCTCCCCTCTCCTGACGACTTCTCCCTCATCGTGTCTCCCCTCTC